>NC_081312.1:131201236-131524252 GCF_026419965.1 Kogia breviceps | reverse complement strand
CAGTCGACAGAAACGTTCACCCACCGTCGTCAGAATGATCATCAGCCACAGAGTCTACAAAGAATAAATGCTCAAGGTGTTTTAGAGAACTCTGTGCCCTCTAGCGGCCGCTGGGACGTTACCTGGTAACAGCTAGTAGTGAGAACACCGTGGAGGTGCATTGAAAGGTAAAAATTGAGCTAACCTGTAATCGGGTAGGCCCACTGATGGGCCTATCTCCCGAGTAGACCAAAATCAAAAAGACACAGGCTGGCCATCCTGCGCTGCAGCAACATGTACCATCGCCAAGACTTGGAAGAAACCCAAATGTCCATCAACAGAACAATGCACCAAGAAGAAGGGGGCCCATGTGCACAATGGAACATGAGCCACGGAAGAGCATGCAACAGTGCCGCTGGCACCACCGTAGAAGGATCTAGAGATACCCACCCAGAAGGAAGTACGAAAGAAACCGAAATAGAAATATCCTATGACATCACTTATAGCTGTTACTTCAACATTGATACCCATGAAGTCATTTCCAAGAGAAGGCCGTGCATAGATGCAGAAAACCAACTATGCTTAACCAAGTGGAAAGGTGTAAGGAATGTATGAATTTGGATATGGGGGTTTACAGACATGTACTGATACACATGACATATATAATCACAAAATACCTAAGGAATACCAAGAGAGGTCGACTCAACACTCTGTAATAACCTACACGGAAAAGGATCCAAAGATGAATAGATTGATACATACATATGATGAACCAGATGCAGTACACCTAGAACACACACCACATTTTTACTCAATTGGCTGTGATACTAGATAACAATTAAATTTTAAAAAACACACAAGAAGTAAGGAGATATAAGCTCTTGGGGGTTTGCCCTGACACACTGCACTCTCATTTGCAGCCTACTAACACAATTTCCAGGAAGCCTCTGTTGCAGGAAAACCCAGAGTTGGAAATGGAGAAATGCTGCCGCCTTGTGGCCGTTTCCCGCAAGAGCGGCTTCAAACGCATAGCTATGGGTCACTTAACATTCATAAGGACTCAGGCCTCTAAAAGACACCTGCCCTCAAAAAAAAAAATGTCCTGAGCTCGGCCGTGGCGAAAAAAATTCAAAGCAGGCAAATGTGTCAAAGAGATAGTATGATAGAGGTAAGTTTTACTCACTCTTTATCAAAAAAAGGAAAATGGAGAAAAGCTCAACCTCAGGAATGATCAGACTCCTCTAAGCTACAAAAAGCTTTCAGCTCACCCAAGTTAACTACCGTCAGCCAAAAGACTACAAACAATAAATGCTGAAGGGGT
Source organism: Kogia breviceps (assembly GCF_026419965.1). NCBI lineage: Eukaryota > Metazoa > Chordata > Mammalia > Artiodactyla > Physeteridae > Kogia > Kogia breviceps. The sequence goes on along the minus strand of NC_081312.1, from coordinate 131,522,952 downwards.
TTTAGAGAACTCTGTTCCCTCTGTCTGTGGAGGACATGTGTAGTTGTAACAGCCAATAATGAGAACAGAAAGGAGCTGCGTTTTCAATTAAAAATTGAGCCACCCTTCCATCCAGAACACCCACAGCCGAGCCTCTCACCTGAGAAGACAGGCTGCAAGAGCTGCACTCCACGAGTTTTCACAGTAGCCAAGACACCGAAGCAACCCAAATGTCCATCAACAGATGAATGGATAAGAAGAGCTGGTCCGTGGACACAGTGGACTATTAGCCATGGAAAACAAGGAAACACTGCTCTTTGAGGCACCCGAGATGAGCCTAGAGATCATCACAGAACATGAGTTAAGTCGGAAAGCAAAAGGCATACCGTATGACATCACCTATAGGCGTTATCTAACAGCTGACACAAATGAACATATTTCCACAAAGAAAGACACTCACACACTTAGAAAACAAACTAAGCTTAAGTAAAATGAAAGGTGGGGGGAATGGATAAATTAAGATTAGTGTCACCATATGTGTACAAATACGTATTAAATATATATATCAAACAGACCGACCATATAGCAAGGGAGGTCACCAGAACACTCTGCAATAATTTACATGGGAAGAGGATCTGTACAAGAATCTATATCTATATCTATATCTATATCTATATCTATATATATATATATATATATAAAACGTACAAATGAACCAGATTCTGTACATATAGGACCAACAGTATTCTAATCATTACCCCGATTTAAACAAATTAAAAGAGCGAACAAGAAGTAATGTGACATACACTTCTGGGGTTTTTTCCTGGCACATTCCATTCTAATTGACAACCTGGGAACAGGACTTCCAGAAGGCTCTGCTGCCCTAGTAACCAGATGTGGGAATGTAGCAATGCTGACGCCTTGTGGCCGTTTCCCACAGCAGCAGCTTTAAAGTCAGTGCTAATGGTCACTCAATATTCACACCCATTGCAGGCTTGTAAATGACACCTGCCCTCCAAAACAAAATCCTGGGGTCGAAAATCGACCAAAAAAGTCGAAAGAGGGCAACCTTCCAAGAAGACAATTTCGAGAGGTTTATTGTACTCACGGTTTTTTGTTTTCTGTTTTTGTTTAACAGAATAAAAAAAGGCGTGGAAAAATGCTGAACCTTAGGAATTATTAGACACGAAAATACACGTTACAAAAACCTATCATGTCACACCACTCAGCATGGCCATCAGCGAAACTTCTGCAAACAAGAAATGCTGACGGGTTGGTGAAGAAATGCGTACCCTCGGTTCTAAGTGGGTCGTGGTAAGAGCCCCTAAGGAAAACACAGTGGAGTTGCCTGGAAAGGGTCAACATTGAGCGACCGTTCAATCAAGCATACCCACTTCTGGGTCTATCACCTGAGAGGATGAGAATCAAAAAAGACACGGGCTGGCAATCCTGCAATCCAGCAATGTTTACCATAGCCAACACTTGGAAGCAATGAAAATGCCCAGCCACAGAGGAATGCAGAAAGGAGAAGTGGTCCATGGACACAATGGAAGAGTACTCCAGTGAAAAGTAGAAATTCCATTTTAAAAACAGATATAAGTAAGGAGACATCAGCTTTGGGGGGTTTCTCCAGACACATCCCACCGTCATTGATAACCGAGGAACAACACTGGCAGGAAGGTCTGTTTCACTAGTTACCAGAGTGGGAAACGCAGAAATGCTGCAGCCCTCTGGCCGTTACGTGCAACGGCAGCTTGAAAACCCGTGCTAATGGTCACTTCGTGTGCACAAGTCCTGGAGGGCTGTCAATGAAACCTGCCCTCAAAATGTCTTGAGGGAGGTAGTGGCCAAAATATTTCAAAAGGCGGCACATAGTTCAAGAAAAGAATGGGATGAGGTAAGCTACACACACAGTTTGAAGGAAAAAAGGACATCCCTGAAAGCTCAATTTCAAGGCTTTATGAGACGCATGCAAATCCAACCACACAGGTATCGGCTCACACCAGTCAGAAGAACCATCAGCAACAAAACTACCAACAATTCATGCTGAAGGGGTTGTGGAGAAGTGCATACCCTCTAGGTTAAGTGGGACTTTGCCGCCAGCCGCGGCGGGTCCTCAAAGTGTAGCAACAACCGACGAGAGGGGGTAGGGAACTGAACGCACTAAGGTATGGGATCAGAAGGGCACAAGCAACTGACGCTTGCAAGGCAAGTTTAATAACAAAGCCTAGCCGTATATATACCCCTAAAGCAGGGAATTTGCCTCGTCACGCCTTATCGGCATCAGCTGGTTGGTTGGCTTCTCGGCTTAGTGACACCTTATCAGCATCAGCTGTTTGGTTGGCTGCTCGGCTTCTCCCTCAAAGGCACCAATTTCCCCTCCAGGGTTGCTTTTCCTAGATTTAGGGAACAACCAGGGACTCCCAGTAACTGAGCAGGTCCCTGGAGCGATTTGGCCAAAGGCCATCTCCTTTTGTATGTTCATACCATAAAGTCCAGGATGCATACCAAGGAGAGTACAGTCGGGCCCTGAGGCTTAGGAGGGTCTTAGTGGCGCCTTCCTCAGAGGGCAATGCTCGCCACAGGACTTCACCTGGTAACAGGCACTAATGGGAACAGAATGGAGGTGCCTTTACAAGGTAAACACTGAGTTACGATATGATCCAGCAGGCACACTCCTGGGCCTATAACCTAAGAAAGAAGACAGAAGTGGAAAGACACAGGCAGGCAAATCTGCATTGCAGGAGTATTACAATAGCCAGGACATGGAAGCAACCAGAAAGTCCATCAACAGATGAGTGGACAAAGAAGAACAGGGACCTGTACAGATGGAATATTAGCCAAGGAACCAAAGGAAACAATGCCATCAACAGCACCATCGGTGAGGCTAGAGTTCATCACGCACCTTGCAGTAAGTCACAGAGCGAAAGATACATAGCCTACGATATCAGTTATAGGTGTTTCCTAAAAATTGATATCACTGAAGATATTTCCACAGAGAAAGGCAATCACAGATGCAATAAAGAGATTTATGGTTCACCCATGGACAGGTGTGAGAATTGTGTACATTAGGAAATTGTGTTTAAGAGAGAGATACAAACACAGGTGAAATACAAAATCACCAAAGGCCTATGGAATACCAAGAGAAGAGTACTCAACATTGTGTCATAAGCTACATGGGAAAAGGATCCAAAGACGACTAGATACGTGTTTATGTATAAAAGAGCCACATCTTTCACACCTACAACAAGCAAAACATTGTAATCAAACTTGCTGTGAGAAACAATAAACATTGAATTAAAAAACGAACAAGTCAGTCGTGAGGCACAAACATAAGGGGCTTTTTCCTGGCACAGTCCATTCTAATTGACAACCGAGAATACGACTTCCACGGAGGCTCTGTTACCCGAGTAACCAGGTTTGGTAAAGGAGACCTGCTGCCGCCTTGTGGCCGTTTCTCAAAACAGCAGCTTTAAACCCAGTGCTAATGGTCACTTGATATTCAAAATCATTGCAGGCCTATAAATGACACCTGCCCTCAAAAACGATTCTTGGGTCGTCCATCGAGGAAAAAAACTCAAAAGACGTGCACACTTCAAAACGACAATTTCAAGAGGCATATTTTGTGCACATTTTGTCTTCTCTTTCTTTCTCTTGTGATAAATAAAAGGGCATGGAAAAATGCTCAACATCAGGAATTAATAAAGCCATGCAAATCCAGTCGACAGAAACGTTCACCCACCGTCGTCAGAATGATCATCAGCCACAGAGTCTACAAAGAATAAATGCTCAAGGTGTTTTAGAGAACTCTGTGCCCTCTAGCGGCCGCTGGGACGTAACCTGGTAACAGCTAGTAGTGAGAACACCGTGGAGGTGCATTGAAAGGTAAAAATTGAGCTAACCTGTAATCGGGTAGGCCCACTGATGGGCCTATCTCCCGAGTAGACCAAAATCAAAAAGACACAGGCTGGCCATCCTGCGCTGCAGCAACATGTACCATCGCCAAGACTTGGAAGAAACCCAAATGTCCATCAACAGAACAATGCACCAAGAAGAAGGGGGCCCATGTGCACAATGGAACATGAGCCACGGAAGAGCATGCAACAGTGCCGCTGGCACCACCGTAGAAGGATCTAGAGATACCCACCCAAAAGGAAGTACGAAAGAAACCGAAATAGAAATATCCTATGACATCACTTATAGCTGTTACTTCAACATTGATACCCATGAAGTCATTTCCAAGAGAAGGCCGTGCATAGATGCAGAAAACCAACTATGCTTAACCAAGTGGAAAGGTGTAAGGAATGTATGAATTTGGATATGGGGGTTTACAGACATGTACTGATACACATGACATATATAATCACAAAATACCTAAGGAATACCAAGAGAGGTCGACTCAACACTCTGTAATAACCTACACGGGAAAGGATCCAAAGATGAATAGATTGATACATACATATGATGAACCAGATGCAGTACACCTAGAACACACACCACATTTTTATCCAATTGGCTGTGATACTGGATAACAATTAAATTTTAAAAAACACACAAGAAGTAAGGAGATATAAGCTCTTGGGGGTTTGCCCTGACACACTGCACTCTCATTTGCAGCCTACTAACACAATTTCCAGGAAGCCTCTGTTGCAGGAAAACCCAGAGTTGGAAATGGAGAAATGCTGCCGCCTTGTGGCCGTTTCCCGCAAGAGCGGCTTTAAACGCATAGCTATGGGTCACTTAACATTCACAAGGACTCAGGCCTCTAAAAGACACCTGCCCTCAAAAAAAAAATGTCCTGAGCTCGGCAGTGGTGAAAAAAATTCGAAGGAGGCAAATGTGTCAAAGAGATAGTATGAAGAGGTAAGTTTTACTCACTCTTTATCAAAAAAAAGCAAAATGGAGAAAAGCTCAACCTCAGGAATGATCAGACTCCTCTAAGCTACAAAAAGCTTTCAGCTCACCCAAGTTAACTACCGTCAGCCAAAAGACTACAAACAATAAATGCTGAAGGGGTTTTAGAGAACTCTGTTCCCTCTGTCTGTGGAGGACATGTGTAGTTGTAACAGCCAATAATGAGAACAGAAAGGAGCTGCGTTTTCAATTAAAAATTGAGCCACCCTTCCATCCAGAACACCCACAGCCGAGCCTCTCACCTGAGAAGACAGGCTGCAAGAGCTGCACTCCACGAGTTTTCACAGTAGCCAAAGACACCGAAGCAACCCAAATGTCCATCAACAGATGAATGGATAAGAAGAGCTGGTCCGTGGACACAGTGGACTATTAGCCATGGAAAACAAGGAAACACTGCTCTTTGAGGCACCCGAGATGAGCCTAGAGATCATCACAGAACATGAGTTAAGTCGGAAAGCAAAAGGCATACCGTATGACATCACCTATAGGCGTTATCTAACAGCTGACACAAATGAACATATTTCCACAAAGAAAGACACTCACACACTTAGAAAACAAACTAAGCTTAAGTAAAATGAAAGGTGGGGGGAATGGATAAATTAAGATTAGTGTCACCATATGTGTACAAATACGTATTAAATATATATATCAAACAGACCGACCATATAGCAAGGGAGGTCACCAGAACAGTCTGCAATAATTTACATGGGAAGAGGATCTGTACAAGAATATCTATATCTATATCTATATCTATATATAGATATATATATATATATATAAAACGTACAAATGAACCAGATTCTGTACATATAGGACCAACAGTATTCTAATCATTACCCCGATTTAAACAAATTAAAAGAGCGAACAAGAAGTAATGTGACATACACTTCTGGGGTTTTTTCCTGGCACATTCCATTCTAATTGACAACCTGGGAACAGGACTTCCAGAAGGCTCTGCTGCCCTAGTAACCAGATGTGGGAATGTAGCAATGCTGACGCCTTGTGGCCGTTTCCCACAGCAGCAGCTTTAAAGTCAGTGCTAATGGTCACTCAATATTCACACCCATTGCAGGCTTGTAAATGACACCTGCCCTCCAAAACAAAATCCTGGGGTCGAAAATCGACCAAAAAAGTCGAAAGAGGGCAACCTTCCAAGAAGACAATTTCGAGAGGTTTATTGTACTCACGGTTTTTTTTTTTTCTGTTTTTGTTTAACAGAATAAAAAAAGGCGTGGAAAAATGCTGAACCTTAGGAATTATTAGACACGAAAATACACGTTACAATAACCTATCATGTCACACGACTCAGCATGGCCAGCAGCAAAACTTCTGCAAACAAGAAATGCTGACGGGGTGGTGAAGAAATGCGTACCCTCGGTTCTAAGTGGGACGTGGTAAGAGCCCCTAAGGAAAACACAGTGGAGTTGCCTGGAAAGGGTCAACATTGAGCGACCGTTCAATCAAGCATAGCCACTGCTGGGTCTATCACCTGAGAGGATGAGAATCAAAAAGACACGGGCTGGCAATCCTGCAATCCAGCAATGTTTACCATAGCCAACACTTGGAAGCAATGAAAATGCCCAGCCACAGAGGAATGCAGAAAGGAGCAGTGGTCCATGGACACAATGGAAGAGTACTCCAGTGAAAAGTAGAAATTCCATTTTAAAAACAGATATAAGTAAGGAGACATCAGCTTTGGGGGGTTTCTCCAGACACATCCCACCGTCATTGATAACCGAGGAACACCACTGGCAGGAAGGTCTGCTTCACTAGTTACCAGAGTGGGAAACGCAGAAATGCTGCAGCCCTCTGGCCGTTACGTGCAACGGCAGCTTGAAAACCCGTGCTAATGGTCACTTCGTGTGCACAAGTTCTGGAGGGCTGTCAATGAAACCTGCCCTCAAAATGTCTTGAGGGAGGTAGTGGCCAAAATATTTCAAAAGGCGGCACATAGTTCAAGAAAAGAATGGGATGAGGTAAGCTACACACACAGTTTGAAGGAAAAAAGGACATCCCTGAAAGCTCAATTTCAAGGCTTTATGAGACGCATGCAAATCCAACCACAGAGGTATGGGCTCACACCAGTCAGAAGAACCATCAGCAACAAGACTACCAACAATTCATGCTGAAGGGGTTGTGGAGAAGTGCATACCCTCTAGGTTAAGTGGGACTTTGCCGCCAGCCGCGGCGGGTCCTCAAAGTGTAGCAACAACCGACGAGAGGGGGTAGGGAACTGAACGCACCAAGGTATGGGATCAGAAGGGCACAAGCAACTGACGCTTGCAAGGCAAGTTTAATAACAAAGCCTAGCCGTATATATACCCCTAAAGCAGGGAATTTGCTTCGTCACGCCTTATCGGCATCAGCTGGTTGGTTGGCTTCTCGGCTTAGTGACACCTTATCAGCATCAGCTGTTTGGTTGGCTGCTCGGCTTCTCCCTCAAAGGCACCAATTTCCCCTCCAGGGTTGCTTTTCCTAGATTTAGGGAACAACCAGGGACTCCCAGTAACTGAGCAGGTCCCTGGAGCGATTTGGCCAAAGGCCATCTCCTTTTGTATGTTCATACCATAAAGTCCAGGATGCATACCAAGGAGAGTACAGTCGGGCCCTGAGGCTTAGGAGGGTCTTAGTGGCGCCTTCCTCAGAGGGCAATGCTCGCCACAGGACTTCACCTGGTAAGAGACACTAATGGGAACAGAATGGAGGTGCCTTTACAAGGTAAACACTGAGTTACGATATGATCCAGCAGGCACACTCGTGGGCCCATAACCTAAGAAAGAAGACAGAAGTGGAAAGACACAGGCAGGCAAATCTGCATTGCAGGAGTATTACAATAGCCAGGACATGGAAGCAACCAGAAAGTCCATCAACAGATGAGTGGACAAAGAAGAACAGGGACCTGAACAGATGGAATATTAGCCAAGGAACAAAAGGAAACAATGCCATCAACAGCACCATCGGTGAGGCTAGAGTTCATCACGCACCTTGCAGTAAGTCACAGAGCGAAAGATACATAGCCTACGATATCACTTATAGGTGTTCCCTGAAAATTGATATCACTGAAGATATTTCCACAGAGAAAGGCAATCACAGATGCAATAAACAGATTTATGGTTCACCCATGGACAGGTGTGAGAATTGTGTACATTAGGAAATTGGGTTTAAGAGAGAGATACAAACACAGGTGAAATACAAAATCACCAAAGGCCTACGGAATACCAAGAGAAGAGTACTCAACATTGTGTCATAAGCTACATGGGAAAAGGATCCAAAGAAGACTAGATACATGTTTATGTGTAAAAGAGCCACATCTTTCACACCTACAACAAGCAAAACATTGTAATCAAACTTGCTGTGAGAAACAATAAACATTGAATTAAAAAACGAACAAGTCAGTCGTGAGGCACAAACTTAAGGGGCTTTGTCCTGGCACAGTCCATTCTAATTGACAACCGAGAATACGACTTCCACGGAGGCTCTGTTACCCGAGTAACCAGGTTTGGTAAAGGAGACCTGCTGCCGCCTTGTGGCCGTTTCTCAAAACAGCAGCTTTAAACCCAGTGCTAATGGTCACTTGATATTCAAAATCATTGCAGGCCTATAAATGACACCTGCCCTCAAAAACGATTCTTGGGTCGTCAATCGAGGAAAAAAACTCAAAAGATGTGCACACTTGAAAACGACAATTTCAAGAGGCATATTTTGTGCACATTTTGTCTTCTCTTTCTTTCTCTTGTGATAAATAAAAGGGCATGGAAAAATGCTCAACATCAGGAATTAATAAAGCCATGCAAATCCAGTCGACAGAAACGTTCACCCACCGTCGTCAGAATGATCATCAGCCACAGAGTCTACAAAGAATAAATGCTCAAGGTGTTTTAGAGAACTCTGTGCCCTCTAGCGGCCGCTGGGACGTTACCTGGTAACAGCTAGTAGTGAGGACACCGTGGAGGTGCATTGAAAGGTAAAAATTGAGCTAACCTGTAATCGGGTAGGCCCACTGATGGGCCTATCTCCCGAGTAGACCAAAATCAAAAAGACACAGGCTGGCCATCCTGCGCTGCAGCAACATGTACCATCGCCAAGACTTGGAAGAAACCCAAATGTCCATCAACAGAACAATGCACCAAGAAGAAGGGGGCCCATGTGCACAATGGAACATGAGCCACGGAAGAGCATGCAACAGTGCCGCTGGCACCACCGTAGAAGGATCTAGAGATACCCACCCAGAAGGAAGTACGAAAGAAACCGAAATAGAAATATCCTATGACATCACTTATAGCTGTTACTTCAACATTGATACCCATGAAGTCATTTCCAAGAGAAGGCCGTGCATAGATGCAGAAAACCAACTATGCTTAACCAAGTGGAAAGGTGTAAGGAATGTATGAATTTGGATATGGGGGTTTACAGACATGTACTGATACACATGACATATATAATCACAAAATACCTAAGGAATACCAAGAGAGGTCGACTCAACACTCTGTAATAACCTACACGGAAAAGGATCCAAAGATGAATAGATTGATACATACATATGATGAACCAGATGCAGTACACCTAGAACACACACCACATTTTTACTCAATTGGCTGTGATACTAGATAACAATTAAATTTTAAAAAACACACAAGAAGTAAGGAGATATAAGCTCTTGGGGGTTTGCCCTGACACACTGCACTCTCATTTGCAGCCTACTAACACAATTTCCAGGAAGCCTCTGTTGCAGGAAAACCCAGAGTTGGAAATGGAGAAATGCTGCCGCCTTGTGGCCGTTTCCCGCAAGAGCGGCTTCAAACGCATAGCTATGGGTCACTTAACATTCATAAGGACTCAGGCCTCTAAAAGACACCTGCCCTCAAAAAAAAAAATGTCCTGAGCTCGGCCGTGGCGAAAAAAATTCAAAGCAGGCAAATGTGTCAAAGAGATAGTATGATAGAGGTAAGTTTTACTCACTCTTTATCAAAAAAAGGAAAATGGAGAAAAGCTCAACCTCAGGAATGATCAGACTCCTCTAAGCTACAAAAAGCTTTCAGCTCACCCAAGTTAACTACCGTCAGCCAAAAGACTACAAACAATAAATGCTGAAGGGGTTTTAGAGAACTCTGTTCCCTCTGTCTGTGGAGGACATGTGTAGTTGTAACAGCCAATAATGAGAACAGAAAGGAGCTGCGTTTTCAATTAAAAATTGAGCCACCCTTCCATCCAGAACACCCACAGCCGAGCCTCTCACCTGAGAAGACAGGCTGCAAGAGCTGCACTCCACGAGTTTTCACAGTAGCCAAGACACCGAAGCAACCCAAATGTCCATCAACAGATGAATGGATAAGAAGAGCTGGTCCGTGGACACAGTGGACTATTAGCCATGGAAAACAAGGAAACACTGCTCTTTGAGGCACCCGAGATGAGCCTAGAGATCATCACAGAACATGAGTTAAGTCGGAAAGCAAAAGGCATACCGTATGACATCACCTATAGGCGTTATCTAACAGCTGACACAAATGAACATATTTCCACAAAGAAAGACACTCACACACTTAGAAAACAAACTAAGCTTAAGTAAAATGAAAGGTGGGGGGAATGGATAAATTAAGATTAGTGTCACCATATGTGTACAAATACGTATTAAATATATATATCAAACAGACCGACCATATAGCAAGGGAGGTCACCAGAACAGTCTGCAATAATTTACATGGGAAGAGGATCTGTACAAGAATCTATATCTATATCTATATCTATATCTATATATATATATATATATATATATATAAAACGTACAAATGAACCAGATTCTGTACATATAGGACCAACAGTATTCTAATCATTACCCCGATTTAAACAAATTAAAAGAGCGAACAAGAAGTAATGTGACATACACTTCTGGGGTTTTTTCCTGGCACATTCCATTCTAATTGACAACCTGGGAACAGGACTTCCAGAAGGCTCTGCTGCCCTAGTAACCAGATGTGGGAATGTAGCAATGCTGACGCCTTGTGGCCGTTTCCCACAGCAGCAGCTTTAAAGTCAGTGCTAATGGTCACTCAATATTCACACCCATTGCAGGCTTGTAAATGACACCTGCCCTCCAAAACAAAATCCTGGGGTCGAAAATCGACCAAAAAAGTCGAAAGAGGGCAACCTTCCAAGAAGACAATTTCGAGAGGTTTATTGTACTCACGGTTTTTTGTTTTCTGTTTTTGTTTAACAGAATAAAAAAAGGCGTGGAAAAATGCTGAACCTTAGGAATTATTAGACACGAAAATACACGTTACAAAAACCTATCATGTCACACCACTCAGCATGGCCATCAGCGAAACTTCTGCAAACAAGAAATGCTGACGGGTTGGTGAAGAAATGCGTACCCTCGGTTCTAAGTGGGTCGTGGTAAGAGCCCCTAAGGAAAACACAGTGGAGTTGCCTGGAAAGGGTCAACATTGAGCGACCGTTCAATCAAGCATACCCACTTCTGGGTCTATCACCTGAGAGGATGAGAATCAAAAAAGACACGGGCTGGCAATCCTGCAATCCAGCAATGTTTACCATAGCCAACACTTGGAAGCAATGAAAATGCCCAGCCACAGAGGAATGCAGAAAGGAGAAGTGGTCCATGGACACAATGGAAGAGTACTCCAGTGAAAAGTAGAAATTCCATTTTAAAAACAGATATAAGTAAGGAGACATCAGCTTTGGGGGGTTTCTCCAGACACATCCCACCGTCATTGATAACCGAGGAACAACACTGGCAGGAAGGTCTGTTTCACTAGTTACCAGAGTGGGAAACGCAGAAATGCTGCAGCCCTCTGGCCGTTACGTGCAACGGCAGCTTGAAAACCCGTGCTAATGGTCACTTCGTGTGCACAAGTCCTGGAGGGCTGTCAATGAAACCTGCCCTCAAAATGTCTTGAGGGAGGTAGTGGCCAAAATATTTCAAAAGGCGGCACATAGTTCAAGAAAAGAATGGGATGAGGTAAGCTACACACACAGTTTGAAGGAAAAAAGGACATCCCTGAAAGCTCAATTTCAAGGCTTTATGAGACGCATGCAAATCCAACCACACAGGTATCGGCTCACACCAGTCAGAAGAACCATCAGCAACAAAACTACCAACAATTCATGCTGAAGGGGTTGTGGAGAAGTGCATACCCTCTAGGTTAAGTGGGACTTTGCCGCCAGCCGCGGCGGGTCCTCAAAGTGTAGCAACAACCGACGAGAGGGGGTAGGGAACTGAACGCACTAAGGTATGGGATCAGAAGGGCACAAGCAACTGACGCTTGCAAGGCAAGTTTAATAACAAAGCCTAGCCGTATATATACCCCTAAAGCAGGGAATTTGCCTCGTCACGCCTTATCGGCATCAGCTGGTTGGTTGGCTTCTCGGCTTAGTGACACCTTATCAGCATCAGCTGTTTGGTTGGCTGCTCGGCTTCTCCCTCAAAGGCACCAATTTCCCCTCCAGGGTTGCTTTTCCTAGCTTTAGGGAACAACCAGGGACTCCCAGTAACTGAGCAGGTCCCTGGAGCGATTTGGCCAAAGGCCATCTCCTTTTGTATGTTCATACCATAAAGTCCAGGATGCATACCAAGGAGAGTACAGTCGGGCCCTGAGGCTTAGGAGGGTCTTAGTGGCGCCTTCCTCAGAGGGCAATGCTCGCCACAGGACTTCACCTGGTAACAGGCACTAATGGGAACAGAATGGAGGTGCCTTTACAAGGTAAACACTGAGTTACGATATGATCCAGCAGGCACACTCCTGGGCCTATAACCTAAGAAAGAAGACAGAAGTGGAAAGACACAGGCAGGCAAATCTGCATTGCAGGAGTATTACAATAGCCAGGACATGGAAGCAACCAGAAAGTCCATCAACAGATGAGTGGACAAAGAAGAACAGGGACCTGTACAGATGGAATATTAGCCAAGGAACCAAAGGAAACAATGCCATCAACAGCACCATCGGTGAGGCTAGAGTTCATCACGCACCTTGCAGTAAGTCACAGAGCGAAAGATACATAGCCTACGATATCAGTTATAGGTGTTTCCTAAAAATTGATATCACTGAAGATATTTCCACAGAGAAAGGCAATCACAGATGCAATAAAGAGATTTATGGTTCACCCATGGACAGGTGTGAGAATTGTGTACATTAGGAAATTGTGTTTAAGAGAGAGATACAAACACAGGTGAAATACAAAATCACCAAAGGCCTATGGAATACCAAGAGAAGAGTACTCAACATTGTGTCATAAGCTACATGGGAAAAGGATCCAAAGACGACTAGATACGTGTTTATGTATAAAAGAGCCACATCTTTCACACCTACAACAAGCAAAACATTGTAATCAAACTTGCTGTGAGAAACAATAAACATTGAATTAAAAAACGAACAAGTCAGTCGTGAGGCACAAACATAAGGGGCTTTTTCCTGGCACAGTCCATTCTAATTGACAACCGAGAATACGACTTCCACGGAGGCTCTGTTACCCGAGTAACCAGGTTTGGTAAAGGAGACCTGCTGCCGCCTTGTGGCCGTTTCTCAAAACAGCAGCTTTAAACCCAGTGCTAATGGTCACTTGATATTCAAAATCATTGCAGGCCTATAAATGACACCTGCCCTCAAAAACGATTCTTGGGTCGTCCATCGAGGAAAAAAACTCAAAAGACGTGCACACTTCAAAACGACAATTTCAAGAGGCATATTTTGTGCACATTTTGTCTTCTCTTTCTTTCTCTTGTGATAAATAAAAGGGCATGGAAAAATGCTCAACATCAGGAATTAATAAAGCCATGCAAATCCAGTCGACAGAAACGTTCACCCACCGTCGTCAGAATGATCATCAGCCACAGAGTCTACAAAGAATAAATGCTCAAGGTGTTTTAGAGAACTCTGTGCCCTCTAGCGGCCGCTGGGACGTAACCTGGTAACAGCTAGTAGTGAGAACACCGTGGAGGTGCATTGAAAGGTAAAAATTGAGCTAACCTGTAATCGGGTAGGCCCACTGATGGGCCTATCTCCCGAGTAGACCAAAATCAAAAAGACACAGGCTGGCCATCCTGCGCTGCAGCAACATGTACCATCGCCAAGACTTGGAAGAAACCCAAATGTCCATCAACAGAACAATGCACCAAGAAGAAGGGGGCCCATGTGCACAATGGAACATGAGCCACGGAAGAGCATGCAACAGTGCCGCTGGCACCACCGTAGAAGGATCTAGAGATACCCACCCAAAAGGAAGTACGAAAGAAACCGAAATAGAAATATCCTATGACATCACTTATAGCTGTTACTTCAACATTGATACCCATGAAGTCATTTCCAAGAGAAGGCCGTGCATAGATGCAGAAAACCAACTATGCTTAACCAAGTGGAAAGGTGTAAGGAATGTATGAATTTGGATATGGGGGTTTACAGACATGTACTGATACACATGACATATATAATCACAAAATACCTAAGGAATACCAAGAGAGGTCGACTCAACACTCTGTAATAACCTACACGGGAAAGGATCCAAAGATGAATAGATTGATACATACATATGATGAACCAGATGCAGTACACCTAGAACACACACCACATTTTTATCCAATTGGCTGTGATACTGGATAACAATTAAATTTTAAAAAACACACAAGAAGTAAGGAGATATAAGCTCTTGGGGGTTTGCCCTGACACACTGCACTCTCATTTGCAGCCTACTAACACAATTTCCAGGAAGCCTCTGTTGCAGGAAAACCCAGAGTTGGAAATGGAGAAATGCTGCCGCCTTGTGGCCGTTTCCCGCAAGAGCGGCTTTAAACGCATAGCTATGGGTCACTTAACATTCACAAGGACTCAGGCCTCTAAAAGACACCTGCCCTCAAAAAAAAAATGTCCTGAGCTCGGCAGTGGTGAAAAAAATTCGAAGGAGGCAAATGTGTCAAAGAGATAGTATGAAGAGGTAAGTTTTACTCACTCTTTATCAAAAAAAAGCAAAATGGAGAAAAGCTCAACCTCAGGAATGATCAGACTCCTCTAAGCTACAAAAAGCTTTCAGCTCACCCAAGTTAACTACCGTCAGCCAAAAGACTACAAACAATAAATGCTGAAGGGGTTTTAGAGAACTCTGTTCCCTCTGTCTGTGGAGGACATGTGTAGTTGTAACAGCCAATAATGAGAACAGAAAGGAGCTGCGTTTTCAATTAAAAATTGAGCCACCCTTCCATCCAGAACACCCACAGCCGAGCCTCTCACCTGAGAAGACAGGCTGCAAGAGCTGCACTCCACGAGTTTTCACAGTAGCCAAAGACACCGAAGCAACCCAAATGTCCATCAACAGATGAATGGATAAGAAGAGCTGGTCCGTGGACACAGTGGACTATTAGCCATGGAAAACAAGGAAACACTGCTCTTTGAGGCACCCGAGATGAGCCTAGAGATCATCACAGAACATGAGTTAAGTCGGAAAGCAAAAGGCATACCGTATGACATCACCTATAGGCGTTATCTAACAGCTGACACAAATGAACATATTTCCACAAAGAAAGACACTCACACACTTAGAAAACAAACTAAGCTTAAGTAAAATGAAAGGTGGGGGGAATGGATAAATTAAGATTAGTGTCACCATATGTGTACAAATACGTATTAAATATATATATCAAACAGACCGACCATATAGCAAGGGAGGTCACCAGAACAGTCTGCAATAATTTACATGGGAAGAGGATCTGTACAAGAATATCTATATCTATATCTATATCTATATATAGATATATATATATATATATATAAAACGTACAAATGAACCAGATTCTGTACATATAGGACCAACAGTATTCTAATCATTACCCCGATTTAAACAAATTAAAAGAGCGAACAAGAAGTAATGTGACATACACTTCTGGGGTTTTTTCCTGGCACATTCCATTCTAATTGACAACCTGGGAACAGGACTTCCAGAAGGCTCTGCTGCCCTAGTAACCAGATGTGGGAATGTAGCAATGCTGACGCCTTGTGGCCGTTTCCCACAGCAGCAGCTTTAAAGTCAGTGCTAATGGTCACTCAATATTCACACCCATTGCAGGCTTGTAAATGACACCTGCCCTCCAAAACAAAATCCTGGGGTCGAAAATCGACCAAAAAAGTCGAAAGAGGGCAACCTTCCAAGAAGACAATTTCGAGAGGTTTATTGTACTCACGGTTTTTTTTTTTTCTGTTTTTGTTTAACAGAATAAAAAAAGGCGTGGAAAAATGCTGAACCTTAGGAATTATTAGACACGAAAATACACGTTACAATAACCTATCATGTCACACGACTCAGCATGGCCAGCAGCAAAACTTCTGCAAACAAGAAATGCTGACGGGGTGGTGAAGAAATGCGTACCCTCGGTTCTAAGTGGGACGTGGTAAGAGCCCCTAAGGAAAACACAGTGGAGTTGCCTGGAAAGGGTCAACATTGAGCGACCGTTCAATCAAGCATAGCCACTGCTGGGTCTATCACCTGAGAGGATGAGAATCAAAAAGACACGGGCTGGCAATCCTGCAATCCAGCAATGTTTACCATAGCCAACACTTGGAAGCAATGAAAATGCCCAGCCACAGAGGAATGCAGAAAGGAGCAGTGGTCCATGGACACAATGGAAGAGTACTCCAGTGAAAAGTAGAAATTCCATTTTAAAAACAGATATAAGTAAGGAGACATCAGCTTTGGGGGGTTTCTCCAGACACATCCCACCGTCATTGATAACCGAGGAACACCACTGGCAGGAAGGTCTGCTTCACTAGTTACCAGAGTGGGAAACGCAGAAATGCTGCAGCCCTCTGGCCGTTACGTGCAACGGCAGCTTGAAAACCCGTGCTAATGGTCACTTCGTGTGCACAAGTTCTGGAGGGCTGTCAATGAAACCTGCCCTCAAAATGTCTTGAGGGAGGTAGTGGCCAAAATATTTCAAAAGGCGGCACATAGTTCAAGAAAAGAATGGGATGAGGTAAGCTACACACACAGTTTGAAGGAAAAAAGGACATCCCTGAAAGCTCAATTTCAAGGCTTTATGAGACGCATGCAAATCCAACCACAGAGGTATGGGCTCACACCAGTCAGAAGAACCATCAGCAACAAGACTACCAACAATTCATGCTGAAGGGGTTGTGGAGAAGTGCATACCCTCTAGGTTAAGTGGGACTTTGCCGCCAGCCGCGGCGGGTCCTCAAAGTGTAGCAACAACCGACGAGAGGGGGTAGGGAACTGAACGCACCAAGGTATGGGATCAGAAGGGCACAAGCAACTGACGCTTGCAAGGCAAGTTTAATAACAAAGCCTAGCCGTATATATACCCCTAAAGCAGGGAATTTGCTTCGTCACGCCTTATCGGCATCAGCTGGTTGGTTGGCTTCTCGGCTTAGTGACACCTTATCAGCATCAGCTGTTTGGTTGGCTGCTCGGCTTCTCCCTCAAAGGCACCAATTTCCCCTCCAGGGTTGCTTTTCCTAGCTTTAGGGAACAACCAGGGACTCCCAGTAACTGAGCAGGTCCCTGGAGCGATTTGGCCAAAGGCCATCTCCTTTTGTATGTTCATACCATAAAGTCCAGGATGCATACCAAGGAGAGTACAGTCGGGCCCTGAGGCTTAGGAGGGTCTTAGTGGCGCCTTCCTCAGAGGGCAATGCTCGCCACAGGACTTCACCTGGTAAGAGACACTAATGGGAACAGAATGGAGGTGCCTTTACAAGGTAAACACTGAGTTACGATATGATCCAGCAGGCACACTCGTGGGCCCATAACCTAAGAAAGAAGACAGAAGTGGAAAGACACAGGCAGGCAAATCTGCATTGCAGGAGTATTACAATAGCCAGGACATGGAAGCAACCAGAAAGTCCATCAACAGATGAGTGGACAAAGAAGAACAGGGACCTGAACAGATGGAATATTAGCCAAGGAACAAAAGGAAACAATGCCATCAACAGCACCATCGGTGAGGCTAGAGTTCATCACGCACCTTGCAGTAAGTCACAGAGCGAAAGATACATAGCCTACGATATCACTTATAGGTGTTCCCTGAAAATTGATATCACTGAAGATATTTCCACAGAGAAAGGCAATCACAGATGCAATAAACAGATTTATGGTTCACCCATGGACAGGTGTGAGAATTGTGTACATTAGGAAATTGGGTTTAAGAGAGAGATACAAACACAGGTGAAATACAAAATCACCAAAGGCCTACGGAATACCAAGAGAAGAGTACTCAACATTGTGTCATAAGCTACATGGGAAAAGGATCCAAAGAAGACTAGATACATGTTTATGTGTAAAAGAGCCACATCTTTCACACCTACAACAAGCAAAACATTGTAATCAAACTTGCTGTGAGAAACAATAAACATTGAATTAAAAAACGAACAAGTCAGTCGTGAGGCACAAACATAAGGGGCTTTTTCCTGGCACAGTCCATTCTAATTGACAACCGAGAATACGACTTCCACGGAGGCTCTGTTACCCGAGTAACCAGGTTTGGTAAAGGAGACCTGCTGCCGCCTTGTGGCCGTTTCTCAAAACAGCAGCTTTAAACCCAGTGCTAATGGTCACTTGATATTCAAAATCATTGCAGGCCTATAAATGACACCTGCCCTCAAAAACGATTCTTGGGTCGTCAATCGAGGAAAAAAACTCAAAAGATGTGCACACTTCAAAACGACAATATCAAGAGGCATATTTTGTGCACATTTTGTCTTCTCTTTCTTTCTCTTGTGATAAATAAAAGGGCATGGAAAAATGCTCAACATCAGGAATTAATAAAGCCATGCAAATCCAGTCGACAGAAACGTTCACCCACCGTCGTCAGAATGATCATCAGCCACAGAGTCTACAAAGAATAAATGCTCAAGGTGTTTTAGAGAACTCTGTGCCCTCTAGCGGCCGCTGGGACGTTACCTGGTAACAGCTAGTAGTGAGGACACCGTGGAGGTGCATTGAAAGGTAAAAATTGAGCTAACCTGTAATCGGGTAGGCCCACTGATGGGCCTATCTCCCGAGTAGACCAAAATCAAAAAGACACAGGCTGGCCATCCTGCGCTGCAGCAACATGTACCATCGCCAAGACTTGGAAGAAACCCAAATGTCCATCAACAGAACAATGCACCAAGAAGAAGGGGGCCCATGTGCACAATGGAACATGAGCCACGGAAGAGCATGCAACAGTGCCGCTGGCACCACCGTAGAAGGATCTAGAGATACCCACCCAGAAGGAAGTACGAAAGAAACCGAAATAGAAATATCCTATGACATCACTTATAGCTGTTACTTCAACATTGATACCCATGAAGTCATTTCCAAGAGAAGGCCGTGCATAGATGCAGAAAACCAACTATGCTTAACCAAGTGGAAAGGTGTAAGGAATGTATGAATTTGGATATGGGGGTTTACAGACATGTACTGATACACATGACATATATAATCACAAAATACCTAAGGAATACCAAGAGAGGTCGACTCAACACTCTGTAATAACCTACACGGAAAAGGATCCAAAGATGAATAGATTGATACATACATATGATGAACCAGATGCAGTACACCTAGAACACACACCACATTTTTACTCAATTGGCTGTGATACTAGATAACAATTAAATTTTAAAAAACACACAAGAAGTAAGGAGATATAAGCTCTTGGGGGTTTGCCCTGACACACTGCACTCTCATTTGCAGCCTACTAACACAATTTCCAGGAAGCCTCTGTTGCAGGAAAACCCAGAGTTGGAAATGGAGAAATGCTGCCGCCTTGTGGCCGTTTCCCGCAAGAGCGGCTTCAAACGCATAGCTATGGGTCACTTAACATTCATAAGGACTCAGGCCTCTAAAAGACACCTGCCCTCAAAAAAAAAAATGTCCTGAGCTCGGCCGTGGCGAAAAAAATTCAAAGCAGGCAAATGTGTCAAAGAGATAGTATGATAGAGGTAAGTTTTACTCACTCTTTATCAAAAAAAGGAAAATGGAGAAAAGCTCAACCTCAGGAATTATCAGACTCCTCTAAGCTACAAAAAGCTTTCAGCTCACCCAAGTTAACTACCGTCAGCCAAAAGACTACAAACAATAAATGCTGAAGGGGTTTTAGAGAACTCTGTTCCCTCTGTCTGTGGAGGACATGTGTAGTTGTAACAGCCAATAATGAGAACAGAAAGGAGCTGCGTTTTCAATTAAAAATTGAGCCACCCTTCCATCCAGAACACCCACAGCCGAGCCTCTCACCTGAGAAGACAGGCTGCAAGAGCTGCACTCCACGAGTTTTCACAGTAGCCAAGACACCGAAGCAACCCAAATGTCCATCAACAGATGAATGGATAAGAAGAGCTGGTCCGTGGACACAGTGGACTATTAGCCATGGAAAACAAGGAAACACTGCTCTTTGAGGCACCCGAGATGAGCCTAGAGATCATCACAGAACATGAGTTAAGTCGGAAAGCAAAAGGCATACCGTATGACATCACCTATAGGCGTTATCTAACAGCTGACACAAATGAACATATTTCCACAAAGAAAGACACTCACACACTTAGAAAACAAACTAAGCTTAAGTAAAATGAAAGGTGGGGGGAATGGATAAATTAAGATTAGTGTCACCATATGTGTACAAATACGTATTAAATATATATATCAAACAGACCGACCATATAGCAAGGGAGGTCACCAGAACAGTCTGCAATAATTTACATGGGAAGAGGATCTGTACAAGAATATATATCTATATCTATATCTATATCTATATCTATATATAGATATATATATATATATATATAAAACGTACAAATGAACCAGATTCTGTACATATAGGACCAACAGTATTCTAATCATTACCCCGATTTAAACAAATTAAAAGAGCGAACAAGAAGTAATGTGACATACACTTCTGGGGTTTTTTCCTGGCACATTCCATTCTAATTGACAACCTGGGAACAGGACTTCCAGAAGGCTCTGCTGCCCTAGTAACCAGATGTGGGAATGTAGCAATGCTGACGCCTTGTGGCCGTTTCCCACAGCAGCAGCTTTAAAGTCAGTGCTAATGGTCACTCAATATTCACACCCATTGCAGGCTTGTAAATGACACCTGCCCTCCAAAACAAAATCCTGGGGTCGAAAATCGACCAAAAAAGTCGAAAGAGGGCAACCTTCCAAGAAGACAATTTCGAGAGGTTTATTGTACTCACGGTTTTTTTTTCTGTTTTTGTTTAACAGAATAAAAAAAGGCGTGGAAAAATGCTGAACCTTAGGAATTATTAGACACGAAAATACACGTTACAATAACCTATCATGTCACACGACTCAGCATGGCCAGCAGCAAAACTTCTGCAAACAAGAAATGCTGACGGGGTGGTGAAGAAATGCGTACCCTCGGTTCTAAGTGGGACGTGGTAAGAGCCCCTAAGGAAAACACAGTGGAGTTGCCTGGAAAGGGTCAACATTGAGCGACCGTTCAATCAAGCATAGCCACTGCTGGGTCTATCACCTGAGAGGATGAGAATCAAAAAGACACGGGCTGGCAATCCTGCAATCCAGCAATGTTTACCATAGCCAACACTTGGAAGCAATGAAAATGCCCAGCCACAGAGGAATGCAGAAAGGAGCAGTGGTCCATGGACACAATGGAAGAGTACTCCAGTGAAAAGTAGAAATTCCATTTTAAAAACAGATATAAGTAAGGAGACATCAGCTTTGGGGGGTTTCTCCAGACACATCCCACCGTCATTGATAACCGAGGAACACCACTGGCAGGAAGGTCTGCTTCACTAGTTACCAGAGTGGGAAACGCAGAAATGCTGCAGCCCTCTGGCCGTTACGTGCAACGGCAGCTTGAAAACCCGTGCTAATGGTCACTTCGTGTGCACAAGTTCTGGAGGGCTGTCAATGAAACCTGCCCTCAAAATGTCTTGAGGGAGGTAGTGGCCAAAATATTTCAAAAGGCGGCACATAGTTCAAGAAAAGAATGGGATGAGGTAAGCTACACACACAGTTTGAAGGAAAAAAGGACATCCCTGAAAGCTCAATTTCAAGGCTTTATGAGACGCATGCAAATCCAACCACAGAGGTATGGGCTCACACCAGTCAGAAGAACCATCAGCAACAAGACTACCAACAATTCATGCTGAAGGGGTTGTGGAGAAGTGCATACCCTCTAGGTTAAGTGGGACTTTGCCGCCAGCCGCGGCGGGTCCTCAAAGTGTAGCAACAACCGACGAGAGGGGGTAGGGAACTGAACGCACCAAGGTATGGGATCAGAAGGGCACAAGCAACTGACGCTTGCAAGGCAAGTTTAATAACAAAGCCTAGCCGTATATATACCCCTAAAGCAGGGAATTTGCTTCGTCACGCCTTATCGGCATCAGCTGGTTGGTTGGCTTCTCGGCTTAGTGACACCTTATCAGCATCAGCTGTTTGGTTGGCTGCTCGGCTTCTCCCTCAAAGGCACCAATTTCCCCTCCAGGGTTGCTTTTCCTAGCTTTAGGGAACAACCAGGGACTCCCAGTAACTGAGCAGGTCCCTGGAGCGATTTGGCCAAAGGCCATCTCCTTTTGTATGTTCATACCATAAAGTCCAGGATGCATACCAAGGAGAGTACAGTCGGGCCCTGAGGCTTAGGAGGGTCTTAGTGGCGCCTTCCTCAGAGGGCAATGCTCGCCACAGGACTTCACCTGGTAAGAGACACTAATGGGAACAGAATGGAGGTGCCTTTACAAGGTAAACACTGAGTTACGATATGATCCAGCAGGCACACTCGTGGGCCCATAACCTAAGAAAGAAGACAGAAGTGGAAAGACACAGGCAGGCAAATCTGCATTGCAGGAGTATTACAATAGCCAGGACATGGAAGCAACCAGAAAGTCCATCAACAGATGAGTGGACAAAGAAGAACAGGGACCTGAACAGATGGAATATTAGCCAAGGAACAAAAGGAAACAATGCCATCAACAGCACCATCGGTGAGGCTAGAGTTCATCACGCACCTTGCAGTAAGTCACAGAGCGAAAGATACATAGCCTACGATATCACTTATAGGTGTTCCCTGAAAATTGATATCACTGAAGATATTTCCACAGAGAAAGGCAATCACAGATGCAATAAACAGATTTATGGTTCACCCATGGACAGGTGTGAGAATTGTGTACATTAGGAAATTGGGTTTAAGAGAGAGATACAAACACAGGTGAAATACAAAATCACCAAAGGCCTACGGAATACCAAGAGAAGAGTACTCAACATTGTGTCATAAGCTACATGGGAAAAGGATCCAAAGAAGACTAGATACATGTTTATGTGTAAAAGAGCCACATCTTTCACACCTACAACAAGCAAAACATTGTAATCAAACTTGCTGTGAGAAACAATAAACATTGAATTAAAAAACGAACAAGTCAGTCGTGAGGCACAAACATAAGGGGCTTTTTCCTGGCACAGTCCATTCTAATTGACAACCGAGAATACGACTTCCACGGAGGCTCTGTTACCCGAGTAACCAGGTTTGGTAAAGGAGACCTGCTGCCGCCTTGTGGCCGTTTCTCAAAACAGCAGCTTTAAACCCAGTGCTAATGGTCACTTGATATTCAAAATCATTGCAGGCCTATAAATGACACCTGCCCTCAAAAACGATTCTTGGGTCGTCAATCGAGGAAAAAAACTCAAAAGATGTGCACACTTGAAAACGACAATTTCAAGAGGCATATTTTGTGCACATTTTGTCTTCTCTTTCTTTCTCTTGTGATAAATAAAAGGGCATGGAAAAATGCTCAACATCAGGAATTAATAAAGCCATGCAAATCCAGTCGACAGAAACGTTCACCCACCGTCGTCAGAATGATCATCAGCCACAGAGTCTACAAAGAATAAATGCTCAAGGTGTTTTAGAGAACTCTGTGCCCTCTAGCGGCCGCTGGGACGTTACCTGGTAACAGCTAGTAGTGAGAACACCGTGGAGGTGCATTGAAAGGTAAAAATTGAGCTAACCTGTAATCGGGTAGGCCCACTGATGGGCCTATCTCCCGAGTAGACCAAAATCAAAAAGACACAGGCTGGCCATCCTGCGCTGCAGCAACATGTACCATCGCCAAGACTTGGAAGAAACCCAAATGTCCATCAACAGAACAATGCACCAAGAAGAAGGGGGCCCATGTGCACAATGGAACATGAGCCACGGAAGAGCATGCAACAGTGCCGCTGGCACCACCGTAGAAGGATCTAGAGATACCCACCCAGAAGGAAGTACGAAAGAAACCGAAATAGAAATATCCTATGACATCACTTATAGCTGTTACTTCAACATTGATACCCATGAAGTCATTTCCAAGAGAAGGCCGTGCATAGATGCAGAAAACCAACTATGCTTAACCAAGTGGAAAGGTGTAAGGAATGTATGAATTTGGATATGGGGGTTTACAGACATGTACTGATACACATGACATATATAATCACAAAATACCTAAGGAATACCAAGAGAGGTCGACTCAACACTCTGTAATAACCTACACGGAAAAGGATCCAAAGATGAATAGATTGATACATACATATGATGAACCAGATGCAGTACACCTAGAACACACACCACATTTTTACTCAATTGGCTGTGATACTAGATAACAATTAAATTTTAAAAAACACACAAGAAGTAAGGAGATATAAGCTCTTGGGGGTTTGCCCTGACACACTGCACTCTCATTTGCAGCCTACTAACACAATTTCCAGGAAGCCTCTGTTGCAGGAAAACCCAGAGTTGGAAATGGAGAAATGCTGCCGCCTTGTGGCCGTTTCCCGCAAGAGCGGCTTCAAACGCATAGCTATGGGTCACTTAACATTCATAAGGACTCAGGCCTCTAAAAGACACCTGCCCTCAAAAAAAAAAATGTCCTGAGCTCGGCCGTGGCGAAAAAAATTCAAAGCAGGCAAATGTGTCAAAGAGATAGTATGATAGAGGTAAGTTTTACTCACTCTTTATCAAAAAAAGGAAAATGGAGAAAAGCTCAACCTCAGGAATTATCAGACTCCTCTAAGCTACAAAAAGCTTTCAGCTCACCCAAGTTAACTACCGTCAGCCAAAAGACTACAAACAATAAATGCTGAAGGGGTTTTAGAGAACTCTGTTCCCTCTGTCTGTGGAGGACATGTGTAGTTGTAACAGCCAATAATGAGAACAGAAAGGAGCTGCGTTTTCAATTAAAAATTGAGCCACCCTTCCATCCAGAACACCCACAGCCGAGCCTCTCACCTGAGAAGACAGGCTGCAAGAGCTGCACTCCACGAGTTTTCACAGTAGCCAAGACACCGAAGCAACCCAAATGTCCATCAACAGATGAATGGATAAGAAGAGCTGGTCCGTGGACACAGTGGACTATTAGCCATGGAAAACAAGGAAACACTGCTCTTTGAGGCACCCGAGATGAGCCTAGAGATCATCACAGAACATGAGTTAAGTCGGAAAGCAAAAGGCATACCGTATGACATCACCTATAGGCGTTATCTAACAGCTGACACAAATGAACATATTTCCACAAAGAAAGACACTCACACACTTAGAAAACAAACTAAGCTTAAGTAAAATGAAAGGTGGGGGGAATGGATAAATTAAGATTAGTGTCACCATATGTGTACAAATACGTATTAAATATATATATCAAACAGACCGACCATATAGCAAGGGAGGTCACCAGAACAGTCTGCAATAATTTACATGGGAAGAGGATCTGTACAAGAATATATATCTATATCTATATCTATATCTATATCTATATCTATATCTATATATAGATATATATATATATATATAAAACGTACAAATGAACCAGATTCTGTACATATAGGACCAACAGTATTCTAATCATTACCCCGATTTAAACAAATTAAAAGAGCGAACAAGAAGTAATGTGACATACACTTCTGGGGTTTTTTCCTGGCACATTCCATTCTAATTGACAACCTGGGAACAGGACTTCCAGAAGGCTCTGCTGCCCTAGTAACCAGATGTGGGAATGTAGCAATGCTGACGCCTTGTGGCCGTTTCCCACAGCAGCAGCTTTAAAGTCAGTGCTAATGGTCACTCAATATTCACACCCATTGCAGGCTTGTAAATGACACCTGCCCTCCAAAACAAAATCCTGGGGTCGAAAATCGACCAAAAAAGTCGAAAGAGGGCAACCTTCCAAGAAGACAATTTCGAGAGGTTTATTGTACTCACGGTTTTTTTTTTTTCTGTTTTTGTTTAACAGAATAAAAAAAGGCGTGGAAAAATGCTGAACCTTAGGAATTATTAGACACGAAAATACACGTTACAATAACCTATCATGTCACACGACTCAGCATGGCCAGCAGCAAAACTTCTGCAAACAAGAAATGCTGACGGGGTGGTGAAGAAATGCGTACCCTCGGTTCTAAGTGGGACGTGGTAAGAGCCCCTAAGGAAAACACAGTGGAGTTGCCTGGAAAGGGTCAACATTGAGCGACCGTTCAATCAAGCATAGCCACTGCTGGGTCTATCACCTGAGAGGATGAGAATCAAAAAGACACGGGCTGGCAATCCTGCAATCCAGCAATGTTTACCATAGCCAACACTTGGAAGCAATGAAAATGCCCAGCCACAGAGGAATGCAGAAAGGAGCAGTGGTCCATGGACACAATGGAAGAGTACTCCAGTGAAAAGTAGAAATTCCATTTTAAAAACAGATATAAGTAAGGAGACATCAGCTTTGGGGGGTTTCTCCAGACACATCCCACCGTCATTGATAACCGAGGAACACCACTGGCAGGAAGGTCTGCTTCACTAGTTACCAGAGTGGGAAACGCAGAAATGCTGCAGCCCTCTGGCCGTTACGTGCAACGGCAGCTTGAAAACCCGTGCTAATGGTCACTTCGTGTGCACAAGTTCTGGAGGGCTGTCAATGAAACCTGCCCTCAAAATGTCTTGAGGGAGGTAGTGGCCAAAATATTTCAAAAGGCGGCACATAGTTCAAGAAAAGAATGGGATGAGGTAAGCTACACACACAGTTTGAAGGAAAAAAGGACATCCCTGAAAGCTCAATTTCAAGGCTTTATGAGACGCATGCAAATCCAACCACAGAGGTATGGGCTCACACCAGTCAGAAGAACCATCAGCAACAAGACTACCAACAATTCATGCTGAAGGGGTTGTGGAGAAGTGCATACCCTCTAGGTTAAGTGGGACTTTGCCGCCAGCCGCGGCGGGTCCTCAAAGTGTAGCAACAACCGACGAGAGGGGGTAGGGAACTGAACGCACCAAGGTATGGGATCAGAAGGGCACAAGCAACTGACGCTTGCAAGGCAAGTTTAATAACAAAGCCTAGCCGTATATATACCCCTAAAGCAGGGAATTTGCTTCGTCACGCCTTATCGGCATCAGCTGGTTGGTTGGCTTCTCGGCTTAGTGACACCTTATCAGCATCAGCTGTTTGGTTGGCTGCTCGGCTTCTCCCTCAAAGGCACCAATTTCCCCTCCAGGGTTGCTTTTCCTAGCTTTAGGGAACAACCAGGGACTCCCAGTAACTGAGCAGGTCCCTGGAGCGATTTGGCCAAAGGCCATCTCCTTTTGTATGTTCATACCATAAAGTCCAGGATGCATACCAAGGAGAGTACAGTCGGGCCCTGAGGCTTAGGAGGGTCTTAGTGGCGCCTTCCTCAGAGGGCAATGCTCGCCACAGGACTTCACCTGGTAAGAGACACTAATGGGAACAGAATGGAGGTGCCTTTACAAGGTAAACACTGAGTTACGATATGATCCAGCAGGCACACTCGTGGGCCCATAACCTAAGAAAGAAGACAGAAGTGGAAAGACACAGGCAGGCAAATCTGCATTGCAGGAGTATTACAATAGCCAGGACATGGAAGCAACCAGAAAGTCCATCAACAGATGAGTGGACAAAGAAGAACAGGGACCTGAACAGATGGAATATTAGCCAAGGAACAAAAGGAAACAATGCCATCAACAGCACCATCGGTGAGGCTAGAGTTCATCACGCACCTTGCAGTAAGTCACAGAGCGAAAGATACATAGCCTACGATATCACTTATAGGTGTTCCCTGAAAATTGATATCACTGAAGATATTTCCACAGAGAAAGGCAATCACAGATGCAATAAACAGATTTATGGTTCACCCATGGACAGGTGTGAGAATTGTGTACATTAGGAAATTGGGTTTAAGAGAGAGATACAAACACAGGTGAAATACAAAATCACCAAAGGCCTACGGAATACCAAGAGAAGAGTACTCAACATTGTGTCATAAGCTACATGGGAAAAGGATCCAAAGAAGACTAGATACATGTTTATGTGTAAAAGAGCCACATCTTTCACACCTACAACAAGCAAAACATTGTAATCAAACTTGCTGTGAGAAACAATAAACATTGAATTAAAAAACGAACAAGTCAGTCGTGAGGCACAAACATAAGGGGCTTTTTCCTGGCACAGTCCATTCTAATTGACAACCGAGAATACGACTTCCACGGAGGCTCTGTTACCCGAGTAACCAGGTTTGGTAAAGGAGACCTGCTGCCGCCTTGTGGCCGTTTCTCAAAACAGCAGCTTTAAACCCAGTGCTAATGGTCACTTGATATTCAAAATCATTGCAGGCCTATAAATGACACCTGCCCTCAAAAACGATTCTTGGGTCGTCAATCGAGGAAAAAAACTCAAAAGATGTGCACACTTGAAAACGACAATTTCAAGAGGCATATTTTGTGCACATTTTGTCTTCTCTTTCTTTCTCTTGTGATAAATAAAAGGGCATGGAAAAATGCTCAACATCAGGAATTAATAAAGCCATGCAAATCCAGTCGACAGAAACGTTCACCCACCGTCGTCAGAATGATCATCAGCCACAGAGTCTACAAAGAATAAATGCTCAAGGTGTTTTAGAGAACTCTGTGCCCTCTAGCGGCCGCTGGGACGTTACCTGGTAACAGCTAGTAGTGAGAACACCGTGGAGGTGCATTGAAAGGTAAAAATTGAGCTAACCTGTAATCGGGTAGGCCCACTGATGGGCCTATCTCCCGAGTAGACCAAAATCAAAAAGACACAGGCTGGCCATCCTGCGCTGCAGCAACATGTACCATCGCCAAGACTTGGAAGAAACCCAAATGTCCATCAACAGAACAATGCACCAAGAAGAAGGGGGCCCATGTGCACAATGGAACATGAGCCACGGAAGAGCATGCAACAGTGCCGCTGGCACCACCGTAGAAGGATCTAGAGATACCCACCCAGAAGGAAGTACGAAAGAAACCGAAATAGAAATATCCTATGACATCACTTATAGCTGTTACTTCAACATTGATACCCATGAAGTCATTTCCAAGAGAAGGCCGTGCATAGATGCAGAAAACCAACTATGCTTAACCAAGTGGAAAGGTGTAAGGAATGTATGAATTTGGATATGGGGGTTTACAGACATGTACTGATACACATGACATATATAATCACAAAATACCTAAGGAATACCAAGAGAGGTCGACTCAACACTCTGTAATAACCTACACGGAAAAGGATCCAAAGATGAATAGATTGATACATACATATGATGAACCAGATGCAGTACACCTAGAACACACACCACATTTTTACTCAATTGGCTGTGATACTAGATAACAATTAAATTTTAAAAAACACACAAGAAGTAAGGAGATATAAGCTCTTGGGGGTTTGCCCTGACACACTGCACTCTCATTTGCAGCCTACTAACACAATTTCCAGGAAGCCTCTGTTGCAGGAAAACCCAGAGTTGGAAATGGAGAAATGCTGCCGCCTTGTGGCCGTTTCCCGCAAGAGCGGCTTCAAACGCATAGCTATGGGTCACTTAACATTCATAAGGACTCAGGCCTCTAAAAGACACCTGCCCTCAAAAAAAAAAATGTCCTGAGCTCGGCCGTGGCGAAAAAAATTCAAAGCAGGCAAATGTGTCAAAGAGATAGTATGATAGAGGTAAGTTTTACTCACTCTTTATCAAAAAAAGGAAAATGGAGAAAAGCTCAACCTCAGGAATTATCAGACTCCTCTAAGCTACAAAAAGCTTTCAGCTCACCCAAGTTAACTACCGTCAGCCAAAAGACTACAAACAATAAATGCTGAAGGGGTTTTAGAGAACTCTGTTCCCTCTGTCTGTGGAGGACATGTGTAGTTGTAACAGCCAATAATGAGAACAGAAAGGAGCTGCGTTTTCAATTAAAAATTGAGCCACCCTTCCATCCAGAACACCCACAGCCGAGCCTCTCACCTGAGAAGACAGGCTGCAAGAGCTGCACTCCACGAGTTTTCACAGTAGCCAAGACACCGAAGCAACCCAAATGTCCATCAACAGATGAATGGATAAGAAGAGCTGGTCCGTGGACACAGTGGACTATTAGCCATGGAAAACAAGGAAACACTGCTCTTTGAGGCACCCGAGATGAGCCTAGAGATCATCACAGAACATGAGTTAAGTCGGAAAGCAAAAGGCATACCGTATGACATCACCTATAGGCGTTATCTAACAGCTGACACAAATGAACATATTTCCACAAAGAAAGACACTCACACACTTAGAAAACAAACTAAGCTTAAGTAAAATGAAAGGTGGGGGGAATGGATAAATTAAGATTAGTGTCACCATATGTGTACAAATACGTATTAAATATATATATCAAACAGACCGACCATATAGCAAGGGAGGTCACCAGAACAGTCTGCAATAATTTACATGGGAAGAGGATCTGTACAAGAATATATATCTATATCTATATCTATATCTATATCTATATCTATATCTATATATATATATATATATATATATATAAAACGTACAAATGAACCAGATTCTGTACATATAGGACCAACAGTATTCTAATCATTACCCCGATTTAAACAAATTAAAAGAGCGAACAAGAAGTAATGTGACATACACTTCTGGGGTTTTTTCCTGGCACATTCCATTCTAATTGACAACCTGGGAACAGGACTTCCAGAAGGCTCTGCTGCCCTAGTAACCAGATGTGGGAATGTAGCAATGCTGACGTCTTGTGGCCGTTTCCCACAGCAGCAGCTTTAAAGTCAGTGCTAATGGTCACTCAATATTCACACCCATTGCAGGCTTGTAAATGACACCTGCCCTCCAAAACAAAATCCTGGGGTCGAAAATCGACCAAAAAAGTCGAAAGAGGGCAACCTTCCAAGAAGACAATTTCGAGAGGTTTATTGTACTCACGGTTTTTTTTTTCTGTTTTTGTTTAACAGAATAAAAAAAGGCGTGGAAAAATGCTGAACCTTAGGAATTATTAGACACGAAAATACACGTTACAATAACCTATCATGTCACACGACTCAGCATGGCCAGCAGCAAAACTTCTGCAAACAAGAAATGCTGACGGGGTGGTGAAGAAATGCGTACCCTCGGTTCTAAGTGGGACGTGGTAAGAGCCCCTAAGGAAAACACAGTGGAGTTGCCTGGAAAGGGTCAACATTGAGCGACCGTTCAATCAAGCATAGCCACTGCTGGGTCTATCACCTGAGAGGATGAGAATCAAAAAGACACGGGCTGGCAATCCTGCAATCCAGCAATGTTTACCATAGCCAACACTTGGAAGCAATGAAAATGCCCAGCCACAGAGGAATGCAGAAAGGAGCAGTGGTCCATGGACACAATGGAAGAGTACTCCAGTGAAAAGTAGAAATTCCATTTTAAAAACAGATATAAGTAAGGAGACATCAGCTTTGGGGGGTTTCTCCAGACACATCCCACCGTCATTGATAACCGAGGAACACCACTGGCAGGAAGGTCTGCTTCACTAGTTACCAGAGTGGGAAACGCAGAAATGCTGCAGCCCTCTGGCCGTTACGTGCAACGGCAGCTTGAAAACCCGTGCTAATGGTCACTTCGTGTGCACAAGTTCTGGAGGGCTGTCAATGAAACCTGCCCTCAAAATGTCTTGAGGGAGGTAGTGGCCAAAATATTTCAAAAGGCGGCACATAGTTCAAGAAAAGAATGGGATGAGGTAAGCTACACACACAGTTTGAAGGAAAAAAGGACATCCCTGAAAGCTCAATTTCAAGGCTTTATGAGACGCATGCAAATCCAACCACAGAGGTATGGGCTCACACCAGTCAGAAGAACCATCAGCAACAAGACTACCAACAATTCATGCTGAAGGGGTTGTGGAGAAGTGCATACCCTCTAGGTTAAGTGGGACTTTGCCGCCAGCCGCGGCGGGTCCTCAAAGTGTAGCAACAACCGACGAGAGGGGGTAGGGAACTGAACGCACCAAGGTATGGGATCAGAAGGGCACAAGCAACTGACGCTTGCAAGGCAAGTTTAATAACAAAGCCTAGCCGTATATATACCCCTAAAGCAGGGAATTTGCTTCGTCACGCCTTATCGGCATCAGCTGGTTGGTTGGCTTCTCGGCTTAGTGACACCTTATCAGCATCAGCTGTTTGGTTGGCTGCTCGGCTTCTCCCTCAAAGGCACCAATTTCCCCTCCAGGGTTGCTTTTCCTAGCTTTAGGGAACAACCAGGGACTCCCAGTAACTGAGCAGGTCCCTGGAGCGATTTGGCCAAAGGCCATCTCCTTTTGTATGTTCATACCATAAAGTCCAGGATGCATACCAAGGAGAGTACAGTCGGGCCCTGAGGCTTAGGAGGGTCTTAGTGGCGCCTTCCTCAGAGGGCAATGCTCGCCACAGGACTTCACCTGGTAAGAGACACTAATGGGAACAGAATGGAGGTGCCTTTACAAGGTAAACACTGAGTTACGATATGATCCAGCAGGCACACTCGTGGGCCCATAACCTAAGAAAGAAGACAGAAGTGGAAAGACACAGGCAGGCAAATCTGCATTGCAGGAGTATTACAATAGCCAGGACATGGAAGCAACCAGAAAGTCCATCAACAGATGAGTGGACAAAGAAGAACAGGGACCTGAACAGATGGAATATTAGCCAAGGAACAAAAGGAAACAATGCCATCAACAGCACCATCGGTGAGGCTAGAGTTCATCACGCACCTTGCAGTAAGTCACAGAGCGAAAGATACATAGCCTACGATATCACTTATAGGTGTTCCCTGAAAATTGATATCACTGAAGATATTTCCACAGAGAAAGGCAATCACAGATGCAATAAACAGATTTATGGTTCACCCATGGACAGGTGTGAGAATTGTGTACATTAGGAAATTGGGTTTAAGAGAGAGATACAAACACAGGTGAAATACAAAATCACCAAAGGCCTACGGAATACCAAGAGAAGAGTACTCAACATTGTGTCATAAGCTACATGGGAAAAGGATCCAAAGAAGACTAGATACATGTTTATGTGTAAAAGAGCCACATCTTTCACACCTACAACAAGCAAAACATTGTAATCAAACTTGCTGTGAGAAACAATAAACATTGAATTAAAAAACGAACAAGTCAGTCGTGAGGCACAAACATAAGGGGCTTTTTCCTGGCACAGTCCATTCTAATTGACAACCGAGAATACGACTTCCACGGAGGCTCTGTTACCCGAGTAACCAGGTTTGGTAAAGGAGACCTGCTGCCGCCTTGTGGCCGTTTCTCAAAACAGCAGCTTTAAACCCAGTGCTAATGGTCACTTGATATTCAAAATCATTGCAGGCCTATAAATGACACCTGCCCTCAAAAACGATTCTTGGGTCGTCCATCGAGGAAAAAAACTCAAAAGATGTGCACACTTCAAAACGACAATTTCAAGAGGCATATTTTGTGCACATTTTGTCTTCTCTTTCTTTCTCTTGTGATAAATAAAAGGGCATGGAAAAATGCTCAACATCAGGAATTAATAAAGCCATGCAAATCCAGTCGACAGAAACGTTCACCCACCGTCGTCAGAATGATCATCAGCCACAGAGTCTACAAAGAATAAATGCTCAAGGTGTTTTAGAGAACTCTGTGCCCTCTAGCGGCCGCTGGGACGTTACCTGGTAACAGCTAGTAGTGAGAACACCGTGGAGGTGCATTGAAAGGTAAAAATTGAGCTAACCTGTAATCGGGTAGGCCCACTGATGGGCCTATCTCCCGAGTAGACCAAAATCAAAAAGACACAGGCTGGCCATCCTGCGCTGCAGCAACATGTACCATCGCCAAGACTTGGAAGAAACCCAAATGTCCATCAACAGAACAATGCACCAAGAAGAAGGGGGCCCATGTGCACAATGGAACATGAGCCACGGAAGAGCATGCAACAGTGCCGCTGGCACCACCGTAGAAGGATCTAGAGATACCCACCCAGAAGGAAGTACGAAAGAAACCGAAATAGAAATATCCTATGACATCACTTATAGCTGTTACTTCAACATTGATACCCATGAAGTCATTTCCAAGAGAAGGCCGTGCATAGATGCAGAAAACCAACTATGCTTAACCAAGTGGAAAGGTGTAAGGAATGTATGAATTTGGATATGGGGGTTTACAGACATGTACTGATACACATGACATATATAATCACAAAATACCTAAGGAATACCAAGAGAGGTCGACTCAACACTCTGTAATAACCTACACGGAAAAGGATCCAAAGATGAATAGATTGATACATACATATGATGAACCAGATGCAGTACACCTAGAACACACACCACATTTTTACTCAATTGGCTGTGATACTAGATAACAATTAAATTTTAAAAAACACACAAGAAGTAAGGAGATATAAGCTCTTGGGGGTTTGCCCTGACACACTGCACTCTCATTTGCAGCCTACTAACACAATTTCCAGGAAGCCTCTGTTGCAGGAAAACCCAGAGTTGGAAATGGAGAAATGCTGCCGCCTTGTGGCCGTTTCCCGCAAGAGCGGCTTTAAACGCATAGCTATGGGTCACTTAACATTCACAAGGACTCAGGCCTCTAAAAGACACCTGCCCTCAAAAAAAAAATGTCCTGAGCTCGGCAGTGGTGAAAAAAATTCGAAGGAGGCAAATGTGTCAAAGAGATAGTATGAAGAGGTAAGTTTTACTCACTCTTTATCAAAAAAAGCAAAATGGAGAAAAGCTCAACCTCAGGAATGATCAGACTCCTCTAAGCTACAAAAAGCTTTCAGCTCACCCAAGTTAACTACCGTCAGCCAAAAGACTACAAACAATAAATGCTGAAGGGGTTTTAGAGAACTCTGTTCCCTCTGTCTGCGGAGGACATGTCTAGTTGTAACAGCCAATAATGAGAACAGAAAGGAGCTGCGTTTTCAATTAAAAATTGAGCCACCCTTCCATCCAGAACACCCACAGCCGAGCCTCTCACCTGAGAAGACAGGCTGCAAGAGCTGCACTCCACGAGTTTTCACAGTAGCCAAAGACACCGAAGCAACCCAAATGTCCATCAACAGATGAATGGATAAGAAGAGCTGGTCCGTGGACACAGTGGACTATTAGCCATGGAAAACAAGGAAACACTGCTCTTTGAGGCACCCGAGATGAGCCTAGAGATCATCACAGAACATGAGTTAAGTCGGAAAGCAAAAGGCATACCGTATGACATCACCTATAGGCGTTATCTAACAGCTGACACAAATGAACATATTTCCACAAAGAAAGACACTCACACACTTAGAAAACAAACTAAGCTTAAGTAAAATGAAAGGTGGGGGGAATGGATAAATTAAGATTAGTGTCACCATATGTGTACAAATACGTATTAAATATATATATCAAACAGACCGACCATATAGCAAGGGAGGTCACCAGAACACTCTGCAATAATTTACATGGGAAGAGGATCTGTACAAGAATCTATATCTATATCTATATCTATATCTATATCTATATATAGATATATATATATATATATAAAACGTACAAATGAACCAGATTCTGTACATATAGGACCAACAGTATTCTAATCATTACCCCGATTTAAACAAATTAAAAGAGCGAACAAGAAGTAATGTGACATACACTTCTGGGGTTTTTTCCTGGCACATTCCATTCTAATTGACAACCTGGGAACAGGACTTCCAGAAGGCTCTGCTGCCCTAGTAACCAGATGTGGGAATGTAGCAATGCTGACGCCTTGTGGCCGTTTCCCACAGCAGCAGCTTTAAAGTCAGTGCTAATGGTCACTCAATATTCACACCCATTGCAGGCTTGTAAATGACACCTGCCCTCCAAAACAAAATCCTGGGGTCGAAAATCGACCAAAAAAGTCGAAAGAGGGCAACCTTCCAAGAAGACAATTTCGAGAGGTTTATTGTACTCACGGTTTTTTGTTTTCTGTTTTTGTTTAACAGAATAAAAAAAGGCGTGGAAAAATGCTGAACCTTAGGAATTATTAGACACGAAAATACACGTTACAAAAACCTATCATGTCACACCACTCAGCATGGCCATCAGCGAAACTTCTGCAAACAAGAAATGCTGACGGGTTGGTGAAGAAATGCGTACCCTCGGTTCTAAGTGGGTCGTGGTAAGAGCCCCTAAGGAAAACACAGTGGAGTTGCCTGGAAAGGGTCAACATTGAGCGACCGTTCAATCAAGCATACCCACTGCTGGGTCTATCACCTGAGAGGATGAGAATCAAAAAAGACACGGGCTGGCAATCCTGCAATCCAGCAATGTTTACCGTAGCCAACACTTGGAAGCAATGAAAATGCCCAGCCACAGAGGAATGCAGAAAGGAGAAGTGGTCCATGGACACAATGGAAGAGTACTCCAGTGAAAAGTAGAAATTCCATTTTAAAAACAGATATAAGTAAGGAGACATCAGCTTTGGGGGGTTTCTCCAGACACATCCCACCGTCATTGATAACCGAGGAACAACACTGGCAGGAAGGTCTGTTTCACTAGTTACCAGAGTGGGAAACGCAGAAATGCTGCAGCCCTCTGGCCGTTACGTGCAACGGCAGCTTGAAAACCCGTGCTAATGGTCACTTCGTGTGCACAAGTCCTGGAGGGCTGTCAATGAAACCTGCCCTCAAAATGTCTTGAGGGAGGTAGTGGCCAAAATATTTCAAAAGGCGGCACATAGTTCAAGAAAAGAATGGGATGAGGTAAGCTACACACACAGTTTGAAGGAAAAAAGGACATCCCTGAAAGCTCAATTTCAAGGCTTTATGAGACGCATGCAAATCCAACCACACAGGTATCGGCTCACACCAGTCAGAAGAACCATCAGCAACAAAACTACCAACAATTCATGCTGAAGGGGTTGTGGAGAAGTGCATACCCTCTAGGTTAAGTGGGACTTTGCCGCCAGCCGCGGCGGGTCCTCAAAGTGTAGCAACAACCGACGAGAGGGGGTAGGGAACTGAACGCACTAAGGTATGGGATCAGAAGGGCACAAGCAACTGACGCTTGCAAGGCAAGTTTAATAACAAAGCCTAGCCGTATATATACCCCTAAAGCAGGGAATTTGCCTCGTCACGCCTTATCGGCATCAGCTGGTTGGTTGGCTTCTCGGCTTAGTGACACCTTATCAGCATCAGCTGTTTGGTTGGCTGCTCGGCTTCTCCCTCAAAGGCACCAATTTCCCCTCCAGGGTTGCTTTTCCTAGCTTTAGGGAACAACCAGGGACTCCCAGTAACTGAGCAGGTCCCTGGAGCGATTTGGCCAAAGGCCATCTCCTTTTGTATGTTCATACCATAAAGTCCAGGATGCATACCAAGGAGAGTACAGTCGGGCCCTGAGGCTTAGGAGGGTCTTAGTGGCGCCTTCCTCAGAGGGCAATGCTCGCCACAGGACTTCACCTGGTAAGAGGCACTAATGGGAACAGAATGGAGGTGCCTTTACAAGGTAAACACTGAGTTACGATATGATCCAGCAGGCACACTCCTGGGCCTATAACCTAAGAAAGAAGACAGAAGTGGAAAGACACAGGCAGGCAAATCTGCATTGCAGGAGTATTACAATAGCCAGGACATGGAAGCAACCAGAAAGTCCATCAACAGATGAGTGGACAAAGAAGAACAGGGACCTGTACAGATGGAATATTAGCCAAGGAACCAAAGGAAACAATGCCATCAACAGCACCATCGGTGAGGCTAGAGTTCATCACGCACCTTGCAGTAAGTCACAGAGCGAAAGATACATAGCCTACGATATCAGTTATAGGTGTTTCCTAAAAATTGATATCACTGAAGATATTTCCACAGAGAAAGGCAATCACAGATGCAATAAAGAGATTTATGGTTCACCCATGGACAGGTGTGAGAATTGTGTACATTAGGAAATTGGGTTTAAGAGAGAGATACAAACACAGGTGAAATACAAAATCACCAAAGGCCTATGGAATACCAAGAGAAGAGTACTCAACATTGTGTCATAAGCTACATGGGAAAAGGATCCAAAGACGACTAGATACGTGTTTATGTATAAAAGAGCCACATCTTTCACACCTACAACAAGCAAAACATTGTAATCAAACTTGCTGTGAGAAACAATAAACATTGAATTAAAAAACGAACAAGTCAGTCGTGAGGCACAAACATAAGGGGCTTTTTCCTGGCACAGTCCATTCTAATTGACAACCGAGAATACGACTTCCACGGAGGCTCTGTTGCCCGAGTAACCAGGTTTGGTAAAGGAGACCTGCTGCCGCCTTGTGGCCGTTTCTCAAAACAGCAGCTTTAAACCCAGTGCTAATGGTCACTTGATATTCAAAATCATTGCAGGCCTATAAATGACACCTGCCCTCAAAAACGATTCTTGGGTCGTCCATCGAGGAAAAAAACTCAAAAGACGTGCACACTTCAAAACGACAATTTCAAGAGGCATATTTTGTGCACATTTTGTCTTCTCTTTCTTTCTCTTGTGATAAATAAAAGGGCATGGAAAAATGCTCAACATCAGGAATTAATAAAGCCATGCAAATCCAGTCGACAGAAACGTTCACCCACCGTCGTCAGAATGATCATCAGCCACAGAGTCTACAAAGAATAAATGCTCAAGGTGTTTTAGAGAACTCTGTGCCCTCTAGCGGCCGCTGGGACGTAACCTGGTTACAGCTAGTAGTGAGAACACCGTGGAGGTGCATTGAAAGGTAAAAATTGAGCTAACCTGTAATCGGGTAGGCCCACTGATGGGCCTATCTCCCGAGTAGACCAAAATCAAAAAGACACAGGCTGGCCATCCTGCGCTGCAGCAACATGTACCATAGCCAAGACTTGGAAGAAACCCAAATGTCCATCAACAGAACAATGCACCAAGAAGAAGGGGGCCCATGTGCACAATGGAACATGAGCCACGGAAGAGCATGCAACAGTGCCGCTGGCACCACCGTAGAAGGATCTAGAGATACCCACCCAAAAGGAAGTACGAAAGAAACCGAAATAGAAATATCCTATGACATCACTTATAGCTGTTACTTCAACATTGATACCCATGAAGTCATTTCCAAGAGAAGGCCGTGCATAGATGCAGAAAACCAACTATGCTTAACCAAGTGGAAAGGTGTAAGGAATGTATGAATTTGGATATGGGGGTTTACAGACATGTACTGATACATATGAAATATATAATCACAAAATACCTAAGGAATACCAAGAGAGGTCGACTCAACACTCTGTAATAACCTACACGGGAAAGGATCCAAAGATGAATAGATTGATACATACATATGATGAACCAGATGCAGTACACCTAGAACACACACCACATTTTTATCCAATTGGCTGTGATACTGGATAACAATTAAATTTTAAAAAACACACAAGAAGTAAGGAGATATAAGCTCTTGGGGGTTTGCCCTGACACACTGCACTCTCATTTGCAGCCTACTAACACAATTTCCAGGAAGCCTCTGTTGCAGGAAAACCCAGAGTTGGAAATGGAGAAATGCTGCCGCCTTGTGGCCGTTTCCCGCAAGAGCGGCTTTAAACGCATAGCTATGGGTCACTTAACATTCACAAGGACTCAGGCCTCTAAAAGACACCTGCCCTCAAAAAAAAAATGTCCTGAGCTCGGCAGTGGTGAAAAAAATTCGAAGGAGGCAAATGTGTCAAAGAGATAGTATGAAGAGGTAAGTTTTACTCACTCTTTATCAAAAAAAGCAAAATGGAGAAAAGCTCAACCTCAGGAATGATCAGACTCCTCTAAGCTACAAAAAGCTTTCAGCTCACCCAAGTTAACTACCGTCAGCCAAAAGACTACAAACAATAAATGCTGAAGGGGTTTTAGAGAACTCTGTTCCCTCTGTCTGCGGAGGACATGTCTAGTTGTAACAGCCAATAATGAGAACAGAAAGGAGCTGCGTTTTCAATTAAAAATTGAGCCACCCTTCCATCCAGAACACCCACAGCCGAGCCTCTCACCTGAGAAGACAGGCTGCAAGAGCTGCACTCCACGAGTTTTCACAGTAGCCAAAGACACCGAAGCAACCCAAATGTCCATCAACAGATGAATGGATAAGAAGAGCTGGTCCGTGGACACAGTGGACTATTAGCCATGGAAAACAAGGAAACACTGCTCTTTGAGGCACCCGAGATGAGCCTAGAGATCATCACAGAACATGAGTTAAGTCGGAAAGCAAAAGGCATACCGTATGACATCACCTATAGGCGTTATCTAACAGCTGACACAAATGAACATATTTCCACAAAGAAAGACACTCACACACTTAGAAAACAAACTAAGCTTAAGTAAAATGAAAGGTGGGGGGAATGGATAAATTAAGATTAGTGTCACCATATGTGTACAAATACGTATTAAATATATATATCAAACAGACCGACCATATAGCAAGGGAGGTCACCAGAACACTCTGCAATAATTTACATGGGAAGAGGATCTGTACAAGAATATCTATATCTATATCTATATCTATATCTATATATAGATATATATATATATATATATAAAACGTACAAATGAACCAGATTCTGTACATATAGGACCAACAGTATTCTAATCATTACCCCGATTTAAACAAATTAAAAGAGCGAACAAGAAGTAATGTGACATACACTTCTGGGGTTTTTTCCTGGCACATTCCATTCTAATTGACAACCTGGGAACAGGACTTCCAGAAGGCTCTGCTGCCCTAGTAACCAGATGTGGGAATGTAGCAATGCTGACGCCTTGTGGCCGTTTCCCACAGCAGCAGCTTTAAAGTCAGTGCTAATGGTCACTCAATATTCACACCCATTGCAGGCTTGTAAATGACACCTGCCCTCCAAAACAAAATCCTGGGGTCGAAAATCGACCAAAAAAGTCGAAAGAGGGCAACCTTCCAAGAAGACAATTTCGAGAGGTTTATTGTACTCACGGTTTTTTTTTTTTCTGTTTTTGTTTAACAGAATAAAAAAAGGCGTGGAAAAATGCTGAACCTTAGGAATTATTAGACACGAAAATACACGTTACAATAACCTATCATGTCACACGACTCAGCATGGCCAGCAGCAAAACTTCTGCAAACAAGAAATGCTGACGGGGTGGTGAAGAAATGCGTACCCTCGGTTCTAAGTGGGACGTGGTAAGAGCCCCTAAGGAAAACACAGTGGAGTTGCCTGGAAAGGGTCAACATTGAGCGACCGTTCAATCAAGCATAGCCACTGCTGGGTCTATCACCTGAGAGGATGAGAATCAAAAAGACACGGGCTGGCAATCCTGCAATCCAGCAATGTTTACCATAGCCAACACTTGGAAGCAATGAAAATGCCCAGCCACAGAGGAATGCAGAAAGGAGCAGTGGTCCATGGACACAATGGAAGAGTACTCCAGTGAAAAGTAGAAATTCCATTTTAAAAACAGATATAAGTAAGGAGACATCAGCTTTGGGGGGTTTCTCCAGACACATCCCACCGTCATTGATAACCGAGGAACACCACTGGCAGGAAGGTCTGCTTCACTAGTTACCAGAGTGGGAAACGCAGAAATGCTGCAGCCCTCTGGCCGTTACGTGCAACGGCAGCTTGAAAACCCGTGCTAATGGTCACTTCGTGTGCACAAGTTCTGGAGGGCTGTCAATGAAACCTGCCCTCAAAATGTCTTGAGGGAGG
Organism: Kogia breviceps; assembly: GCF_026419965.1. Lineage (NCBI taxonomy): Eukaryota > Metazoa > Chordata > Mammalia > Artiodactyla > Physeteridae > Kogia > Kogia breviceps. The sequence continues at coordinate 131,481,115 of NC_081312.1, read as the reverse complement.
TAGTGGCCAAAATATTTCAAAAGGCGGCACATAGTTCAAGAAAAGAATGGGATGAGGTAAGCTACACACACAGTTTGAAGGAAAAAAGGACATCCCTGAAAGCTCAATTTCAAGGCTTTATGAGACGCATGCAAATCCAACCACAGAGGTATGGGCTCACACCAGTCAGAAGAACCATCAGCAACAAGACTACCAACAATTCATGCTGAAGGGGTTGTGGAGAAGTGCATACCCTCTAGGTTAAGTGGGACTTTGCCGCCAGCCGCGGCGGGTCCTCAAAGTGTAGCAACAACCGACGAGAGGGGGTAGGGAACTGAACGCACCAAGGTATGGGATCAGAAGGGCACAAGCAACTGACGCTTGCAAGGCAAGTTTAATAACAAAGCCTAGCCGTATATATACCCCTAAAGCAGGGAATTTGCTTCGTCACGCCTTATCGGCATCAGCTGGTTGGTTGGCTTCTCGGCTTAGTGACACCTTATCAGCATCAGCTGTTTGGTTGGCTGCTCGGCTTCTCCCTCAAAGGCACCAATTTCCCCTCCAGGGTTGCTTTTCCTAGCTTTAGGGAACAACCAGGGACTCCCAGTAACTGAGCAGGTCCCTGGAGCGATTTGGCCAAAGGCCATCTCCTTTTGTATGTTCATACCATAAAGTCCAGGATGCATACCAAGGAGAGTACAGTCGGGCCCTGAGGCTTAGGAGGGTCTTAGTGGCGCCTTCCTCAGAGGGCAATGCTCGCCACAGGACTTCACCTGGTAAGAGACACTAATGGGAACAGAATGGAGGTGCCTTTACAAGGTAAACACTGAGTTACGATATGATCCAGCAGGCACACTCGTGGGCCCATAACCTAAGAAAGAAGACAGAAGTGGAAAGACACAGGCAGGCAAATCTGCATTGCAGGAGTATTACAATAGCCAGGACATGGAAGCAACCAGAAAGTCCATCAACAGATGAGTGGACAAAGAAGAACAGGGACCTGAACAGATGGAATATTAGCCAAGGAACAAAAGGAAACAATGCCATCAACAGCACCATCGGTGAGGCTAGAGTTCATCACGCACCTTGCAGTAAGTCACAGAGCGAAAGATACATAGCCTACGATATCACTTATAGGTGTTCCCTGAAAATTGATATCACTGAAGATATTTCCACAGAGAAAGGCAATCACAGATGCAATAAACAGATTTATGGTTCACCCATGGACAGGTGTGAGAATTGTGTACATTAGGAAATTGGGTTTAAGAGAGAGATACAAACACAGGTGAAATACAAAATCACCAAAGGCCTACGGAATACCAAGAGAAGAGTACTCAACATTGTGTCATAAGCTACATGGGAAAAGGATCCAAAGAAGACTAGATACATGTTTATGTGTAAAAGAGCCACATCTTTCACACCTACAACAAGCAAAACATTGTAATCAAACTTGCTGTGAGAAACAATAAACATTGAATTAAAAAACGAACAAGTCAGTCGTGAGGCACAAACATAAGGGGCTTTTTCCTGGCACAGTCCATTCTAATTGACAACCGAGAATACGACTTCCACGGAGGCTCTGTTACCCGAGTAACCAGGTTTGGTAAAGGAGACCTGCTGCCGCCTTGTGGCCGTTTCTCAAAACAACAGCTTTAAACCCAGTGCTAATGGTCACTTGATATTCAAAATCATTGCAGGCCTATAAATGACACCTGCCCTCAAAAACGATTCTTGGGTCGTCAATCGAGGAAAAAAACTCAAAAGATGTGCACACTTCAAAACGACAATATCAAGAGGCATATTTTGTGCACATTTTGTCTTCTCTTTCTTTCTCTTGTGATAAATAAAAGGGCATGGAAAAATGCTCAACATCAGGAATTAATAAAGCCATGCAAATCCAGTCGACAGAAACGTTCACCCACCGTCGTCAGAATGATCATCAGCCACAGAGTCTACAAAGAATAAATGCTCAAGGTGTTTTAGAGAACTCTGTGCCCTCTAGCGGCCGCTGGGACGTTACCTGGTAACAGCTAGTAGTGAGGACACCGTGGAGGTGCATTGAAAGGTAAAAATTGAGCTAACCTGTAATCGGGTAGGCCCACTGATGGGCCTATCTCCCGAGTAGACCAAAATCAAAAAGACACAGGCTGGCCATCCTGCGCTGCAGCAACATGTACCATCGCCAAGACTTGGAAGAAACCCAAATGTCCATCAACAGAACAATGCACCAAGAAGAAGGGGGCCCATGTGCACAATGGAACATGAGCCACGGAAGAGCATGCAACAGTGCCGCTGGCACCACCGTAGAAGGATCTAGAGATACCCACCCAGAAGGAAGTACGAAAGAAACCGAAATAGAAATATCCTATGACATCACTTATAGCTGTTACTTCAACATTGATACCCATGAAGTCATTTCCAAGAGAAGGCCGTGCATAGATGCAGAAAACCAACTATGCTTAACCAAGTGGAAAGGTGTAAGGAATGTATGAATTTGGATATGGGGGTTTACAGACATGTACTGATACACATGACATATATAATCACAAAATACCTAAGGAATACCAAGAGAGGTCGACTCAACACTCTGTAATAACCTACACGGAAAAGGATCCAAAGATGAATAGATTGATACATACATATGATGAACCAGATGCAGTACACCTAGAACACACACCACATTTTTACTCAATTGGCTGTGATACTAGATAACAATTAAATTTTAAAAAACACACAAGAAGTAAGGAGATATAAGCTCTTGGGGGTTTGCCCTGACACACTGCACTCTCATTTGCAGCCTACTAACACAATTTCCAGGAAGCCTCTGTTGCAGGAAAACCCAGAGTTGGAAATGGAGAAATGCTGCCGCCTTGTGGCCGTTTCCCGCAAGAGCGGCTTCAAACGCATAGCTATGGGTCACTTAACATTCATAAGGACTCAGGCCTCTAAAAGACACCTGCCCTCAAAAAAAAAAATGTCCTGAGCTCGGCCGTGGCGAAAAAAATTCAAAGCAGGCAAATGTGTCAAAGAGATAGTATGATAGAGGTAAGTTTTACTCACTCTTTATCAAAAAAAGGAAAATGGAGAAAAGCTCAACCTCAGGAATGATCAGACTCCTCTAAGCTACAAAAAGCTTTCAGCTCACCCAAGTTAACTACCGTCAGCCAAAAGACTACAAACAATAAATGCTGAAGGGGTTTTAGAGAACTCTGTTCCCTCTGTCTGTGGAGGACATGTGTAGTTGTAACAGCCAATAATGAGAACAGAAAGGAGCTGCGTTTTCAATTAAAAATTGAGCCACCCTTCCATCCAGAACACCCACAGCCGAGCCTCTCACCTGAGAAGACAGGCTGCAAGAGCTGCACTCCACGAGTTTTCACAGTAGCCAAGACACCGAAGCAACCCAAATGTCCATCAACAGATGAATGGATAAGAAGAGCTGGTCCGTGGACACAGTGGACTATTAGCCATGGAAAACAAGGAAACACTGCTCTTTGAGGCACCCGAGATGAGCCTAGAGATCATCACAGAACATGAGTTAAGTCGGAAAGCAAAAGGCATACCGTATGACATCACCTATAGGCGTTATCTAACAGCTGACACAAATGAACATATTTCCACAAAGAAAGACACTCACACACTTAGAAAACAAACTAAGCTTAAGTAAAATGAAAGGTGGGGGGAATGGATAAATTAAGATTAGTGTCACCATATGTGTACAAATACGTATTAAATATATATATCAAACAGACCGACCATATAGCAAGGGAGGTCACCAGAACACTCTGCAATAATTTACATGGGAAGAGGATCTGTACAAGAATCTATATCTATATCTATATCTATATCTATATCTATATATAGATATATATATATATATATAAAACGTACAAATGAACCAGATTCTGTACATATAGGACCAACAGTATTCTAATCATTACCCCGATTTAAACAAATTAAAAGAGCGAACAAGAAGTAATGTGACATACACTTCTGGGGTTTTTTCCTGGCACATTCCATTCTAATTGACAACCTGGGAACAGGACTTCCAGAAGGCTCTGCTGCCCTAGTAACCAGATGTGGGAATGTAGCAATGCTGACGCCTTGTGGCCGTTTCCCACAGCAGCAGCTTTAAAGTCAGTGCTAATGGTCACTCAATATTCACACCCATTGCAGGCTTGTAAATGACACCTGCCCTCCAAAACAAAATCCTGGGGTCGAAAATCGACCAAAAAAGTCGAAAGAGGGCAACCTTCCAAGAAGACAATTTCGAGAGGTTTATTGTACTCACGGTTTTTTGTTTTCTGTTTTTGTTTAACAGAATAAAAAAAGGCGTGGAAAAATGCTGAACCTTAGGAATTATTAGACACGAAAATACACGTTACAAAAACCTATCATGTCACACCACTCAGCATGGCCATCAGCGAAACTTCTGCAAACAAGAAATGCTGACGGGTTGGTGAAGAAATGCGTACCCTCGGTTCTAAGTGGGTCGTGGTAAGAGCCCCTAAGGAAAACACAGTGGAGTTGCCTGGAAAGGGTCAACATTGAGCGACCGTTCAATCAAGCATACCCACTGCTGGGTCTATCACCTGAGAGGATGAGAATCAAAAAAGACACGGGCTGGCAATCCTGCAATCCAGCAATGTTTACCGTAGCCAACACTTGGAAGCAATGAAAATGCCCAGCCACAGAGGAATGCAGAAAGGAGAAGTGGTCCATGGACACAATGGAAGAGTACTCCAGTGAAAAGTAGAAATTCCATTTTAAAAACAGATATAAGTAAGGAGACATCAGCTTTGGGGGGTTTCTCCAGACACATCCCACCGTCATTGATAACCGAGGAACAACACTGGCAGGAAGGTCTGTTTCACTAGTTACCAGAGTGGGAAACGCAGAAATGCTGCAGCCCTCTGGCCGTTACGTGCAACGGCAGCTTGAAAACCCGTGCTAATGGTCACTTCGTGTGCACAAGTCCTGGAGGGCTGTCAATGAAACCTGCCCTCAAAATGTCTTGAGGGAGGTAGTGGCCAAAATATTTCAAAAGGCGGCACATAGTTCAAGAAAAGAATGGGATGAGGTAAGCTACACACACAGTTTGAAGGAAAAAAGGACATCCCTGAAAGCTCAATTTCAAGGCTTTATGAGACGCATGCAAATCCAACCACACAGGTATCGGCTCACACCAGTCAGAAGAACCATCAGCAACAAAACTACCAACAATTCATGCTGAAGGGGTTGTGGAGAAGTGCATACCCTCTAGGTTAAGTGGGACTTTGCCGCCAGCCGCGGCGGGTCCTCAAAGTGTAGCAACAACCGACGAGAGGAGGTAGGGAACTGAACGCACTAAGGTATGGGATCAGAAGGGCACAAGCAACTGACGCTTGCAAGGCAAGTTTAATAACAAAGCCTAGCCGTATATATACCCCTAAAGCAGGGAATTTGCCTCGTCACGCCTTATCGGCATCAGCTGGTTGGTTGGCTTCTCGGCTTAGTGACACCTTATCAGCATCAGCTGTTTGGTTGGCTGCTCGGCTTCTCCCTCAAAGGCACCAATTTCCCCTCCAGGGTTGCTTTTCCTAGCTTTAGGGAACAACCAGGGACTCCCAGTAACTGAGCAGGTCCCTGGAGCGATTTGGCCAAAGGCCATCTCCTTTTGTATGTTCATACCATAAAGTCCAGGATGCATACCAAGGAGAGTACAGTCGGGCCCTGAGGCTTAGGAGGGTCTTAGTGGCGCCTTCCTCAGAGGGCAATGCTCGCCACAGGACTTCACCTGGTAAGAGGCACTAATGGGAACAGAATGGAGGTGCCTTTACAAGGTAAACACTGAGTTACGATATGATCCAGCAGGCACACTCCTGGGCCTATAACCTAAGAAAGAAGACAGAAGTGGAAAGACACAGGCAGGCAAATCTGCATTGCAGGAGTATTACAATAGCCAGGACATGGAAGCAACCAGAAAGTCCATCAACAGATGAGTGGACAAAGAAGAACAGGGACCTGTACAGATGGAATATTAGCCAAGGAACCAAAGGAAACAATGCCATCAACAGCACCATCGGTGAGGCTAGAGTTCATCACGCACCTTGCAGTAAGTCACAGAGCGAAAGATACATAGCCTACGATATCAGTTATAGGTGTTTCCTAAAAATTGATATCACTGAAGATATTTCCACAGAGAAAGGCAATCACAGATGCAATAAAGAGATTTATGGTTCACCCATGGACAGGTGTGAGAATTGTGTACATTAGGAAATTGGGTTTAAGAGAGAGATACAAACACAGGTGAAATACAAAATCACCAAAGGCCTACGGAATACCAAGAGAAGAGTACTCAACATTGTGTCATAAGCTACATGGGAAAAGGATCCAAAGACGACTAGATACGTGTTTATGTATAAAAGAGCCACATCTTTCACACCTACAACAAGCAAAACATTGTAATCAAACTTGCTGTGAGAAACAATAAACATTGAATTAAAAAACGAACAAGTCAGTCGTGAGGCACAAACATAAGGGGCTTTTTCCTGGCACAGTCCATTCTAATTGACAACCGAGAATACGACTTCCACGGAGGCTCTGTTGCCCGAGTAACCAGGTTTGGTAAAGGAGACCTGCTGCCGCCTTGTGGCCGTTTCTCAAAACAGCAGCTTTAAACCCAGTGCTAATGGTCACTTGATATTCAAAATCATTGCAGGCCTATAAATGACACCTGCCCTCAAAAACGATTCTTGGGTCGTCCATCGAGGAAAAAAACTCAAAAGACGTGCACACGTCAAAACGACAATTTCAAGAGGCATATTTTGTGCACATTTTGTCTTCTCTTTCTTTCTCTTGTGATAAATAAAAGGGCATGGAAAAATGCTCAACATCAGGAATTAATAAAGCCATGCAAATCCAGTCGACAGAAACGTTCACCCACCGTCGTCAGAATGATCATCAGCCACAGAGTCTACAAAGAATAAATGCTCAAGGTGTTTTAGAGAACTCTGTGCCCTCTAGCGGCCGCTGGGACGTAACCTGGTAACAGCTAGTAGTGAGAACACCGTGGAGGTGCATTGAAAGGTAAAAATTGAGCTAACCTGTAATCGGGTAGGCCCACTGATGGGCCTATCTCCCGAGTAGACCAAAATCAAAAAGACACAGGCTGGCCATCCTGCGCTGCAGCAACATGTACCATCGCCAAGACTTGGAAGAAACCCAAATGTCCATCAACAGAACAATGCACCAAGAAGAAGGGGGCCCATGTGCACAATGGAACATGAGCCACGGAAGAGCATGCAACAGTGCCGCTGGCACCACCGTAGAAGGATCTAGAGATACCCACCCAAAAGGAAGTACGAAAGAAACCGAAATAGAAATATCCTATGACATCACTTATAGCTGTTACTTCAACATTGATACCCATGAAGTCATTTCCAAGAGAAGGCCGTGCATAGATGCAGAAAACCAACTATGCTTAACCAAGTGGAAAGGTGTAAGGAATGTATGAATTTGGATATGGGGGTTTACAGACATGTACTGATACATATGAAATATATAATCACAAAATACCTAAGGAATACCAAGAGAGGTCGACTCAACACTCTGTAATAACCTACACGGGAAAGGATCCAAAGATGAATAGATTGATACATACATATGATGAACCAGATGCAGTACACCTAGAACACACACCACATTTTTATCCAATTGGCTGTGATACTGGATAACAATTAAATTTTTAAAAACACACAAGAAGTAAGGAGATATAAGCTCTTGGGGGTTTGCCCTGACACACTGCACTCTCATTTGCAGCCTACTAACACAATTTCCAGGAAGCCTCTGTTGCAGGAAAACCCAGAGTTGGAAATGGAGAAATGCTGCCGCCTTGTGGCCGTTTCCCGCAAGAGCGGCTTTAAACGCATAGCTATGGGTCACTTAACATTCACAAGGACTCAGGCCTCTAAAAGACACCTGCCCTCAAAAAAAAAATGTCCTGAGCTCGGCAGTGGTGAAAAAAATTCGAAGGAGGCAAATGTGTCAAAGAGATAGTATGAAGAGGTAAGTTTTACTCACTCTTTATCAAAAAAAGCAAAATGGAGAAAAGCTCAACCTCAGGAATGATCAGACTCCTCTAAGCTACAAAAAGCTTTCAGCTCACCCAAGTTAACTACCGTCAGCCAAAAGACTACAAACAATAAATGCTGAAGGGGTTTTAGAGAACTCTGTTCCCTCTGTCTGCGGAGGACATGTCTAGTTGTAACAGCCAATAATGAGAACAGAAAGGAGCTGCGTTTTCAATTAAAAATTGAGCCACCCTTCCATCCAGAACACCCACAGCCGAGCCTCTCACCTGAGAAGACAGGCTGCAAGAGCTGCACTCCACGAGTTTTCACAGTAGCCAAAGACACCGAAGCAACCCAAATGTCCATCAACAGATGAATGGATAAGAAGAGCTGGTCCGTGGACACAGTGGACTATTAGCCATGGAAAACAAGGAAACACTGCTCTTTGAGGCACCCGAGATGAGCCTAGAGATCATCACAGAACATGAGTTAAGTCGGAAAGCAAAAGGCATACCGTATGACATCACCTATAGGCGTTATCTAACAGCTGACACAAATGAACATATTTCCACAAAGAAAGACACTCACACACTTAGAAAACAAACTAAGCTTAAGTAAAATGAAAGGTGGGGGGAATGGATAAATTAAGATTAGTGTCACCATATGTGTACAAATACGTATTAAATATATATATCAAACAGACCGACCATATAGCAAGGGAGGTCACCAGAACACTCTGCAATAATTTACATGGGAAGAGGATCTGTACAAGAATATCTATATCTATATCTATATCTATATCTATATATAGATATATATATATATATATATAAAACGTACAAATGAACCAGATTCTGTACATATAGGACCAACAGTATTCTAATCATTACCCCGATTTAAACAAATTAAAAGAGCGAACAAGAAGTAATGTGACATACACTTCTGGGGTTTTTTCCTGGCACATTCCATTCTAATTGACAACCTGGGAACAGGACTTCCAGAAGGCTCTGCTGCCCTAGTAACCAGATGTGGGAATGTAGCAATGCTGACGCCTTGTGGCCGTTTCCCACAGCAGCAGCTTTAAAGTCAGTGCTAATGGTCACTCAATATTCACACCCATTGCAGGCTTGTAAATGACACCTGCCCTCCAAAACAAAATCCTGGGGTCGAAAATCGACCAAAAAAGTCGAAAGAGGGCAACCTTCCAAGAAGACAATTTCGAGAGGTTTATTGTACTCACGGTTTTTTTTTTTTCTGTTTTTGTTTAACAGAATAAAAAAAGGCGTGGAAAAATGCTGAACCTTAGGAATTATTAGACACGAAAATACACGTTACAATAACCTATCATGTCACACGACTCAGCATGGCCAGCAGCAAAACTTCTGCAAACAAGAAATGCTGACGGGGTGGTGAAGAAATGCGTACCCTCGGTTCTAAGTGGGACGTGGTAAGAGCCCCTAAGGAAAACACAGTGGAGTTGCCTGGAAAGGGTCAACATTGAGCGACCGTTCAATCAAGCATAGCCACTGCTGGGTCTATCACCTGAGAGGATGAGAATCAAAAAGACACGGGCTGGCAATCCTGCAATCCAGCAATGTTTACCATAGCCAACACTTGGAAGCAATGAAAATGCCCAGCCACAGAGGAATGCAGAAAGGAGCAGTGGTCCATGGACACAATGGAAGAGTACTCCAGTGAAAAGTAGAAATTCCATTTTAAAAACAGATATAAGTAAGGAGACATCAGCTTTGGGGGGTTTCTCCAGACACATCCCACCGTCATTGATAACCGAGGAACACCACTGGCAGGAAGGTCTGCTTCACTAGTTACCAGAGTGGGAAACGCAGAAATGCTGCAGCCCTCTGGCCGTTACGTGCAACGGCAGCTTGAAAACCCGTGCTAATGGTCACTTCGTGTGCACAAGTTCTGGAGGGCTGTCAATGAAACCTGCCCTCAAAATGTCTTGAGGGAGGTAGTGGCCAAAATATTTCAAAAGGCGGCACATAGTTCAAGAAAAGAATGGGATGAGGTAAGCTACACACACAGTTTGAAGGAAAAAAGGACATCCCTGAAAGCTCAATTTCAAGGCTTTATGAGACGCATGCAAATCCAACCACAGAGGTATGGGCTCACACCAGTCAGAAGAACCATCAGCAACAAGACTACCAACAATTCATGCTGAAGGGGTTGTGGAGAAGTGCATACCCTCTAGGTTAAGTGGGACTTTGCCGCCAGCCGCGGCGGGTCCTCAAAGTGTAGCAACAACCGACGAGAGGGGGTAGGGAACTGAACGCACCAAGGTATGGGATCAGAAGGGCACAAGCAACTGACGCTTGCAAGGCAAGTTTAATAACAAAGCCTAGCCGTATATATACCCCTAAAGCAGGGAATTTGCTTCGTCACGCCTTATCGGCATCAGCTGGTTGGTTGGCTTCTCGGCTTAGTCACACCTTATCAGCATCAGCTGTTTGGTTGGCTGCTCGGCTTCTCCCTCAAAGGCACCAATTTCCCCTCCAGGGTTGCTTTTCCTAGCTTTAGGGAACAACCAGGGACTCCCAGTAACTGAGCAGGTCCCTGGAGCGATTTGGCCAAAGGCCATCTCCTTTTGTATGTTCATACCATAAAGTCCAGGATGCATACCAAGGAGAGTACAGTCGGGCCCTGAGGCTTAGGAGGGTCTTAGTGGCGCCTTCCTCAGAGGGCAATGCTCGCCACAGGACTTCACCTGGTAAGAGACACTAATGGGAACAGAATGGAGGTGCCTTTACAAGGTAAACACTGAGTTACGATATGATCCAGCAGGCACACTCGTGGGCCCATAACCTAAGAAAGAAGACAGAAGTGGAAAGACACAGGCAGGCAAATCTGCATTGCAGGAGTATTACAATAGCCAGGACATGGAAGCAACCAGAAAGTCCATCAACAGATGAGTGGACAAAGAAGAACAGGGACCTGAACAGATGGAATATTAGCCAAGGAACAAAAGGAAACAATGCCATCAACAGCACCATCGGTGAGGCTAGAGTTCATCACGCACCTTGCAGTAAGTCACAGAGCGAAAGATACATAGCCTACGATATCACTTATAGGTGTTCCCTGAAAATTGATATCACTGAAGATATTTCCACAGAGAAAGGCAATCACAGATGCAATAAACAGATTTATGGTTCACCCATGGACAGGTGTGAGAATTGTGTACATTAGGAAATTGGGTTTAAGAGAGAGATACAAACACAGGTGAAATACAAAATCACCAAAGGCCTACGGAATACCAAGAGAAGAGTACTCAACATTGTGTCATAAGCTACATGGGAAAAGGATCCAAAGAAGACTAGATACATGTTTATGTGTAAAAGAGCCACATCTTTCACACCTACAACAAGCAAAACATTGTAATCAAACTTGCTGTGAGAAACAATAAACATTGAATTAAAAAACGAACAAGTCAGTCGTGAGGCACAAACATAAGGGGCTTTTTCCTGGCACAGTCCATTCTAATTGACAACCGAGAATACGACTTCCACGGAGGCTCTGTTACCCGAGTAACCAGGTTTGGTAAAGGAGACCTGCTGCCGCCTTGTGGCCGTTTCTCAAAACAGCAGCTTTAAACCCAGTGCTAATGGTCACTTGATATTCAAAATCATTGCAGGCCTATAAATGACACCTGCCCTCAAAAACGATTCTTGGGTCGTCAATCGAGGAAAAAAACTCAAAAGATGTGCACACTTGAAAACGACAATTTCAAGAGGCATATTTTGTGCACATTTTGTCTTCTCTTTCTTTCTCTTGTGATAAATAAAAGGGCATGGAAAAATGCTCAACATCAGGAATTAATAAAGCCATGCAAATCCAGTCGACAGAAACGTTCACCCACCGTCGTCAGAATGATCATCAGCCACAGAGTCTACAAAGAATAAATGCTCAAGGTGTTTTAGAGAACTCTGTGCCCTCTAGCGGCCGCTGGGACGTTACCTGGTAACAGCTAGTAGTGAGAACACCGTGGAGGTGCATTGAAAGGTAAAAATTGAGCTAACCTGTAATCGGGTAGGCCCACTGATGGGCCTATCTCCCGAGTAGACCAAAATCAAAAAGACACAGGCTGGCCATCCTGCGCTGCAGCAACATGTACCATCGCCAAGACTTGGAAGAAACCCAAATGTCCATCAACAGAACAATGCACCAAGAAGAAGGGGGCCCATGTGCACAATGGAACATGAGCCACGGAAGAGCATGCAACAGTGCCGCTGGCACCACCGTAGAAGGATCTAGAGATACCCACCCAGAAGGAAGTACGAAAGAAACCGAAATAGAAATATCCTATGACATCACTTATAGCTGTTACTTCAACATTGATACCCATGAAGTCATTTCCAAGAGAAGGCCGTGCATAGATGCAGAAAACCAACTATGCTTAACCAAGTGGAAAGGTGTAAGGAATGTATGAATTTGGATATGGGGGTTTACAGACATGTACTGATACACATGACATATATAATCACAAAATACCTAAGGAATACCAAGAGAGGTCGACTCAACACTCTGTAATAACCTACACGGAAAAGGATCCAAAGATGAATAGATTGATACATACATATGATGAACCAGATGCAGTACACCTAGAACACACACCACATTTTTACTCAATTGGCTGTGATACTAGATAACAATTAAATTTTAAAAAACACACAAGAAGTAAGGAGATATAAGCTCTTGGGGGTTTGCCCTGACACACTGCACTCTCATTTGCAGCCTACTAACACAATTTCCAGGAAGCCTCTGTTGCAGGAAAACCCAGAGTTGGAAATGGAGAAATGCTGCCGCCTTGTGGCCGTTTCCCGCAAGAGCGGCTTTAAACGCATAGCTATGGGTCACTTAACATTCACAAGGACTCAGGCCTCTAAAAGACACCTGCCCTCAAAAAAAAAATGTCCTGAGCTCGGCAGTGGTGAAAAAAATTCGAAGGAGGCAAATGTGTCAAAGAGATAGTATGAAGAGGTAAGTTTTACTCACTCTTTATCAAAAAAAGCAAAATGGAGAAAAGCTCAACCTCAGGAATGATCAGACTCCTCTAAGCTACAAAAAGCTTTCAGCTCACCCAAGTTAACTACCGTCAGCCAAAAGACTACAAACAATAAATGCTGAAGGGGTTTTAGAGAACTCTGTTCCCTCTGTCTGCGGAGGACATGTCTAGTTGTAACAGCCAATAATGAGAACAGAAAGGAGCTGCGTTTTCAATTAAAAATTGAGCCACCCTTCCATCCAGAACACCCACAGCCGAGCCTCTCACCTGAGAAGACAGGCTGCAAGAGCTGCACTCCACGAGTTTTCACAGTAGCCAAAGACACCGAAGCAACCCAAATGTCCATCAACAGATGAATGGATAAGAAGAGCTGGTCCGTGGACACAGTGGACTATTAGCCATGGAAAACAAGGAAACACTGCTCTTTGAGGCACCCGAGATGAGCCTAGAGATCATCACAGAACATGAGTTAAGTCGGAAAGCAAAAGGCATACCGTATGACATCACCTATAGGCGTTATCTAACAGCTGACACAAATGAACATATTTCCACAAAGAAAGACACTCACACACTTAGAAAACAAACTAAGCTTAAGTAAAATGAAAGGTGGGGGGAATGGATAAATTAAGATTAGTGTCACCATATGTGTACAAATACGTATTAAATATATATATCAAACAGACCGACCATATAGCAAGGGAGGTCACCAGAACACTCTGCAATAATTTACATGGGAAGAGGATCTGTACAAGAATCTATATCTATATCTATATCTATATCTATATATAGATATATATATATATATATATATAAAACGTACAAATGAACCAGATTCTGTACATATAGGACCAACAGTATTCTAATCATTACCCCGATTTAAACAAATTAAAAGAGCGAACAAGAAGTAATGTGACATACACTTCTGGGGTTTTTTCCTGGCACATTCCATTCTAATTGACAACCTGGGAACAGGACTTCCAGAAGGCTCTGCTGCCCTAGTAACCAGATGTGGGAATGTAGCAATGCTGACGCCTTGTGGCCGTTTCCCACAGCAGCAGCTTTAAAGTCAGTGCTAATGGTCACTCAATATTCACACCCATTGCAGGCTTGTAAATGACACCTGCCCTCCAAAACAAAATCCTGGGGTCGAAAATCGACCAAAAAAGTCGAAAGAGGGCAACCTTCCAAGAAGACAATTTCGAGAGGTTTATTGTACTCACGGTTTTTTGTTTTCTGTTTTTGTTTAACAGAATAAAAAAAGGCGTGGAAAAATGCTGAACCTTAGGAATTATTAGACACGAAAATACACGTTACAAAAACCTATCATGTCACACCACTCAGCATGGCCATCAGCGAAACTTCTGCAAACAAGAAATGCTGACGGGTTGGTGAAGAAATGCGTACCCTCGGTTCTAAGTGGGTCGTGGTAAGAGCCCCTAAGGAAAACACAGTGGAGTTGCCTGGAAAGGGTCAACATTGAGCGACCGTTCAATCAAGCGTACCCACTGCTGGGTCTATCACCTGAGAGGATGAGAATCAAAAAAGACACGGGCTGGCAATCCTGCAATCCAGCAATGTTTACCGTAGCCAACACTTGGAAGCAATGAAAATGCCCAGCCACAGAGGAATGCAGAAAGGAGAAGTGGTCCATGGACACAATGGAAGAGTACTCCAGTGAAAAGTAGAAATTCCATTTTAAAAACAGATATAAGTAAGGAGACATCAGCTTTGGGGGGTTTCTCCAGACACATCCCACCGTCATTGATAACCGAGGAACAACACTGGCAGGAAGGTCTGTTTCACTAGTTACCAGAGTGGGAAACGCAGAAATGCTGCAGCCCTCTGGCCGTTACGTGCAACGGCAGCTTGAAAACCCGTGCTAATGGTCACTTCGTGTGCACAAGTCCTGGAGGGCTGTCAATGAAACCTGCCCTCAAAATGTCTTGAGGGAGGTAGTGGCCAAAATATTTCAAAAGGCGGCACATAGTTCAAGAAAAGAATGGGATGAGGTAAGCTACACACACAGTTTGAAGGAAAAAAGGACATCCCTGAAAGCTCAATTTCAAGGCTTTATGAGACGCATGCAAATCCAACCACACAGGTATCGGCTCACACCAGTCAGAAGAACCATCAGCAACAAAACTACCAACAATTCATGCTGAAGGGGTTGTGGAGAAGTGCATACCCTCTAGGTTAAGTGGGACTTTGCCGCCAGCCGCGGCGGGTCCTCAAAGTGTAGCAACAACCGACGAGAGGGGGTAGGGAACTGAACGCACTAAGGTATGGGATCAGAAGGGCACAAGCAACTGACGCTTGCAAGGCAAGTTTAATAACAAAGCCTAGCCGTATATATACCCCTAAAGCAGGGAATTTGCCTCGTCACGCCTTATCGGCATCAGCTGGTTGGTTGGCTTCTCGGCTTAGTGACACCTTATCAGCATCAGCTGTTTGGTTGGCTGCTCGGCTTCTCCCTCAAAGGCACCAATTTCCCCTCCAGGGTTGCTTTTCCTAGCTTTAGGGAACAACCAGGGACTCCCAGTAACTGAGCAGGTCCCTGGAGCGATTTGGCCAAAGGCCATCTCCTTTTGTATGTTCATACCATAAAGTCCAGGATGCATACCAAGGAGAGTACAGTCGGGCCCTGAGGCTTAGGAGGGTCTTAGTGGCGCCTTCCTCAGAGGGCAATGCTCGCCACAGGACTTCACCTGGTAAGAGGCACTAATGGGAACAGAATGGAGGTGCCTTTACAAGGTAAACACTGAGTTACGATATGATCCAGCAGGCACACTCCTGGGCCTATAACCTAAGAAAGAAGACAGAAGTGGAAAGACACAGGCAGGCAAATCTGCATTGCAGGAGTATTACAATAGCCAGGACATGGAAGCAAGCAGAAAGTCCATCAACAGATGAGTGGACAAAGAAGAACAGGGACCTGAACAGATGGAATATTAGCCAAGGAACAAAAGGAAACAATGCCATCAACAGCACCATCGGTGAGGCTAGAGTTCATCACGCACCTTGCAGTAAGTCACAGAGCGAAAGATACATAGCCTACGATATCACTTATAGGTGTTCCCTGAAAATTGATATCACTGAAGATATTTCCACAGAGAAAGGCAATCACAGATGCAATAAACAGATTTATGGTTCACCCATGGACAGGTGTGAGAATTGTGTACATTAGGAAATTGGGTTTAAGAGAGAGAGATACAAACACAGGTGAAATACAAAATCACCAAAGGCCTACGGAATACCAAGAGAAGAGTACTCAACATTGTGTCATAAGCTACATGGGAAAAGGATCCAAAGAAGACTAGATACATGTTTATGTGTAAAAGAGCCACATCTTTCACACCTACAACAAGCAAAACATGTACTCAACATTGTGTCATAAGCTACATGGGAAAAGGATCCAAAGAAGACTAGATACATGTTTATGTGTAAAAGAGCCACATCTTTCACACCTACAACAAGCAAAACATGTAATCTCACAGCAAAACATTGCTGTGAGAAACAATAAACATTGAATTAAAAAACGAACAAGTCAGTCGTGAGGCACAAACATAAGGGGCTTTTTCCTGGCACAGTCCATTCTAATTGACAACCGAGAATACGCCTTCCACGGAGGCTCTGTTACCCGAGTAACCAGGTTTGGTAAAGGAGACCTGCTGCCGCCTTGTGGCCGTTTCTCAAAACAGCAGCTTTAAACCCAGTGCTAATGGTCACTTGATATTCAAAATCATTGCAGGCCTATAAATGACACCTGCCCTCAAAAACGATTCTTGGGTCGTCAATCGAGGAAAAAAACTCAAAAGATGTGCACACTTCAAAACGACAATTTCAAGAGGCATATTTTGTGCACATTTTGTCTTCTCTTTCTTTCTCTTGTGATAAATAAAAGGGCATGGAAAAATGCTCAACATCAGGAATTAATAAAGCCATGCAAATCCAGTCGACAGAAACGTTCACCCACCGTCGTCAGAATGATCATCAGCCACAGAGTCTACAAAGAATAAATGCTCAAGGTGTTTTAGAGAACTCTGTGCCCTCTAGCGGCCGCTGGGACGTTACCTGGTAACAGCTAGTAGTGAGGACACCGTGGAGGTGCATTGAAAGGTAAAAATTGAGCTAACCTGTAATCGGGTAGGCCCACTGATGGGCCTATCTCCCGAGTAGACCAAAATCAAAAAGACACAGGCTGGCCATCCTGCGCTGCAGCAACATGTACCATCGCCAAGACTTGGAAGAAACCCAAATGTCCATCAACAGAACAATGCACCAAGAAGAAGGGGGCCCATGTGCACAATGGAACATGAGCCACGGAAGAGCATGCAACAGTGCCGCTGGCACCACCGTAGAAGGATCTAGAGATACCCACCCAGAAGGAAGTACGAAAGAAACCGAAATAGAAATATCCTATGACATCACTTATAGCTGTTACTTCAACATTGATACCCATGAAGTCATTTCCAAGAGAAGGCCGTGCATAGATGCAGAAAACCAACTATGCTTAACCAAGTGGAAAGGTGTAAGGAATGTATGAATTTGGATATGGGGGTTTACAGACATGTACTGATACACATGACATATATAATCACAAAATACCTAAGGAATACCAAGAGAGGTCGACTCAACACTCTGTAATAACCTACACGGAAAAGGATCCAAAGATGAATAGATTGATACATACATATGATGAACCAGATGCAGTACACCTAGAACACACACCACATTTTTACTCAATTGGCTGTGATACTAGATAACAATTAAATTTTAAAAAACACACAAGAAGTAAGGAGATATAAGCTCTTGGGGGTTTGCCCTGACACACTGCACTCTCATTTGCAGCCTACTAACACAATTTCCAGGAAGCCTCTGTTGCAGGAAAACCCAGAGTTGGAAATGGAGAAATGCTGCCGCCTTGTGGCCGTTTCCCGCAAGAGCGGCTTCAAACGCATAGCTATGGGTCACTTAACATTCATAAGGACTCAGGCCTCTAAAAGACACCTGCCCTCAAAAAAAAAAATGTCCTGAGCTCGGCCGTGGCGAAAAAAATTCAAAGCAGGCAAATGTGTCAAAGAGATAGTATGATAGAGGTAAGTTTTACTCACTCTTTATCAAAAAAAGGAAAATGGAGAAAAGCTCAACCTCAGGAATTATCAGACTCCTCTAAGCTGCAAAAAGCTTTCAGCTCACCCAAGTTAACTACCGTCAGCCAAAAGACTACAAACAATAAATGCTGAAGGGGTTTTAGAGAACTCTGTTCCCTCTGTCTGTGGAGGACATGTGTAGTTGTAACAGCCAATAATGAGAACAGAAAGGAGCTGCGTTTTCAATTAAAAATTGAGCCACCCTTCCATCCAGAACACCCACAGCCGAGCCTCTCACCTGAGAAGACAGGCTGCAAGAGCTGCACTCCACGAGTTTTCACAGTAGCCAAGACACCGAAGCAACCCAAATGTCCATCAACAGATGAATGGATAAGAAGAGCTGGTCCGTGGACACAGTGGACTATTAGCCATGGAAAACAAGGAAACACTGCTCTTTGAGGCACCCGAGATGAGCCTAGAGATCATCACAGAACATGAGTTAAGTCGGAAAGCAAAAGGCATACCGTATGACATCACCTATAGGCGTTATCTAACAGCTGACACAAATGAACATATTTCCACAAAGAAAGACACTCACACACTTAGAAAACAAACTAAGCTTAAGTAAAATGAAAGGTGGGGGGAATGGATAAATTAAGATTAGTGTCACCATATGTGTACAAATACGTATTAAATATATATATCAAACAGACCGACCATATAGCAAGGGAGGTCACCAGAACAGTCTGCAATAATTTACATGGGAAGAGGATCTGTACAAGAATATATATCTATATCTATATCTATATCTATATCTATATCTATATATAGATATATATATATATATATAAAACGTACAAATGAACCAGATTCTGTACATATAGGACCAACAGTATTCTAATCATTACCCCGATTTAAACAAATTAAAAGAGCGAACAAGAAGTAATGTGACATACACTTCTGGGGTTTTTTCCTGGCACATTCCATTCTAATTGACAACCTGGGAACAGGACTTCCAGAAGGCTCTGCTGCCCTAGTAACCAGATGTGGGAATGTAGCAATGCTGACGCCTTGTGGCCGTTTCCCACAGCAGCAGCTTTAAAGTCAGTGCTAATGGTCACTCAATATTCACACCCATTGCAGGCTTGTAAATGACACCTGCCCTCCAAAACAAAATCCTGGGGTCGAAAATCGACCAAAAAAGTCGAAAGAGGGCAACCTTCCAAGAAGACAATTTCGAGAGGTTTATTGTACTCACGGTTTTTTTTTTTCTGTTTTTGTTTAACAGAATAAAAAAAGGCGTGGAAAAATGCTGAACCTTAGGAATTATTAGACACGAAAATACACGTTACAATAACCTATCATGTCACACGACTCAGCATGGCCAGCAGCAAAACTTCTGCAAACAAGAAATGCTGACGGGGTGGTGAAGAAATGCGTACCCTCGGTTCTAAGTGGGACGTGGTAAGAGCCCCTAAGGAAAACACAGTGGAGTTGCCTGGAAAGGGTCAACATTGAGCGACCGTTCAATCAAGCATAGCCACTGCTGGGTCTATCACCTGAGAGGATGAGAATCAAAAAGACACGGGCTGGCAATCCTGCAATCCAGCAATGTTTACCATAGCCAACACTTGGAAGCAATGAAAATGCCCAGCCACAGAGGAATGCAGAAAGGAGCAGTGGTCCATGGACACAATGGAAGAGTACTCCAGTGAAAAGTAGAAATTCCATTTTAAAAACAGATATAAGTAAGGAGACATCAGCTTTGGGGGGTTTCTCCAGACACATCCCACCGTCATTGATAACCGAGGAACACCACTGGCAGGAAGGTCTGCTTCACTAGTTACCAGAGTGGGAAACGCAGAAATGCTGCAGCCCTCTGGCCGTTACGTGCAACGGCAGCTTGAAAACCCGTGCTAATGGTCACTTCGTGTGCACAAGTTCTGGAGGGCTGTCAATGAAACCTGCCCTCAAAATGTCTTGAGGGAGGTAGTGGCCAAAATATTTCAAAAGGCGGCACATAGTTCAAGAAAAGAATGGGATGAGGTAAGCTACACACACAGTTTGAAGGAAAAAAGGACATCCCTGAAAGCTCAATTTCAAGGCTTTATGAGACGCATGCAAATCCAACCACAGAGGTATGGGCTCACACCAGTCAGAAGAACCATCAGCAACAAGACTACCAACAATTCATGCTGAAGGGGTTGTGGAGAAGTGCATACCCTCTAGGTTAAGTGGGACTTTGCCGCCAGCCGCGGCGGGTCCTCAAAGTGTAGCAACAACCGACGAGAGGGGGTAGGGAACTGAACGCACCAAGGTATGGGATCAGAAGGGCACAAGCAACTGACGCTTGCAAGGCAAGTTTAATAACAAAGCCTAGCCGTATATATACCCCTAAAGCAGGGAATTTGCTTCGTCACGCCTTATCGGCATCAGCTGGTTGGTTGGCTTCTCGGCTTAGTGACACCTTATCAGCATCAGCTGTTTGGTTGGCTGCTCGGCTTCTCCCTCAAAGGCACCAATTTCCCCTCCAGGGTTGCTTTTCCTAGCTTTAGGGAACAACCAGGGACTCCCAGTAACTGAGCAGGTCCCTGGAGCGATTTGGCCAAAGGCCATCTCCTTTTGTATGTTCATACCATAAAGTCCAGGATGCATACCAAGGAGAGTACAGTCGGGCCCTGAGGCTTAGGAGGGTCTTAGTGGCGCCTTCCTCAGAGGGCAATGCTCGCCACAGGACTTCACCTGGTAAGAGACACTAATGGGAACAGAATGGAGGTGCCTTTACAAGGTAAACACTGAGTTACGATATGATCCAGCAGGCACACTCGTGGGCCCATAACCTAAGAAAGAAGACAGAAGTGGAAAGACACAGGCAGGCAAATCTGCATTGCAGGAGTATTACAATAGCCAGGACATGGAAGCAACCAGAAAGTCCATCAACAGATGAGTGGACAAAGAAGAACAGGGACCTGAACAGATGGAATATTAGCCAAGGAACAAAAGGAAACAATGCCATCAACAGCACCATCGGTGAGGCTAGAGTTCATCACGCACCTTGCAGTAAGTCACAGAGCGAAAGATACATAGCCTACGATATCACTTATAGGTGTTCCCTGAAAATTGATATCACTGAAGATATTTCCACAGAGAAAGGCAATCACAGATGCAATAAACAGATTTATGGTTCACCCATGGACAGGTGTGAGAATTGTGTACATTAGGAAATTGGGTTTAAGAGAGAGATACAAACACAGGTGAAATACAAAATCACCAAAGGCCTACGGAATACCAAGAGAAGAGTACTCAACATTGTGTCATAAGCTACATGGGAAAAGGATCCAAAGAAGACTAGATACATGTTTATGTGTAAAAGAGCCACATCTTTCACACCTACAACAAGCAAAACATTGTAATCAAACTTGCTGTGAGAAACAATAAACATTGAATTAAAAAACGAACAAGTCAGTCGTGAGGCACAAACATAAGGGGCTTTTTCCTGGCACAGTCCATTCTAATTGACAACCGAGAATACGACTTCCACGGAGGCTCTGTTACCCGAGTAACCAGGTTTGGTAAAGGAGACCTGCTGCCGCCTTGTGGCCGTTTCTCAAAACAGCAGCTTTAAACCCAGTGCTAATGGTCACTTGATATTCAAAATCATTGCAGGCCTATAAATGACACCTGCCCTCAAAAACGATTCTTGGGTCGTCAATCGAGGAAAAAAACTCAAAAGATGTGCACACTTGAAAACGACAATTTCAAGAGGCATATTTTGTGCACATTTTGTCTTCTCTTTCTTTCTCTTGTGATAAATAAAAGGGCATGGAAAAATGCTCAACATCAGGAATTAATAAAGCCATGCAAATCCAGTCGACAGAAACGTTCACCCACCGTCGTCAGAATGATCATCAGCCACAGAGTCTACAAAGAATAAATGCTCAAGGTGTTTTAGAGAACTCTGTGCCCTCTAGCGGCCGCTGGGACGTTACCTGGTAACAGCTAGTAGTGAGAACACCGTGGAGGTGCATTGAAAGGTAAAAATTGAGCTAACCTGTAATCGGGTAGGCCCACTGATGGGCCTATCTCCCGAGTAGACCAAAATCAAAAAGACACAGGCTGGCCATCCTGCGCTGCAGCAACATGTACCATCGCCAAGACTTGGAAGAAACCCAAATGTCCATCAACAGAACAATGCACCAAGAAGAAGGGGGCCCATGTGCACAATGGAACATGAGCCACGGAAGAGCATGCAACAGTGCCGCTGGCACCACCGTAGAAGGATCTAGAGATACCCACCCAGAAGGAAGTACGAAAGAAACCGAAATAGAAATATCCTATGACATCACTTATAGCTGTTACTTCAACATTGATACCCATGAAGTCATTTCCAAGAGAAGGCCGTGCATAGATGCAGAAAACCAACTATGCTTAACCAAGTGGAAAGGTGTAAGGAATGTATGAATTTGGATATGGGGGTTTACAGACATGTACTGATACACATGACATATATAATCACAAAATACCTAAGGAATACCAAGAGAGGTCGACTCAACACTCTGTAATAACCTACACGGAAAAGGATCCAAAGATGAATAGATTGATACATACATATGATGAACCAGATGCAGTACACCTAGAACACACACCACATTTTTACTCAATTGGCTGTGATACTAGATAACAATTAAATTTTAAAAAACACACAAGAAGTAAGGAGATATAAGCTCTTGGGGGTTTGCCCTGACACACTGCACTCTCATTTGCAGCCTACTAACACAATTTCCAGGAAGCCTCTGTTGCAGGAAAACCCAGAGTTGGAAATGGAGAAATGCTGCCGCCTTGTGGCCGTTTCCCGCAAGAGCGGCTTTAAACGCATAGCTATGGGTCACTTAACATTCACAAGGACTCAGGCCTCTAAAAGACACCTGCCCTCAAAAAAAAAATGTCCTGAGCTCGGCAGTGGTGAAAAAAATTCGAAGGAGGCAAATGTGTCAAAGAGATAGTATGAAGAGGTAAGTTTTACTCACTCTTTATCAAAAAAAGCAAAATGGAGAAAAGCTCAACCTCAGGAATGATCAGACTCCTCTAAGCTACAAAAAGCTTTCAGCTCACCCAAGTTAACTACCGTCAGCCAAAAGACTACAAACAATAAATGCTGAAGGGGTTTTAGAGAACTCTGTTCCCTCTGTCTGCGGAGGACATGTCTAGTTGTAACAGCCAATAATGAGAACAGAAAGGAGCTGCGTTTTCAATTAAAAATTGAGCCACCCTTCCATCCAGAACACCCACAGCCGAGCCTCTCACCTGAGAAGACAGGCTGCAAGAGCTGCACTCCACGAGTTTTCACAGTAGCCAAAGACACCGAAGCAACCCAAATGTCCATCAACAGATGAATGGATAAGAAGAGCTGGTCCGTGGACACAGTGGACTATTAGCCATGGAAAACAAGGAAACACTGCTCTTTGAGGCACCCGAGATGAGCCTAGAGATCATCACAGAACATGAGTTAAGTCGGAAAGCAAAAGGCATACCGTATGACATCACCTATAGGCGTTATCTAACAGCTGACACAAATGAACATATTTCCACAAAGAAAGACACTCACACACTTAGAAAACAAACTAAGCTTAAGTAAAATGAAAGGTGGGGGGAATGGATAAATTAAGATTAGTGTCACCATATGTGTACAAATACGTATTAAATATATATATCAAACAGACCGACCATATAGCAAGGGAGGTCACCAGAACACTCTGCAATAATTTACATGGGAAGAGGATCTGTACAAGAATCTATATCTATATCTATATCTATATCTATATCTATATATAGATATATATATATATATATATATAAAACGTACAAATGAACCAGATTCTGTACATATAGGACCAACAGTATTCTAATCATTACCCCGATTTAAACAAATTAAAAGAGCGAACAAGAAGTAATGTGACATACACTTCTGGGGTTTTTTCCTGGCACATTCCATTCTAATTGACAACCTGGGAACAGGACTTCCAGAAGGCTCTGCTGCCCTAGTAACCAGATGTGGGAATGTAGCAATGCTGACGCCTTGTGGCCGTTTCCCACAGCAGCAGCTTTAAAGTCAGTGCTAATGGTCACTCAATATTCACACCCATTGCAGGCTTGTAAATGACACCTGCCCTCCAAAACAAAATCCTGGGGTCGAAAATCGACCAAAAAAGTCGAAAGAGGGCAACCTTCCAAGAAGACAATTTCGAGAGGTTTATTGTACTCACGGTTTTTTGTTTTCTGTTTTTGTTTAACAGAATAAAAAAAGGCGTGGAAAAATGCTGAACCTTAGGAATTATTAGACACGAAAATACACGTTACAAAAACCTATCATGTCACACCACTCAGCATGGCCATCAGCGAAACTTCTGCAAACAAGAAATGCTGACGGGTTGGTGAAGAAATGCGTACCCTCGGTTCTAAGTGGGTCGTGGTAAGAGCCCCTAAGGAAAACACAGTGGAGTTGCCTGGAAAGGGTCAACATTGAGCGACCGTTCAATCAAGCGTACCCACTGCTGGGTCTATCACCTGAGAGGATGAGAATCAAAAAAGACACGGGCTGGCAATCCTGCAATCCAGCAATGTTTACCGTAGCCAACACTTGGAAGCAATGAAAATGCCCAGCCACAGAGGAATGCAGAAAGGAGAAGTGGTCCATGGACACAATGGAAGAGTACTCCAGTGAAAAGTAGAAATTCCATTTTAAAAACAGATATAAGTAAGGAGACATCAGCTTTGGGGGGTTTCTCCAGACACATCCCACCGTCATTGATAACCGAGGAACAACACTGGCAGGAAGGTCTGTTTCACTAGTTACCAGAGTGGGAAACGCAGAAATGCTGCAGCCCTCTGGCCGTTACGTGCAACGGCAGCTTGAAAACCCGTGCTAATGGTCACTTCGTGTGCACAAGTCCTGGAGGGCTGTCAATGAAACCTGCCCTCAAAATGTCTTGAGGGAGGTAGTGGCCAAAATATTTCAAAAGGCGGCACATAGTTCAAGAAAAGAATGGGATGAGGTAAGCTACACACACAGTTTGAAGGAAAAAAGGACATCCCTGAAAGCTCAATTTCAAGGCTTTATGAGACGCATGCAAATCCAACCACACAGGTATCGGCTCACACCAGTCAGAAGAACCATCAGCAACAAAACTACCAACAATTCATGCTGAAGGGGTTGTGGAGAAGTGCATACCCTCTAGGTTAAGTGGGACTTTGCCGCCAGCCGCGGCGGGTCCTCAAAGTGTAGCAACAACCGACGAGAGGGGGTAGGGAACTGAACGCACTAAGGTATGGGATCAGAAGGGCACAAGCAACTGACGCTTGCAAGGCAAGTTTAATAACAAAGCCTAGCCGTATATATACCCCTAAAGCAGGGAATTTGCCTCGTCACGCCTTATCGGCATCAGCTGGTTGGTTGGCTTCTCGGCTTAGTGACACCTTATCAGCATCAGCTGTTTGGTTGGCTGCTCGGCTTCTCCCTCAAAGGCACCAATTTCCCCTCCAGGGTTGCTTTTCCTAGCTTTAGGGAACAACCAGGGACTCCCAGTAACTGAGCAGGTCCCTGGAGCGATTTGGCCAAAGGCCATCTCCTTTTGTATGTTCATACCATAAAGTCCAGGATGCATACCAAGGAGAGTACAGTCGGGCCCTGAGGCTTAGGAGGGTCTTAGTGGCGCCTTCCTCAGAGGGCAATGCTCGCCACAGGACTTCACCTGGTAAGAGGCACTAATGGGAACAGAATGGAGGTGCCTTTACAAGGTAAACACTGAGTTACGATATGATCCAGCAGGCACACTCCTGGGCCTATAACCTAAGAAAGAAGACAGAAGTGGAAAGACACAGGCAGGCAAATCTGCATTGCAGGAGTATTACAATAGCCAGGACATGGAAGCAAGCAGAAAGTCCATCAACAGATGAGTGGACAAAGAAGAACAGGGACCTGAACAGATGGAATATTAGCCAAGGAACAAAAGGAAACAATGCCATCAACAGCACCATCGGTGAGGCTAGAGTTCATCACGCACCTTGCAGTAAGTCACAGAGCGAAAGATACATAGCCTACGATATCACTTATAGGTGTTCCCTGAAAATTGATATCACTGAAGATATTTCCACAGAGAAAGGCAATCACAGATGCAATAAACAGATTTATGGTTCACCCATGGACAGGTGTGAGAATTGTGTACATTAGGAAATTGGGTTTAAGAGAGAGATACAAACACAGGTGAAATACAAAATCACCAAAGGCCTACGGAATACCAAGAGAAGAGTACTCAACATTGTGTCATAAGCTACATGGGAAAAGGATCCAAAGAAGACTAGATACATGTTTATGTGTAAAAGAGCCACATCTTTCACACCTACAACAAGCAAAACATGTACTCAACATTGTGTCATAAGCTACATGGGAAAAGGATCCAAAGAAGACTAGATACATGTTTATGTGTAAAAGAGCCACATCTTTCACACCTACAACAAGCAAAACATGTAATCTCACAGCAAAACATTGCTGTGAGAAACAATAAACATTGAATTAAAAAACGAACAAGTCAGTCGTGAGGCACAAACATAAGGGGCTTTTTCCTGGCACAGTCCATTCTAATTGACAACCGAGAATACGCCTTCCACGGAGGCTCTGTTACCCGAGTAACCAGGTTTGGTAAAGGAGACCTGCTGCCGCCTTGTGGCCGTTTCTCAAAACAGCAGCTTTAAACCCAGTGCTAATGGTCACTTGATATTCAAAATCATTGCAGGCCTATAAATGACACCTGCCCTCAAAAACGATTCTTGGGTCGTCAATCGAGGAAAAAAACTCAAAAGATGTGCACACTTCAAAACGACAATTTCAAGAGGCATATTTTGTGCACATTTTGTCTTCTCTTTCTTTCTCTTGTGATAAATAAAAGGGCATGGAAAAATGCTCAACATCAGGAATTAATAAAGCCATGCAAATCCAGTCGACAGAAACGTTCACCCACCGTCGTCAGAATGATCATCAGCCACAGAGTCTACAAAGAATAAATGCTCAAGGTGTTTTAGAGAACTCTGTGCCCTCTAGCGGCCGCTGGGACGTTACCTGGTAACAGCTAGTAGTGAGGACACCGTGGAGGTGCATTGAAAGGTAAAAATTGAGCTAACCTGTAATCGGGTAGGCCCACTGATGGGCCTATCTCCCGAGTAGACCAAAATCAAAAAGACACAGGCTGGCCATCCTGCGCTGCAGCAACATGTACCATCGCCAAGACTTGGAAGAAACCCAAATGTCCATCAACAGAACAATGCACCAAGAAGAAGGGGGCCCATGTGCACAATGGAACATGAGCCACGGAAGAGCATGCAACAGTGCCGCTGGCACCACCGTAGAAGGATCTAGAGATACCCACCCAGAAGGAAGTACGAAAGAAACCGAAATAGAAATATCCTATGACATCACTTATAGCTGTTACTTCAACATTGATACCCATGAAGTCATTTCCAAGAGAAGGCCGTGCATAGATGCAGAAAACCAACTATGCTTAACCAAGTGGAAAGGTGTAAGGAATGTATGAATTTGGATATGGGGGTTTACAGACATGTACTGATACACATGACATATATAATCACAAAATACCTAAGGAATACCAAGAGAGGTCGACTCAACACTCTGTAATAACCTACACGGAAAAGGATCCAAAGATGAATAGATTGATACATACATATGATGAACCAGATGCAGTACACCTAGAACACACACCACATTTTTACTCAATTGGCTGTGATACTAGATAACAATTAAATTTTAAAAAACACACAAGAAGTAAGGAGATATAAGCTCTTGGGGGTTTGCCCTGACACACTGCACTCTCATTTGCAGCCTACTAACACAATTTCCAGGAAGCCTCTGTTGCAGGAAAACCCAGAGTTGGAAATGGAGAAATGCTGCCGCCTTGTGGCCGTTTCCCGCAAGAGCGGCTTCAAACGCATAGCTATGGGTCACTTAACATTCATAAGGACTCAGGCCTCTAAAAGACACCTGCCCTCAAAAAAAAAATGTCCTGAGCTCGGCCGTGGCGAAAAAAATTCAAAGCAGGCAAATGTGTCAAAGAGATAGTATGATAGAGGTAAGTTTTACTCACTCTTTATCAAAAAAAGGAAAATGGAGAAAAGCTCAACCTCAGGAATGATCAGACTCCTCTAAGCTACAAAAAGCTTTCAGCTCACCCAAGTTAACTACCGTCAGCCAAAAGACTACAAACAATAAATGCTGAAGGGGTTTTAGAGAACTCTGTTCCCTCTGTCTGTGGAGGACATGTGTAGTTGTAACAGCCAATAATGAGAACAGAAAGGAGCTGCGTTTTCAATTAAAAATTGAGCCACCCTTCCATCCAGAACACCCAGAGCCGAGCCTCTCACCTGAGAAGACAGGCTGCAAGAGCTGCACTCCACGAGTTTTCACAGTAGCCAAGACACCGAAGCAACCCAAATGTCCATCAACAGATGAATGGATAAGAAGAGCTGGTCCGTGGACACAGTGGACTATTAGCCATGGAAAACAAGGAAACACTGCTCTTTGAGGCACCCGAGATGAGCCTAGAGATCATCACAGAACATGAGTTAAGTCGGAAAGCAAAAGGCATACCGTATGACATCACCTATAGGCGTTATCTAACAGCTGACACAAATGAACATATTTCCACAAAGAAAGACACTCACACACTTAGAAAACAAACTAAGCTTAAGTAAAATGAAAGGTGGGGGGAATGGATAAATTAAGATTAGTGTCACCATATGTGTACAAATACGTATTAAATATATATATCAAACAGACCGACCATATAGCAAGGGAGGTCACCAGAACAGTCTGCAATAATTTACATGGGAAGAGGATCTGTACAAGAATATATATCTATATCTATATCTATATCTATATCTATATATAGATATATATATATATATATAAAACGTACAAATGAACCAGATTCTGTACATATAGGACCAACAGTATTCTAATCATTACCCCGATTTAAACAAATTAAAAGAGCGAACAAGAAGTAATGTGACATACACTTCTGGGGTTTTTTCCTGGCACATTCCATTCTAATTGACAACCTGGGAACAGGACTTCCAGAAGGCTCTGCTGCCCTAGTAACCAGATGTGGGAATGTAGCAATGCTGACGCCTTGTGGCCGTTTCCCACAGCAGCAGCTTTAAAGTCAGTGCTAATGGTCACTCAATATTCACACCCATTGCAGGCTTGTAAATGACACCTGCCCTCCAAAACAAAATCCTGGGGTCGAAAATCGACCAAAAAAGTCGAAAGAGGGCAACCTTCCAAGAAGACAATTTCGAGAGGTTTATTGTACTCACGGTTTTTTGTTTTCTGTTTTTGTTTAACAGAATAAAAAAAGGCGTGGAAAAATGCTGAACCTTAGGAATTATTAGACACGAAAATACACGTTACAAAAACCTATCATGTCACACCACTCAGCATGGCCATCAGCGAAACTTCTGCAAACAAGAAATGCTGACGGGTTGGTGAAGAAATGCGTACCCTCGGTTCTAAGTGGGTCGTGGTAAGAGCCCCTAAGGAAAACACAGTGGAGTTGCCTGGAAAGGGTCAACATTGAGCGACCGTTCAATCAAGCATACCCACTGCTGGGTCTATCACCTGAGAGGATGAGAATCAAAAAAGACACGGGCTGGCAATCCTGCAATCCAGCAATGTTTACCGTAGCCAACACTTGGAAGCAATGAAAATGCCCAGCCACAGAGGAATGCAGAAAGGAGAAGTGGTCCATGGACACAATGGAAGAGTACTCCAGTGAAAAGTAGAAATTCCATTTTAAAAACAGATATAAGTAAGGAGACATCAGCTTTGGGGGGTTTCTCCAGACACATCCCACCGTCATTGATAACCGAGGAACAACACTGGCAGGAAGGTCTGTTTCACTAGTTACCAGAGTGGGAAACGCAGAAATGCTGCAGCCCTCTGGCCGTTACGTGCAACGGCAGCTTGAAAACCCGTGCTAATGGTCACTTCGTGTGCACAAGTCCTGGAGGGCTGTCAATGAAACCTGCCCTCAAAATGTCTTGAGGGAGGTAGTGGCCAAAATATTTCAAAAGGCGGCACATAGTTCAAGAAAAGAATGGGATGAGGTAAGCTACACACACAGTTTGAAGGAAAAAAGGACATCCCTGAAAGCTCAATTTCAAGGCTTTATGAGACGCATGCAAATCCAACCACACAGGTATCGGCTCACACCAGTCAGAAGAACCATCAGCAACAAAACTACCAACAATTCATGCTGAAGGGGTTGTGGAGAAGTGCATACCCTCTAGGTTAAGTGGGACTTTGCCGCCAGCCGCGGCGGGTCCTCAAAGTGTAGCAACAACCGACGAGAGGAGGTAGGGAACTGAACGCACTAAGGTATGGGATCAGAAGGGCACAAGCAACTGACGCTTGCAAGGCAAGTTTAATAACAAAGCCTAGCCGTATATATACCCCTAAAGCAGGGAATTTGCCTCGTCACGCCTTATCGGCATCAGCTGGTTGGTTGGCTTCTCGGCTTAGTGACACCTTATCAGCATCAGCTGTTTGGTTGGCTGCTCGGCTTCTCCCTCAAAGGCACCAATTTCCCCTCCAGGGTTGCTTTTCCTAGCTTTAGGGAACAACCAGGGACTCCCAGTAACTGAGCAGGTCCCTGGAGCGATTTGGCCAAAGGCCATCTCCTTTTGTATGTTCATACCATAAAGTCCAGGATGCATACCAAGGAGAGTACAGTCGGGCCCTGAGGCTTAGGAGGGTCTTAGTGGCGCCTTCCTCAGAGGGCAATGCTCGCCACAGGACTTCACCTGGTAAGAGGCACTAATGGGAACAGAATGGAGGTGCCTTTACAAGGTAAACACTGAGTTACGATATGATCCAGCAGGCCCACTCCTGGGCCTATAACCTAAGAAAGAAGACAGAAGTGGAAAGACACAGGCAGGCAAATCTGCATTGCAGGAGTATTACAATAGCCAGGACATGGAAGCAACCAGAAAGTCCATCAACAGATGAGTGGACAAAGAAGAACAGGGACCTGTACAGATGGAATATTAGCCAAGGAACCAAAGGAAACAATGCCATCAACAGCACCATCGGTGAGGCTAGAGTTCATCACGCACCTTGCAGTAAGTCACAGAGCGAAAGATACATAGCCTACGATATCAGTTATAGGTGTTTCCTAAAAATTGATATCACTGAAGATATTTCCACAGAGAAAGGCAATCACAGATGCAATAAAGAGATTTATGGTTCACCCATGGACAGGTGTGAGAATTGTGTACATTAGGAAATTGGGTTTAAGAGAGAGATACAAACACAGGTGAAATACAAAATCACCAAAGGCCTACGGAATACCAAGAGAAGAGTACTCAACATTGTGTCATAAGCTACATGGGAAAAGGATCCAAAGACGACTAGATACGTGTTTATGTATAAAAGAGCCACATCTTTCACACCTACAACAAGCAAAACATTGTAATCAAACTTGCTGTGAGAAACAATAAACATTGAATTAAAAAACGAACAAGTCAGTCGTGAGGCACAAACATAAGGGGCTTTTTCCTGGCACAGTCCATTCTAATTGACAACCGAGAATACGACTTCCACGGAGGCTCTGTTGCCCGAGTAACCAGGTTTGGTAAAGGAGACCTGCTGCCGCCTTGTGGCCGTTTCTCAAAACAGCAGCTTTAAACCCAGTGCTAATGGTCACTTGATATTCAAAATCATTGCAGGCCTATAAATGACACCTGCACTCAAAAACGATTCTTGGGTCGTCCATCGAGGAAAAAAACTCAAAAGACGTGCACACGTCAAAACGACAATTTCAAGAGGCATATTTTGTGCACATTTTGTCTTCTCTTTCTTTCTCTTGTGATAAATAAAAGGGCATGGAAAAATGCTCAACATCAGGAATTAATAAAGCCATGCAAATCCAGTCGACAGAAACGTTCACCCACCGTCGTCAGAATGATCATCAGCCACAGAGTCTACAAAGAATAAATGCTCAAGGTGTTTTAGAGAACTCTGTGCCCTCTAGCGGCCGCTGGGACGTAACCTGGTAACAGCTAGTAGTGAGAACACCGTGGAGGTGCATTGAAAGGTAAAAATTGAGCTAACCTGTAATCGGGTAGGCCCACTGATGGGCCTATCTCCCGAGTAGACCAAAATCAAAAAGACACAGGCTGGCCATCCTGCGCTGCAGCAACATGTACCATCGCCAAGACTTGGAAGAAACCCAAATGTCCATCAACAGAACAATGCACCAAGAAGAAGGGGGCCCATGTGCACAATGGAACATGAGCCACGGAAGAGCATGCAACAGTGCCGCTGGCACCACCGTAGAAGGATCTAGAGATACCCACCCAAAAGGAAGTACGAAAGAAACCGAAATAGAAATATCCTATGACATCACTTATAGCTGTTACTTCAACATTGATACCCATGAAGTCATTTCCAAGAGAAGGCCGTGCATAGATGCAGAAAACCAACTATGCTTAACCAAGTGGAAAGGTGTAAGGAATGTATGAATTTGGATATGGGGGTTTACAGACATGTACTGATACATATGAAATATATAATCACAAAATACCTAAGGAATACCAAGAGAGGTCGACTCAACACTCTGTAATAACCTACACGGGAAAGGATCCAAAGATGAATAGATTGATACATACATATGATGAACCAGATGCAGTACACCTAGAACACACACCACATTTTTATCCAATTGGCTGTGATACTGGATAACAATTAAATTTTAAAAAACACACAAGAAGTAAGGAGATATAAGCTCTTGGGGGTTTGCCCTGACACACTGCACTCTCATTTGCAGCCTACTAACACAATTTCCAGGAAGCCTCTGTTGCAGGAAAACCCAGAGTTGGAAATGGAGAAATGCTGCCGCCTTGTGGCCGTTTCCCGCAAGAGCGGCTTTAAACGCATAGCTATGGGTCACTTAACATTCACAAGGACTCAGGCCTCTAAAAGACACCTGCCCTCAAAAAAAAAATGTCCTGAGCTCGGCAGTGGTGAAAAAAATTCGAAGGAGGCAAATGTGTCAAAGAGATAGTATGAAGAGGTAAGTTTTACTCACTCTTTATCAAAAAAAGCAAAATGGAGAAAAGCTCAACCTCAGGAATGATCAGACTCCTCTAAGCTACAAAAAGCTTTCAGCTCACCCAAGTTAACTACCGTCAGCCAAAAGACTACAAACAATAAATGCTGAAGGGGTTTTAGAGAACTCTGTTCCCTCTGTCTGCGGAGGACATGTCTAGTTGTAACAGCCAATAATGAGAACAGAAAGGAGCTGCGTTTTCAATTAAAAATTGAGCCACCCTTCCATCCAGAACACCCACAGCCGAGCCTCTCACCTGAGAAGACAGGCTGCAAGAGCTGCACTCCACGAGTTTTCACAGTAGCCAAAGACACCGAAGCAACCCAAATGTCCATCAACAGATGAATGGATAAGAAGAGCTGGTCCGTGGACACAGTGGACTATTAGCCATGGAAAACAAGGAAACACTGCTCTTTGAGGCACCCGAGATGAGCCTAGAGATCATCACAGAACATGAGTTAAGTCGGAAAGCAAAAGGCATACCGTATGACATCACCTATAGGCGTTATCTAACAGCTGACACAAATGAACATATTTCCACAAAGAAAGACACTCACACACTTAGAAAACAAACTAAGCTTAAGTAAAATGAAAGGTGGGGGGAATGGATAAATTAAGATTAGTGTCACCATATGTGTACAAATACGTATTAAATATATATATCAAACAGACCGACCATATAGCAAGGGAGGTCACCAGAACACTCTGCAATAATTTACATGGGAAGAGGATCTGTACAAGAATATCTATATCTATATCTATATCTATATCTATATATAGATATATATATATATATATATAAAACGTACAAATGAACCAGATTCTGTACATATAGGACCAACAGTATTCTAATCATTACCCCGATTTAAACAAATTAAAAGAGCGAACAAGAAGTAATGTGACATACACTTCTGGGGTTTTTTCCTGGCACATTCCATTCTAATTGACAACCTGGGAACAGGACTTCCAGAAGGCTCTGCTGCCCTAGTAACCAGATGTGGGAATGTAGCAATGCTGACGCCTTGTGGCCGTTTCCCACAGCAGCAGCTTTAAAGTCAGTGCTAATGGTCACTCAATATTCACACCCATTGCAGGCTTGTAAATGACACCTGCCCTCCAAAACAAAATCCTGGGGTCGAAAATCGACCAAAAAAGTCGAAAGAGGGCAACCTTCCAAGAAGACAATTTCGAGAGGTTTATTGTACTCACGGTTTTTTTTTTTTCTGTTTTTGTTTAACAGAATAAAAAAAGGCGTGGAAAAATGCTGAACCTTAGGAATTATTAGACACGAAAATACACGTTACAATAACCTATCATGTCACACGACTCAGCATGGCCAGCAGCAAAACTTCTGCAAACAAGAAATGCTGACGGGGTGGTGAAGAAATGCGTACCCTCGGTTCTAAGTGGGACGTGGTAAGAGCCCCTAAGGAAAACACAGTGGAGTTGCCTGGAAAGGGTCAACATTGAGCGACCGTTCAATCAAGCATAGCCACTGCTGGGTCTATCACCTGAGAGGATGAGAATCAAAAAGACACGGGCTGGCAATCCTGCAATCCAGCAATGTTTACCATAGCCAACACTTGGAAGCAATGAAAATGCCCAGCCACAGAGGAATGCAGAAAGGAGCAGTGGTCCATGGACACAATGGAAGAGTACTCCAGTGAAAAGTAGAAATTCCATTTTAAAAACAGATATAAGTAAGGAGACATCAGCTTTGGGGGGTTTCTCCAGACACATCCCACCGTCATTGATAACCGAGGAACACCACTGGCAGGAAGGTCTGCTTCACTAGTTACCAGAGTGGGAAACGCAGAAATGCTGCAGCCCTCTGGCCGTTACGTGCAACGGCAGCTTGAAAACCCGTGCTAATGGTCACTTCGTGTGCACAAGTTCTGGAGGGCTGTCAATGAAACCTGCCCTCAAAATGTCTTGAGGGAGGTAGTGGCCAAAATATTTCAAAAGGCGGCACATAGTTCAAGAAAAGAATGGGATGAGGTAAGCTACACACACAGTTTGAAGGAAAAAAGGACATCCCTGAAAGCTCAATTTCAAGGCTTTATGAGACGCATGCAAATCCAACCACAGAGGTATGGGCTCACACCAGTCAGAAGAACCATCAGCAACAAGACTACCAACAATTCATGCTGAAGGGGTTGTGGAGAAGTGCATACCCTCTAGGTTAAGTGGGACTTTGCCGCCAGCCGCGGCGGGTCCTCAAAGTGTAGCAACAACCGACGAGAGGGGGTAGGGAACTGAACGCACCAAGGTATGGGATCAGAAGGGCACAAGCAACTGACGCTTGCAAGGCAAGTTTAATAACAAAGCCTAGCCGTATATATACCCCTAAAGCAGGGAATTTGCTTCGTCACGCCTTATCGGCATCAGCTGGTTGGTTGGCTTCTCGGCTTAGTCACACCTTATCAGCATCAGCTGTTTGGTTGGCTGCTCGGCTTCTCCCTCAAAGGCACCAATTTCCCCTCCAGGGTTGCTTTTCCTAGCTTTAGGGAACAACCAGGGACTCCCAGTAACTGAGCAGGTCCCTGGAGCGATTTGGCCAAAGGCCATCTCCTTTTGTATGTTCATACCATAAAGTCCAGGATGCATACCAAGGAGAGTACAGTCGGGCCCTGAGGCTTAGGAGGGTCTTAGTGGCGCCTTCCTCAGAGGGCAATGCTCGCCACAGGACTTCACCTGGTAAGAGACACTAATGGGAACAGAATGGAGGTGCCTTTACAAGGTAAACACTGAGTTACGATATGATCCAGCAGGCACACTCGTGGGCCCATAACCTAAGAAAGAAGACAGAAGTGGAAAGACACAGGCAGGCAAATCTGCATTGCAGGAGTATTACAATAGCCAGGACATGGAAGCAACCAGAAAGTCCATCAACAGATGAGTGGACAAAGAAGAACAGGGACCTGAACAGATGGAATATTAGCCAAGGAACAAAAGGAAACAATGCCATCAACAGCACCATCGGTGAGGCTAGAGTTCATCACGCACCTTGCAGTAAGTCACAGAGCGAAAGATACATAGCCTACGATATCACTTATAGGTGTTCCCTGAAAATTGATATCACTGAAGATATTTCCACAGAGAAAGGCAATCACAGATGCAATAAACAGATTTATGGTTCACCCATGGACAGGTGTGAGAATTGTGTACATTAGGAAATTGGGTTTAAGAGAGAGATACAAACACAGGTGAAATACAAAATCACCAAAGGCCTACGGAATACCAAGAGAAGAGTACTCAACATTGTGTCATAAGCTACATGGGAAAAGGATCCAAAGAAGACTAGATACATGTTTATGTGTAAAAGAGCCACATCTTTCACACCTACAACAAGCAAAACATTGTAATCAAACTTGCTGTGAGAAACAATAAACATTGAATTAAAAAACGAACAAGTCAGTCGTGAGGCACAAACATAAGGGGCTTTTTCCTGGCACAGTCCATTCTAATTGACAACCGAGAATACGACTTCCACGGAGGCTCTGTTACCCGAGTAACCAGGTTTGGTAAAGGAGACCTGCTGCCGCCTTGTGGCCGTTTCTCAAAACAGCAGCTTTAAACCCAGTGCTAATGGTCACTTGATATTCAAAATCATTGCAGGCCTATAAATGACACCTGCCCTCAAAAACGATTCTTGGGTCGTCAATCGAGGAAAAAAACTCAAAAGATGTGCACACTTGAAAACGACAATTTCAAGAGGCATATTTTGTGCACATTTTGTCTTCTCTTTCTTTCTCTTGTGATAAATAAAAGGGCATGGAAAAATGCTCAACATCAGGAATTAATAAAGCCATGCAAATCCAGTCGACAGAAACGTTCACCCACCGTCGTCAGAATGATCATCAGCCACAGAGTCTACAAAGAATAAATGCTCAAGGTGTTTTAGAGAACTCTGTGCCCTCTAGCGGCCGCTGGGACGTTACCTGGTAACAGCTAGTAGTGAGAACACCGTGGAGGTGCATTGAAAGGTAAAAATTGAGCTAACCTGTAATCGGGTAGGCCCACTGATGGGCCTATCTCCCGAGTAGACCAAAATCAAAAAGACACAGGCTGGCCATCCTGCGCTGCAGCAACATGTACCATCGCCAAGACTTGGAAGAAACCCAAATGTCCATCAACAGAACAATGCACCAAGAAGAAGGGGGCCCATGTGCACAATGGAACATGAGCCACGGAAGAGCATGCAACAGTGCCGCTGGCACCACCGTAGAAGGATCTAGAGATACCCACCCAGAAGGAAGTACGAAAGAAACCGAAATAGAAATATCCTATGACATCACTTATAGCTGTTACTTCAACATTGATACCCATGAAGTCATTTCCAAGAGAAGGCCGTGCATAGATGCAGAAAACCAACTATGCTTAACCAAGTGGAAAGGTGTAAGGAATGTATGAATTTGGATATGGGGGTTTACAGACATGTACTGATACACATGACATATATAATCACAAAATACCTAAGGAATACCAAGAGAGGTCGACTCAACACTCTGTAATAACCTACACGGAAAAGGATCCAAAGATGAATAGATTGATACATACATATGATGAACCAGATGCAGTACACCTAGAACACACACCACATTTTTACTCAATTGGCTGTGATACTAGATAACAATTAAATTTTAAAAAACACACAAGAAGTAAGGAGATATAAGCTCTTGGGGGTTTGCCCTGACACACTGCACTCTCATTTGCAGCCTACTAACACAATTTCCAGGAAGCCTCTGTTGCAGGAAAACCCAGAGTTGGAAATGGAGAAATGCTGCCGCCTTGTGGCCGTTTCCCGCAAGAGCGGCTTTAAACGCATAGCTATGGGTCACTTAACATTCACAAGGACTCAGGCCTCTAAAAGACACCTGCCCTCAAAAAAAAAATGTCCTGAGCTCGGCAGTGGTGAAAAAAATTCGAAGGAGGCAAATGTGTCAAAGAGATAGTATGAAGAGGTAAGTTTTACTCACTCTTTATCAAAAAAAGCAAAATGGAGAAAAGCTCAACCTCAGGAATGATCAGACTCCTCTAAGCTACAAAAAGCTTTCAGCTCACCCAAGTTAACTACCGTCAGCCAAAAGACTACAAACAATAAATGCTGAAGGGGTTTTAGAGAACTCTGTTCCCTCTGTCTGCGGAGGACATGTCTAGTTGTAACAGCCAATAATGAGAACAGAAAGGAGCTGCGTTTTCAATTAAAAATTGAGCCACCCTTCCATCCAGAACACCCACAGCCGAGCCTCTCACCTGAGAAGACAGGCTGCAAGAGCTGCACTCCACGAGTTTTCACAGTAGCCAAAGACACCGAAGCAACCCAAATGTCCATCAACAGATGAATGGATAAGAAGAGCTGGTCCGTGGACACAGTGGACTATTAGCCATGGAAAACAAGGAAACACTGCTCTTTGAGGCACCCGAGATGAGCCTAGAGATCATCACAGAACATGAGTTAAGTCGGAAAGCAAAAGGCATACCGTATGACATCACCTATAGGCGTTATCTAACAGCTGACACAAATGAACATATTTCCACAAAGAAAGACACTCACACACTTAGAAAACAAACTAAGCTTAAGTAAAATGAAAGGTGGGGGGAATGGATAAATTAAGATTAGTGTCACCATATGTGTACAAATACGTATTAAATATATATATCAAACAGACCGACCATATAGCAAGGGAGGTCACCAGAACACTCTGCAATAATTTACATGGGAAGAGGATCTGTACAAGAATCTATATCTATATCTATATCTATATCTATATATAGATATATATATATATATATATATAAAACGTACAAATGAACCAGATTCTGTACATATAGGACCAACAGTATTCTAATCATTACCCCGATTTAAACAAATTAAAAGAGCGAACAAGAAGTAATGTGACATACACTTCTGGGGTTTTTTCCTGGCACATTCCATTCTAATTGACAACCTGGGAACAGGACTTCCAGAAGGCTCTGCTGCCCTAGTAACCAGATGTGGGAATGTAGCAATGCTGACGCCTTGTGGCCGTTTCCCACAGCAGCAGCTTTAAAGTCAGTGCTAATGGTCACTCAATATTCACACCCATTGCAGGCTTGTAAATGACACCTGCCCTCCAAAACAAAATCCTGGGGTCGAAAATCGACCAAAAAAGTCGAAAGAGGGCAACCTTCCAAGAAGACAATTTCGAGAGGTTTATTGTACTCACGGTTTTTTGTTTTCTGTTTTTGTTTAACAGAATAAAAAAAGGCGTGGAAAAATGCTGAACCTTAGGAATTATTAGACACGAAAATACACGTTACAAAAACCTATCATGTCACACCACTCAGCATGGCCATCAGCGAAACTTCTGCAAACAAGAAATGCTGACGGGTTGGTGAAGAAATGCGTACCCTCGGTTCTAAGTGGGTCGTGGTAAGAGCCCCTAAGGAAAACACAGTGGAGTTGCCTGGAAAGGGTCAACATTGAGCGACCGTTCAATCAAGCGTACCCACTGCTGGGTCTATCACCTGAGAGGATGAGAATCAAAAAAGACACGGGCTGGCAATCCTGCAATCCAGCAATGTTTACCGTAGCCAACACTTGGAAGCAATGAAAATGCCCAGCCACAGAGGAATGCAGAAAGGAGAAGTGGTCCATGGACACAATGGAAGAGTACTCCAGTGAAAAGTAGAAATTCCATTTTAAAAACAGATATAAGTAAGGAGACATCAGCTTTGGGGGGTTTCTCCAGACACATCCCACCGTCATTGATAACCGAGGAACAACACTGGCAGGAAGGTCTGTTTCACTAGTTACCAGAGTGGGAAACGCAGAAATGCTGCAGCCCTCTGGCCGTTACGTGCAACGGCAGCTTGAAAACCCGTGCTAATGGTCACTTCGTGTGCACAAGTCCTGGAGGGCTGTCAATGAAACCTGCCCTCAAAATGTCTTGAGGGAGGTAGTGGCCAAAATATTTCAAAAGGCGGCACATAGTTCAAGAAAAGAATGGGATGAGGTAAGCTACACACACAGTTTGAAGGAAAAAAGGACATCCCTGAAAGCTCAATTTCAAGGCTTTATGAGACGCATGCAAATCCAACCACACAGGTATCGGCTCACACCAGTCAGAAGAACCATCAGCAACAAAACTACCAACAATTCATGCTGAAGGGGTTGTGGAGAAGTGCATACCCTCTAGGTTAAGTGGGACTTTGCCGCCAGCCGCGGCGGGTCCTCAAAGTGTAGCAACAACCGACGAGAGGGGGTAGGGAACTGAACGCACTAAGGTATGGGATCAGAAGGGCACAAGCAACTGACGCTTGCAAGGCAAGTTTAATAACAAAGCCTAGCCGTATATATACCCCTAAAGCAGGGAATTTGCCTCGTCACGCCTTATCGGCATCAGCTGGTTGGTTGGCTTCTCGGCTTAGTGACACCTTATCAGCATCAGCTGTTTGGTTGGCTGCTCGGCTTCTCCCTCAAAGGCACCAATTTCCCCTCCAGGGTTGCTTTTCCTAGCTTTAGGGAACAACCAGGGACTCCCAGTAACTGAGCAGGTCCCTGGAGCGATTTGGCCAAAGGCCATCTCCTTTTGTATGTTCATACCATAAAGTCCAGGATGCATACCAAGGAGAGTACAGTCGGGCCCTGAGGCTTAGGAGGGTCTTAGTGGCGCCTTCCTCAGAGGGCAATGCTCGCCACAGGACTTCACCTGGTAAGAGGCACTAATGGGAACAGAATGGAGGTGCCTTTACAAGGTAAACACTGAGTTACGATATGATCCAGCAGGCACACTCCTGGGCCTATAACCTAAGAAAGAAGACAGAAGTGGAAAGACACAGGCAGGCAAATCTGCATTGCAGGAGTATTACAATAGCCAGGACATGGAAGCAAGCAGAAAGTCCATCAACAGATGAGTGGACAAAGAAGAACAGGGACCTGAACAGATGGAATATTAGCCAAGGAACAAAAGGAAACAATGCCATCAACAGCACCATCGGTGAGGCTAGAGTTCATCACGCACCTTGCAGTAAGTCACAGAGCGAAAGATACATAGCCTACGATATCACTTATAGGTGTTCCCTGAAAATTGATATCACTGAAGATATTTCCACAGAGAAAGGCAATCACAGATGCAATAAACAGATTTATGGTTCACCCATGGACAGGTGTGAGAATT
This sequence comes from Kogia breviceps, assembly GCF_026419965.1. Lineage (NCBI taxonomy): Eukaryota > Metazoa > Chordata > Mammalia > Artiodactyla > Physeteridae > Kogia > Kogia breviceps. Next base: position 131,439,640 of record NC_081312.1, on the reverse strand, counting down.
GTGTACATTAGGAAATTGGGTTTAAGAGAGAGAGATACAAACACAGGTGAAATACAAAATCACCAAAGGCCTACGGAATACCAAGAGAAGAGTACTCAACATTGTGTCATAAGCTACATGGGAAAAGGATCCAAAGAAGACTAGATACATGTTTATGTGTAAAAGAGCCACATCTTTCACACCTACAACAAGCAAAACATGTACTCAACATTGTGTCATAAGCTACATGGGAAAAGGATCCAAAGAAGACTAGATACATGTTTATGTGTAAAAGAGCCACATCTTTCACACCTACAACAAGCAAAACATGTAATCTCACAGCAAAACATTGCTGTGAGAAACAATAAACATTGAATTAAAAAACGAACAAGTCAGTCGTGAGGCACAAACATAAGGGGCTTTTTCCTGGCACAGTCCATTCTAATTGACAACCGAGAATACGCCTTCCACGGAGGCTCTGTTACCCGAGTAACCAGGTTTGGTAAAGGAGACCTGCTGCCGCCTTGTGGCCGTTTCTCAAAACAGCAGCTTTAAACCCAGTGCTAATGGTCACTTGATATTCAAAATCATTGCAGGCCTATAAATGACACCTGCCCTCAAAAACGATTCTTGGGTCGTCAATCGAGGAAAAAAACTCAAAAGATGTGCACACTTCAAAACGACAATTTCAAGAGGCATATTTTGTGCACATTTTGTCTTCTCTTTCTTTCTCTTGTGATAAATAAAAGGGCATGGAAAAATGCTCAACATCAGGAATTAATAAAGCCATGCAAATCCAGTCGACAGAAACGTTCACCCACCGTCGTCAGAATGATCATCAGCCACAGAGTCTACAAAGAATAAATGCTCAAGGTGTTTTAGAGAACTCTGTGCCCTCTAGCGGCCGCTGGGACGTTACCTGGTAACAGCTAGTAGTGAGGACACCGTGGAGGTGCATTGAAAGGTAAAAATTGAGCTAACCTGTAATCGGGTAGGCCCACTGATGGGCCTATCTCCCGAGTAGACCAAAATCAAAAAGACACAGGCTGGCCATCCTGCGCTGCAGCAACATGTACCATCGCCAAGACTTGGAAGAAACCCAAATGTCCATCAACAGAACAATGCACCAAGAAGAAGGGGGCCCATGTGCACAATGGAACATGAGCCACGGAAGAGCATGCAACAGTGCCGCTGGCACCACCGTAGAAGGATCTAGAGATACCCACCCAGAAGGAAGTACGAAAGAAACCGAAATAGAAATATCCTATGACATCACTTATAGCTGTTACTTCAACATTGATACCCATGAAGTCATTTCCAAGAGAAGGCCGTGCATAGATGCAGAAAACCAACTATGCTTAACCAAGTGGAAAGGTGTAAGGAATGTATGAATTTGGATATGGGGGTTTACAGACATGTACTGATACACATGACATATATAATCACAAAATACCTAAGGAATACCAAGAGAGGTCGACTCAACACTCTGTAATAACCTACACGGAAAAGGATCCAAAGATGAATAGATTGATACATACATATGATGAACCAGATGCAGTACACCTAGAACACACACCACATTTTTACTCAATTGGCTGTGATACTAGATAACAATTAAATTTTAAAAAACACACAAGAAGTAAGGAGATATAAGCTCTTGGGGGTTTGCCCTGACACACTGCACTCTCATTTGCAGCCTACTAACACAATTTCCAGGAAGCCTCTGTTGCAGGAAAACCCAGAGTTGGAAATGGAGAAATGCTGCCGCCTTGTGGCCGTTTCCCGCAAGAGCGGCTTCAAACGCATAGCTATGGGTCACTTAACATTCATAAGGACTCAGGCCTCTAAAAGACACCTGCCCTCAAAAAAAAAAATGTCCTGAGCTCGGCCGTGGCGAAAAAAATTCAAAGCAGGCAAATGTGTCAAAGAGATAGTATGATAGAGGTAAGTTTTACTCACTCTTTATCAAAAAAAGGAAAATGGAGAAAAGCTCAACCTCAGGAATGATCAGACTCCTCTAAGCTACAAAAAGCTTTCAGCTCACCCAAGTTAACTACCGTCAGCCAAAAGACTACAAACAATAAATGCTGAAGGGGTTTTAGAGAACTCTGTTCCCTCTGTCTGTGGAGGACATGTGTAGTTGTAACAGCCAATAATGAGAACAGAAAGGAGCTGCGTTTTCAATTAAAAATTGAGCCACCCTTCCATCCAGAACACCCACAGCCGAGCCTCTCACCTGAGAAGACAGGCTGCAAGAGCTGCACTCCACGAGTTTTCACAGTAGCCAAGACACCGAAGCAACCCAAATGTCCATCAACAGATGAATGGATAAGAAGAGCTGGTCCGTGGACACAGTGGACTATTAGCCATGGAAAACAAGGAAACACTGCTCTTTGAGGCACCCGAGATGAGCCTAGAGATCATCACAGAACATGAGTTAAGTCGGAAAGCAAAAGGCATACCGTATGACATCACCTATAGGCGTTATCTAACAGCTGACACAAATGAACATATTTCCACAAAGAAAGACACTCACACACTTAGAAAACAAACTAAGCTTAAGTAAAATGAAAGGTGGGGGGAATGGATAAATTAAGATTAGTGTCACCATATGTGTACAAATACGTATTAAATATATATATCAAACAGACCGACCATATAGCAAGGGAGGTCACCAGAACAGTCTGCAATAATTTACATGGGAAGAGGATCTGTACAAGAATATATATCTATATCTATATCTATATCTATATCTATATCTATATATAGATATATATATATATATATAAAACGTACAAATGAACCAGATTCTGTACATATAGGACCAACAGTATTCTAATCATTACCCCGATTTAAACAAATTAAAAGAGCGAACAAGAAGTAATGTGACATACACTTCTGGGGTTTTTTCCTGGCACATTCCATTCTAATTGACAACCTGGGAACAGGACTTCCAGAAGGCTCTGCTGCCCTAGTAACCAGATGTGGGAATGTAGCAATGCTGACGCCTTGTGGCCGTTTCCCACAGCAGCAGCTTTAAAGTCAGTGCTAATGGTCACTCAATATTCACACCCATTGCAGGCTTGTAAATGACACCTGCCCTCCAAAACAAAATCCTGGGGTCGAAAATCGACCAAAAAAGTCGAAAGAGGGCAACCTTCCAAGAAGACAATTTCGAGAGGTTTATTGTACTCACGGTTTTTTTTTTTCTGTTTTTGTTTAACAGAATAAAAAAAGGCGTGGAAAAATGCTGAACCTTAGGAATTATTAGACACGAAAATACACGTTACAATAACCTATCATGTCACACGACTCAGCATGGCCAGCAGCAAAACTTCTGCAAACAAGAAATGCTGACGGGGTGGTGAAGAAATGCGTACCCTCGGTTCTAAGTGGGACGTGGTAAGAGCCCCTAAGGAAAACACAGTGGAGTTGCCTGGAAAGGGTCAACATTGAGCGACCGTTCAATCAAGCATAGCCACTGCTGGGTCTATCACCTGAGAGGATGAGAATCAAAAAGACACGGGCTGGCAATCCTGCAATCCAGCAATGTTTACCATAGCCAACACTTGGAAGCAATGAAAATGCCCAGCCACAGAGGAATGCAGAAAGGAGCAGTGGTCCATGGACACAATGGAAGAGTACTCCAGTGAAAAGTAGAAATTCCATTTTAAAAACAGATATAAGTAAGGAGACATCAGCTTTGGGGGGTTTCTCCAGACACATCCCACCGTCATTGATAACCGAGGAACACCACTGGCAGGAAGGTCTGCTTCACTAGTTACCAGAGTGGGAAACGCAGAAATGCTGCAGCCCTCTGGCCGTTACGTGCAACGGCAGCTTGAAAACCCGTGCTAATGGTCACTTCGTGTGCACAAGTTCTGGAGGGCTGTCAATGAAACCTGCCCTCAAAATGTCTTGAGGGAGGTAGTGGCCAAAATATTTCAAAAGGCGGCACATAGTTCAAGAAAAGAATGGGATGAGGTAAGCTACACACACAGTTTGAAGGAAAAAAGGACATCCCTGAAAGCTCAATTTCAAGGCTTTATGAGACGCATGCAAATCCAACCACAGAGGTATGGGCTCACACCAGTCAGAAGAACCATCAGCAACAAGACTACCAACAATTCATGCTGAAGGGGTTGTGGAGAAGTGCATACCCTCTAGGTTAAGTGGGACTTTGCCGCCAGCCGCGGCGGGTCCTCAAAGTGTAGCAACAACCGACGAGAGGGGGTAGGGAACTGAACGCACCAAGGTATGGGATCAGAAGGGCACAAGCAACTGACGCTTGCAAGGCAAGTTTAATAACAAAGCCTAGCCGTATATATACCCCTAAAGCAGGGAATTTGCTTCGTCACGCCTTATCGGCATCAGCTGGTTGGTTGGCTTCTCGGCTTAGTGACACCTTATCAGCATCAGCTGTTTGGTTGGCTGCTCGGCTTCTCCCTCAAAGGCACCAATTTCCCCTCCAGGGTTGCTTTTCCTAGCTTTAGGGAACAACCAGGGACTCCCAGTAACTGAGCAGGTCCCTGGAGCGATTTGGCCAAAGGCCATCTCCTTTTGTATGTTCATACCATAAAGTCCAGGATGCATACCAAGGAGAGTACAGTCGGGCCCTGAGGCTTAGGAGGGTCTTAGTGGCGCCTTCCTCAGAGGGCAATGCTCGCCACAGGACTTCACCTGGTAAGAGACACTAATGGGAACAGAATGGAGGTGCCTTTACAAGGTAAACACTGAGTTACGATATGATCCAGCAGGCACACTCGTGGGCCCATAACCTAAGAAAGAAGACAGAAGTGGAAAGACACAGGCAGGCAAATCTGCATTGCAGGAGTATTACAATAGCCAGGACATGGAAGCAACCAGAAAGTCCATCAACAGATGAGTGGACAAAGAAGAACAGGGACCTGAACAGATGGAATATTAGCCAAGGAACAAAAGGAAACAATGCCATCAACAGCACCATCGGTGAGGCTAGAGTTCATCACGCACCTTGCAGTAAGTCACAGAGCGAAAGATACATAGCCTACGATATCACTTATAGGTGTTCCCTGAAAATTGATATCACTGAAGATATTTCCACAGAGAAAGGCAATCACAGATGCAATAAACAGATTTATGGTTCACCCATGGACAGGTGTGAGAATTGTGTACATTAGGAAATTGGGTTTAAGAGAGAGATACAAACACAGGTGAAATACAAAATCACCAAAGGCCTACGGAATACCAAGAGAAGAGTACTCAACATTGTGTCATAAGCTACATGGGAAAAGGATCCAAAGAAGACTAGATACATGTTTATGTGTAAAAGAGCCACATCTTTCACACCTACAACAAGCAAAACATTGTAATCAAACTTGCTGTGAGAAACAATAAACATTGAATTAAAAAACGAACAAGTCAGTCGTGAGGCACAAACATAAGGGGCTTTTTCCTGGCACAGTCCATTCTAATTGACAACCGAGAATACGACTTCCACGGAGGCTCTGTTACCCGAGTAACCAGGTTTGGTAAAGGAGACCTGCTGCCGCCTTGTGGCCGTTTCTCAAAACAGCAGCTTTAAACCCAGTGCTAATGGTCACTTGATATTCAAAATCATTGCAGGCCTATAAATGACACCTGCCCTCAAAAACGATTCTTGGGTCGTCAATCGAGGAAAAAAACTCAAAAGATGTGCACACTTCAAAACGACAATTTCAAGAGGCATATTTTGTGCACATTTTGTCTTCTCTTTCTTTCTCTTGTGATAAATAAAAGGGCATGGAAAAATGCTCAACATCAGGAATTAATAAAGCCATGCAAATCCAGTCGACAGAAACGTTCACCCACCGTCGTCAGAATGATCATCAGCCACAGAGTCTACAAAGAATAAATGCTCAAGGTGTTTTAGAGAACTCTGTGCCCTCTAGCGGCCGCTGGGACGTTACCTGGTAACAGCTAGTAGTGAGAACACCGTGGAGGTGCATTGAAAGGTAAAAATTGAGCTAACCTGTAATCGGGTAGGCCCACTGATGGGCCTATCTCCCGAGTAGACCAAAATCAAAAAGACACAGGCTGGCCATCCTGCGCTGCAGCAACATGTACCATCGCCAAGACTTGGAAGAAACCCAAATGTCCATCAACAGAACAATGCACCAAGAAGAAGGGGGCCCATGTGCACAATGGAACATGAGCCACGGAAGAGCATGCAACAGTGCCGCTGGCACCACCGTAGAAGGATCTAGAGATACCCACCCAGAAGGAAGTACGAAAGAAACCGAAATAGAAATATCCTATGACATCACTTATAGCTGTTACTTCAACATTGATACCCATGAAGTCATTTCCAAGAGAAGGCCGTGCATAGATGCAGAAAACCAACTATGCTTAACCAAGTGGAAAGGTGTAAGGAATGTATGAATTTGGATATGGGGGTTTACAGACATGTACTGATACACATGACATATATAATCACAAAATACCTAAGGAATACCAAGAGAGGTCGACTCAACACTCTGTAATAACCTACACGGAAAAGGATCCAAAGATGAATAGATTGATACATACATATGATGAACCAGATGCAGTACACCTAGAACACACACCACATTTTTACTCAATTGGCTGTGATACTAGATAACAATTAAATTTTAAAAAACACACAAGAAGTAAGGAGATATAAGCTCTTGGGGGTTTGCCCTGACACACTGCACTCTCATTTGCAGCCTACTAACACAATTTCCAGGAAGCCTCTGTTGCAGGAAAACCCAGAGTTGGAAATGGAGAAATGCTGCCGCCTTGTGGCCGTTTCCCGCAAGAGCGGCTTTAAACGCATAGCTATGGGTCACTTAACATTCACAAGGACTCAGGCCTCTAAAAGACACCTGCCCTCAAAAAAAAAATGTCCTGAGCTCGGCAGTGGTGAAAAAAATTCGAAGGAGGCAAATGTGTCAAAGAGATAGTATGAAGAGGTAAGTTTTACTCACTCTTTATCAAAAAAAGCAAAATGGAGAAAAGCTCAACCTCAGGAATGATCAGACTCCTCTAAGCTACAAAAAGCTTTCAGCTCACCCAAGTTAACTACCGTCAGCCAAAAGACTACAAACAATAAATGCTGAAGGGGTTTTAGAGAACTCTGTTCCCTCTGTCTGCGGAGGACATGTCTAGTTGTAACAGCCAATAATGAGAACAGAAAGGAGCTGCGTTTTCAATTAAAAATTGAGCCACCCTTCCATCCAGAACACCCACAGCCGAGCCTCTCACCTGAGAAGACAGGCTGCAAGAGCTGCACTCCACGAGTTTTCACAGTAGCCAAGACACCGAAGCAACCCAAATGTCCATCAACAGATGAATGGATAAGAAGAGCTGGTCCGTGGACACAGTGGACTATTAGCCATGGAAAACAAGGAAACACTGCTCTTTGAGGCACCCGAGATGAGCCTAGAGATCATCACAGAACATGAGTTAAGTCGGAAAGCAAAAGGCATACCGTATGACATCACCTATAGGCGTTATCTAACAGCTGACACAAATGAACATATTTCCACAAAGAAAGACACTCACACACTTAGAAAACAAACTAAGCTTAAGTAAAATGAAAGGTGGGGGGAATGGATAAATTAAGATTAGTGTCACCATATGTGTACAAATACGTATTAAATATATATATCAAACAGACCGACCATATAGCAAGGGAGGTCACCAGAACAGTCTGCAATAATTTACATGGGAAGAGGATCTGTACAAGAATATATATCTATATCTATATCTATATCTATATCTATATCTATATATAGATATATATATATATATATAAAACGTACAAATGAACCAGATTCTGTACATATAGGACCAACAGTATTCTAATCATTACCCCGATTTAAACAAATTAAAAGAGCGAACAAGAAGTAATGTGACATACACTTCTGGGGTTTTTTCCTGGCACATTCCATTCTAATTGACAACCTGGGAACAGGACTTCCAGAAGGCTCTGCTGCCCTAGTAACCAGATGTGGGAATGTAGCAATGCTGACGCCTTGTGGCCGTTTCCCACAGCAGCAGCTTTAAAGTCAGTGCTAATGGTCACTCAATATTCACACCCATTGCAGGCTTGTAAATGACACCTGCCCTCCAAAACAAAATCCTGGGGTCGAAAATCGACCAAAAAAGTCGAAAGAGGGCAACCTTCCAAGAAGACAATTTCGAGAGGTTTATTGTACTCACGGTTTTTTTTTTTCTGTTTTTGTTTAACAGAATAAAAAAAGGCGTGGAAAAATGCTGAACCTTAGGAATTATTAGACACGAAAATACACGTTACAATAACCTATCATGTCACACGACTCAGCATGGCCAGCAGCAAAACTTCTGCAAACAAGAAATGCTGACGGGGTGGTGAAGAAATGCGTACCCTCGGTTCTAAGTGGGACGTGGTAAGAGCCCCTAAGGAAAACACAGTGGAGTTGCCTGGAAAGGGTCAACATTGAGCGACCGTTCAATCAAGCATAGCCACTGCTGGGTCTATCACCTGAGAGGATGAGAATCAAAAAGACACGGGCTGGCAATCCTGCAATCCAGCAATGTTTACCATAGCCAACACTTGGAAGCAATGAAAATGCCCAGCCACAGAGGAATGCAGAAAGGAGCAGTGGTCCATGGACACAATGGAAGAGTACTCCAGTGAAAAGTAGAAATTCCATTTTAAAAACAGATATAAGTAAGGAGACATCAGCTTTGGGGGGTTTCTCCAGACACATCCCACCGTCATTGATAACCGAGGAACACCACTGGCAGGAAGGTCTGCTTCACTAGTTACCAGAGTGGGAAACGCAGAAATGCTGCAGCCCTCTGGCCGTTACGTGCAACGGCAGCTTGAAAACCCGTGCTAATGGTCACTTCGTGTGCACAAGTTCTGGAGGGCTGTCAATGAAACCTGCCCTCAAAATGTCTTGAGGGAGGTAGTGGCCAAAATATTTCAAAAGGCGGCACATAGTTCAAGAAAAGAATGGGATGAGGTAAGCTACACACACAGTTTGAAGGAAAAAAGGACATCCCTGAAAGCTCAATTTCAAGGCTTTATGAGACGCATGCAAATCCAACCACAGAGGTATGGGCTCACACCAGTCAGAAGAACCATCAGCAACAAGACTACCAACAATTCATGCTGAAGGGGTTGTGGAGAAGTGCATACCCTCTAGGTTAAGTGGGACTTTGCCGCCAGCCGCGGCGGGTCCTCAAAGTGTAGCAACAACCGACGAGAGGGGGTAGGGAACTGAACGCACCAAGGTATGGGATCAGAAGGGCACAAGCAACTGACGCTTGCAAGGCAAGTTTAATAACAAAGCCTAGCCGTATATATACCCCTAAAGCAGGGAATTTGCTTCGTCACGCCTTATCGGCATCAGCTGGTTGGTTGGCTTCTCGGCTTAGTGACACCTTATCAGCATCAGCTGTTTGGTTGGCTGCTCGGCTTCTCCCTCAAAGGCACCAATTTCCCCTCCAGGGTTGCTTTTCCTAGCTTTAGGGAACAACCAGGGACTCCCAGTAACTGAGCAGGTCCCTGGAGCGATTTGGCCAAAGGCCATCTCCTTTTGTATGTTCATACCATAAAGTCCAGGATGCATACCAAGGAGAGTACAGTCGGGCCCTGAGGCTTAGGAGGGTCTTAGTGGCGCCTTCCTCAGAGGGCAATGCTCGCCACAGGACTTCACCTGGTAAGAGACACTAATGGGAACAGAATGGAGGTGCCTTTACAAGGTAAACACTGAGTTACGATATGATCCAGCAGGCACACTCGTGGGCCCATAACCTAAGAAAGAAGACAGAAGTGGAAAGACACAGGCAGGCAAATCTGCATTGCAGGAGTATTACAATAGCCAGGACATGGAAGCAACCAGAAAGTCCATCAACAGATGAGTGGACAAAGAAGAACAGGGACCTGAACAGATGGAATATTAGCCAAGGAACAAAAGGAAACAATGCCATCAACAGCACCATCGGTGAGGCTAGAGTTCATCACGCACCTTGCAGTAAGTCACAGAGCGAAAGATACATAGCCTACGATATCACTTATAGGTGTTCCCTGAAAATTGATATCACTGAAGATATTTCCACAGAGAAAGGCAATCACAGATGCAATAAACAGATTTATGGTTCACCCATGGACAGGTGTGAGAATTGTGTACATTAGGAAATTGGGTTTAAGAGAGAGATACAAACACAGGTGAAATACAAAATCACCAAAGGCCTACGGAATACCAAGAGAAGAGTACTCAACATTGTGTCATAAGCTACATGGGAAAAGGATCCAAAGAAGACTAGATACATGTTTATGTGTAAAAGAGCCACATCTTTCACACCTACAACAAGCAAAACATTGTAATCAAACTTGCTGTGAGAAACAATAAACATTGAATTAAAAAACGAACAAGTCAGTCGTGAGGCACAAACATAAGGGGCTTTTTCCTGGCACAGTCCATTCTAATTGACAACCGAGAATACGACTTCCACGGAGGCTCTGTTACCCGAGTAACCAGGTTTGGTAAAGGAGACCTGCTGCCGCCTTGTGGCCGTTTCTCAAAACAGCAGCTTTAAACCCAGTGCTAATGGTCACTTGATATTCAAAATCATTGCAGGCCTATAAATGACACCTGCCCTCAAAAACGATTCTTGGGTCGTCAATCGAGGAAAAAAACTCAAAAGATGTGCACACTTGAAAACGACAATTTCAAGAGGCATATTTTGTGCACATTTTGTCTTCTCTTTCTTTCTCTTGTGATAAATAAAAGGGCATGGAAAAATGCTCAACATCAGGAATTAATAAAGCCATGCAAATCCAGTCGACAGAAACGTTCACCCACCGTCGTCAGAATGATCATCAGCCACAGAGTCTACAAAGAATAAATGCTCAAGGTGTTTTAGAGAACTCTGTGCCCTCTAGCGGCCGCTGGGACGTTACCTGGTAACAGCTAGTAGTGAGAACACCGTGGAGGTGCATTGAAAGGTAAAAATTGAGCTAACCTGTAATCGGGTAGGCCCACTGATGGGCCTATCTCCCGAGTAGACCAAAATCAAAAAGACACAGGCTGGCCATCCTGCGCTGCAGCAACATGTACCATCGCCAAGACTTGGAAGAAACCCAAATGTCCATCAACAGAACAATGCACCAAGAAGAAGGGGGCCCATGTGCACAATGGAACATGAGCCATGGAAGAGCATGCAACAGTGCCGCTGGCACCACCGTAGAAGGATCTAGAGATACCCACCCAGAAGGAAGTACGAAAGAAACCGAAATAGAAATATCCTATGACATCACTTATAGCTGTTACTTCAACATTGATACCCATGAAGTCATTTCCAAGAGAAGGCCGTGCATAGATGCAGAAAACCAACTATGCTTAACCAAGTGGAAAGGTGTAAGGAATGTATGAATTTGGATATGGGGGTTTACAGACATGTACTGATACACATGACATATATAATCACAAAATACCTAAGGAATACCAAGAGAGGTCGACTCAACACTCTGTAATAACCTACACGGAAAAGGATCCAAAGATGAATAGATTGATACATACATATGATGAACCAGATGCAGTACACCTAGAACACACACCACATTTTTACTCAATTGGCTGTGATACTAGATAACAATTAAATTTTAAAAAACACACAAGAAGTAAGGAGATATAAGCTCTTGGGGGTTTGCCCTGACACACTGCACTCTCATTTGCAGCCTACTAACACAATTTCCAGGAAGCCTCTGTTGCAGGAAAACCCAGAGTTGGAAATGGAGAAATGCTGCCGCCTTGTGGCCGTTTCCCGCAAGAGCGGCTTTAAACGCATAGCTATGGGTCACTTAACATTCACAAGGACTCAGGCCTCTAAAAGACACCTGCCCTCAAAAAAAAAATGTCCTGAGCTCGGCAGTGGTGAAAAAAATTCGAAGGAGGCAAATGTGTCAAAGAGATAGTATGAAGAGGTAAGTTTTACTCACTCTTTATCAAAAAAAGCAAAATGGAGAAAAGCTCAACCTCAGGAATGATCAGACTCCTCTAAGCTACAAAAAGCTTTCAGCTCACCCAAGTTAACTACCGTCAGCCAAAAGACTACAAACAATAAATGCTGAAGGGGTTTTAGAGAACTCTGTTCCCTCTGTCTGCGGAGGACATGTCTAGTTGTAACAGCCAATAATGAGAACAGAAAGGAGCTGCGTTTTCAATTAAAAATTGAGCCACCCTTCCATCCAGAACACCCACAGCCGAGCCTCTCACCTGAGAAGACAGGCTGCAAGAGCTGCACTCCACGAGTTTTCACAGTAGCCAAAGACACCGAAGCAACCCAAATGTCCATCAACAGATGAATGGATAAGAAGAGCTGGTCCGTGGACACAGTGGACTATTAGCCATGGAAAACAAGGAAACACTGCTCTTTGAGGCACCCGAGATGAGCCTAGAGATCATCACAGAACATGAGTTAAGTCGGAAAGCAAAAGGCATACCGTATGACATCACCTATAGGCGTTATCTAACAGCTGACACAAATGAACATATTTCCACAAAGAAAGACACTCACACACTTAGAAAACAAACTAAGCTTAAGTAAAATGAAAGGTGGGGGGAATGGATAAATTAAGATTAGTGTCACCATATGTGTACAAATACGTATTAAATATATATATCAAACAGACCGACCATATAGCAAGGGAGGTCACCAGAACACTCTGCAATAATTTACATGGGAAGAGGATCTGTACAAGAATCTATATCTATATCTATATCTATATCTATATCTATATATAGATATATATATATATATATATATAAAACGTACAAATGAACCAGATTCTGTACATATAGGACCAACAGTATTCTAATCATTACCCCGATTTAAACAAATTAAAAGAGCGAACAAGAAGTAATGTGACATACACTTCTGGGGTTTTTTCCTGGCACATTCCATTCTAATTGACAACCTGGGAACAGGACTTCCAGAAGGCTCTGCTGCCCTAGTAACCAGATGTGGGAATGTAGCAATGCTGACGCCTTGTGGCCGTTTCCCACAGCAGCAGCTTTAAAGTCAGTGCTAATGGTCACTCAATATTCACACCCATTGCAGGCTTGTAAATGACACCTGCCCTCCAAAACAAAATCCTGGGGTCGAAAATCGACCAAAAAAGTCGAAAGAGGGCAACCTTCCAAGAAGACAATTTCGAGAGGTTTATTGTACTCACGGTTTTTTGTTTTCTGTTTTTGTTTAACAGAATAAAAAAAGGCGTGGAAAAATGCTGAACCTTAGGAATTATTAGACACGAAAATACACGTTACAAAAACCTATCATGTCACACCACTCAGCATGGCCATCAGCGAAACTTCTGCAAACAAGAAATGCTGACGGGTTGGTGAAGAAATGCGTACCCTCGGTTCTAAGTGGGTCGTGGTAAGAGCCCCTAAGGAAAACACAGTGGAGTTGCCTGGAAAGGGTCAACATTGAGCGACCGTTCAATCAAGCGTACCCACTGCTGGGTCTATCACCTGAGAGGATGAGAATCAAAAAAGACACGGGCTGGCAATCCTGCAATCCAGCAATGTTTACCGTAGCCAACACTTGGAAGCAATGAAAATGCCCAGCCACAGAGGAATGCAGAAAGGAGAAGTGGTCCATGGACACAATGGAAGAGTACTCCAGTGAAAAGTAGAAATTCCATTTTAAAAACAGATATAAGTAAGGAGACATCAGCTTTGGGGGGTTTCTCCAGACACATCCCACCGTCATTGATAACCGAGGAACAACACTGGCAGGAAGGTCTGTTTCACTAGTTACCAGAGTGGGAAACGCAGAAATGCTGCAGCCCTCTGGCCGTTACGTGCAACGGCAGCTTGAAAACCCGTGCTAATGGTCACTTCGTGTGCACAAGTCCTGGAGGGCTGTCAATGAAACCTGCCCTCAAAATGTCTTGAGGGAGGTAGTGGCCAAAATATTTCAAAAGGCGGCACATAGTTCAAGAAAAGAATGGGATGAGGTAAGCTACACACACAGTTTGAAGGAAAAAAGGACATCCCTGAAAGCTCAATTTCAAGGCTTTATGAGACGCATGCAAATCCAACCACACAGGTATCGGCTCACACCAGTCAGAAGAACCATCAGCAACAAAACTACCAACAATTCATGCTGAAGGGGTTGTGGAGAAGTGCATACCCTCTAGGTTAAGTGGGACTTTGCCGCCAGCCGCGGCGGGTCCTCAAAGTGTAGCAACAACCGACGAGAGGGGGTAGGGAACTGAACGCACTAAGGTATGGGATCAGAAGGGCACAAGCAACTGACGCTTGCAAGGCAAGTTTAATAACAAAGCCTAGCCGTATATATACCCCTAAAGCAGGGAATTTGCCTCGTCACGCCTTATCGGCATCAGCTGGTTGGTTGGCTTCTCGGCTTAGTGACACCTTATCAGCATCAGCTGTTTGGTTGGCTGCTCGGCTTCTCCCTCAAAGGCACCAATTTCCCCTCCAGGGTTGCTTTTCCTAGCTTTAGGGAACAACCAGGGACTCCCAGTAACTGAGCAGGTCCCTGGAGCGATTTGGCCAAAGGCCATCTCCTTTTGTATGTTCATACCATAAAGTCCAGGATGCATACCAAGGAGAGTACAGTCGGGCCCTGAGGCTTAGGAGGGTCTTAGTGGCGCCTTCCTCAGAGGGCAATGCTCGCCACAGGACTTCACCTGGTAAGAGGCACTAATGGGAACAGAATGGAGGTGCCTTTACAAGGTAAACACTGAGTTACGATATGATCCAGCAGGCACACTCCTGGGCCTATAACCTAAGAAAGAAGACAGAAGTGGAAAGACACAGGCAGGCAAATCTGCATTGCAGGAGTATTACAATAGCCAGGACATGGAAGCAAGCAGAAAGTCCATCAACAGATGAGTGGACAAAGAAGAACAGGGACCTGAACAGATGGAATATTAGCCAAGGAACAAAAGGAAACAATGCCATCAACAGCACCATCGGTGAGGCTAGAGTTCATCACGCACCTTGCAGTAAGTCACAGAGCGAAAGATACATAGCCTACGATATCACTTATAGGTGTTCCCTGAAAATTGATATCACTGAAGATATTTCCACAGAGAAAGGCAATCACAGATGCAATAAACAGATTTATGGTTCACCCATGGACAGGTGTGAGAATTGTGTACATTAGGAAATTGGGTTTAAGAGAGAGATACAAACACAGGTGAAATACAAAATCACCAAAGGCCTACGGAATACCAAGAGAAGAGTACTCAACATTGTGTCATAAGCTACATGGGAAAAGGATCCAAAGAAGACTAGATACATGTTTATGTGTAAAAGAGCCACATCTTTCACACCTACAACAAGCAAAACATGTACTCAACATTGTGTCATAAGCTACATGGGAAAAGGATCCAAAGAAGACTAGATACATGTTTATGTGTAAAAGAGCCACATCTTTCACACCTACAACAAGCAAAACATGTAATCTCACAGCAAAACATTGCTGTGAGAAACAATAAACATTGAATTAAAAAACGAACAAGTCAGTCGTGAGGCACAAACATAAGGGGCTTTTTCCTGGCACAGTCCATTCTAATTGACAACCGAGAATACGCCTTCCACGGAGGCTCTGTTACCCGAGTAACCAGGTTTGGTAAAGGAGACCTGCTGCCGCCTTGTGGCCGTTTCTCAAAACAGCAGCTTTAAACCCAGTGCTAATGGTCACTTGATATTCAAAATCATTGCAGGCCTATAAATGACACCTGCCCTCAAAAACGATTCTTGGGTCGTCAATCGAGGAAAAAAACTCAAAAGATGTGCACACTTCAAAACGACAATTTCAAGAGGCATATTTTGTGCACATTTTGTCTTCTCTTTCTTTCTCTTGTGATAAATAAAAGGGCATGGAAAAATGCTCAACATCAGGAATTAATAAAGCCATGCAAATCCAGTCGACAGAAACGTTCACCCACCGTCGTCAGAATGATCATCAGCCACAGAGTCTACAAAGAATAAATGCTCAAGGTGTTTTAGAGAACTCTGTGCCCTCTAGCGGCCGCTGGGACGTTACCTGGTAACAGCTAGTAGTGAGGACACCGTGGAGGTGCATTGAAAGGTAAAAATTGAGCTAACCTGTAATCGGGTAGGCCCACTGATGGGCCTATCTCCCGAGTAGACCAAAATCAAAAAGACACAGGCTGGCCATCCTGCGCTGCAGCAACATGTACCATCGCCAAGACTTGGAAGAAACCCAAATGTCCATCAACAGAACAATGCACCAAGAAGAAGGGGGCCCATGTGCACAATGGAACATGAGCCACGGAAGAGCATGCAACAGTGCCGCTGGCACCACCGTAGAAGGATCTAGAGATACCCACCCAGAAGGAAGTACGAAAGAAACCGAAATAGAAATATCCTATGACATCACTTATAGCTGTTACTTCAACATTGATACCCATGAAGTCATTTCCAAGAGAAGGCCGTGCATAGATGCAGAAAACCAACTATGCTTAACCAAGTGGAAAGGTGTAAGGAATGTATGAATTTGGATATGGGGGTTTACAGACATGTACTGATACACATGACATATATAATCACAAAATACCTAAGGAATACCAAGAGAGGTCGACTCAACACTCTGTAATAACCTACACGGAAAAGGATCCAAAGATGAATAGATTGATACATACATATGATGAACCAGATGCAGTACACCTAGAACACACACCACATTTTTACTCAATTGGCTGTGATACTAGATAACAATTAAATTTTAAAAAACACACAAGAAGTAAGGAGATATAAGCTCTTGGGGGTTTGCCCTGACACACTGCACTCTCATTTGCAGCCTACTAACACAATTTCCAGGAAGCCTCTGTTGCAGGAAAACCCAGAGTTGGAAATGGAGAAATGCTGCCGCCTTGTGGCCGTTTCCCGCAAGAGCGGCTTCAAACGCATAGCTATGGGTCACTTAACATTCATAAGGACTCAGGCCTCTAAAAGACACCTGCCCTCAAAAAAAAAAATGTCCTGAGCTCGGCCGTGGCGAAAAAAATTCAAAGCAGGCAAATGTGTCAAAGAGATAGTATGATAGAGGTAAGTTTTACTCACTCTTTATCAAAAAAAGGAAAATGGAGAAAAGCTCAACCTCAGGAATTATCAGACTCCTCTAAGCTACAAAAAGCTTTCAGCTCACCCAAGTTAACTACCGTCAGCCAAAAGACTACAAACAATAAATGCTGAAGGGGTTTTAGAGAACTCTGTTCCCTCTGTCTGTGGAGGACATGTGTAGTTGTAACAGCCAATAATGAGAACAGAAAGGAGCTGCGTTTTCAATTAAAAATTGAGCCACCCTTCCATCCAGAACACCCACAGCCGAGCCTCTCACCTGAGAAGACAGGCTGCAAGAGCTGCACTCCACGAGTTTTCACAGTAGCCAAGACACCGAAGCAACCCAAATGTCCATCAACAGATGAATGGATAAGAAGAGCTGGTCCGTGGACACAGTGGACTATTAGCCATGGAAAACAAGGAAACACTGCTCTTTGAGGCACCCGAGATGAGCCTAGAGATCATCACAGAACATGAGTTAAGTCGGAAAGCAAAAGGCATACCGTATGACATCACCTATAGGCGTTATCTAACAGCTGACACAAATGAACATATTTCCACAAAGAAAGACACTCACACACTTAGAAAACAAACTAAGCTTAAGTAAAATGAAAGGTGGGGGGAATGGATAAATTAAGATTAGTGTCACCATATGTGTACAAATACGTATTAAATATATATATCAAACAGACCGACCATATAGCAAGGGAGGTCACCAGAACAGTCTGCAATAATTTACATGGGAAGAGGATCTGTACAAGAATATATATCTATATCTATATCTATATCTATATCTATATCTATATATAGATATATATATATATATATAAAACGTACAAATGAACCAGATTCTGTACATATAGGACCAACAGTATTCTAATCATTACCCCGATTTAAACAAATTAAAAGAGCGAACAAGAAGTAATGTGACATACACTTCTGGGGTTTTTTCCTGGCACATTCCATTCTAATTGACAACCTGGGAACAGGACTTCCAGAAGGCTCTGCTGCCCTAGTAACCAGATGTGGGAATGTAGCAATGCTGACGCCTTGTGGCCGTTTCCCACAGCAGCAGCTTTAAAGTCAGTGCTAATGGTCACTCAATATTCACACCCATTGCAGGCTTGTAAATGACACCTGCCCTCCAAAACAAAATCCTGGGGTCGAAAATCGACCAAAAAAGTCGAAAGAGGGCAACCTTCCAAGAAGACAATTTCGAGAGGTTTATTGTACTCACGGTTTTTTTTTTCTGTTTTTGTTTAACAGAATAAAAAAAGGCGTGGAAAAATGCTGAACCTTAGGAATTATTAGACACGAAAATACACGTTACAATAACCTATCATGTCACACGACTCAGCATGGCCAGCAGCAAAACTTCTGCAAACAAGAAATGCTGACGGGGTGGTGAAGAAATGCGTACCCTCGGTTCTAAGTGGGACGTGGTAAGAGCCCCTAAGGAAAACACAGTGGAGTTGCCTGGAAAGGGTCAACATTGAGCGACCGTTCAATCAAGCATAGCCACTGCTGGGTCTATCACCTGAGAGGATGAGAATCAAAAAGACACGGGCTGGCAATCCTGCAATCCAGCAATGTTTACCATAGCCAACACTTGGAAGCAATGAAAATGCCCAGCCACAGAGGAATGCAGAAAGGAGCAGTGGTCCATGGACACAATGGAAGAGTACTCCAGTGAAAAGTAGAAATTCCATTTTAAAAACAGATATAAGTAAGGAGACATCAGCTTTGGGGGGTTTCTCCAGACACATCCCACCGTCATTGATAACCGAGGAACACCACTGGCAGGAAGGTCTGCTTCACTAGTTACCAGAGTGGGAAACGCAGAAATGCTGCAGCCCTCTGGCCGTTACGTGCAACGGCAGCTTGAAAACCCGTGCTAATGGTCACTTCGTGTGCACAAGTTCTGGAGGGCTGTCAATGAAACCTGCCCTCAAAATGTCTTGAGGGAGGTAGTGGCCAAAATATTTCAAAAGGCGGCACATAGTTCAAGAAAAGAATGGGATGAGGTAAGCTACACACACAGTTTGAAGGAAAAAAGGACATCCCTGAAAGCTCAATTTCAAGGCTTTATGAGACGCATGCAAATCCAACCACACAGGTATGGGCTCACACCAGTCAGAAGAACCATCAGCAACAAGACTACCAACAATTCATGCTGAAGGGGTTGTGGAGAAGTGCATACCCTCTAGGTTAAGTGGGACTTTGCCGCCAGCCGCGGCGGGTCCTCAAAGTGTAGCAACAACCGACGAGAGGGGGTAGGGAACTGAACGCACCAAGGTATGGGATCAGAAGGGCACAAGCAACTGACGCTTGCAAGGCAAGTTTAATAACAAAGCCTAGCCGTATATATACCCCTAAAGCAGGGAATTTGCTTCGTCACGCCTTATCGGCATCAGCTGGTTGGTTGGCTTCTCGGCTTAGTGACACCTTATCAGCATCAGCTGTTTGGTTGGCTGCTCGGCTTCTCCCTCAAAGGCACCAATTTCCCCTCCAGGGTTGCTTTTCCTAGCTTTAGGGAACAACCAGGGACTCCCAGTAACTGAGCAGGTCCCTGGAGCGATTTGGCCAAAGGCCATCTCCTTTTGTATGTTCATACCATAAAGTCCAGGATGCATACCAAGGAGAGTACAGTCGGGCCCTGAGGCTTAGGAGGGTCTTAGTGGCGCCTTCCTCAGAGGGCAATGCTCGCCACAGGACTTCACCTGGTAAGAGACACTAATGGGAACAGAATGGAGGTGCCTTTACAAGGTAAACACTGAGTTACGATATGATCCAGCAGGCACACTCGTGGGCCCATAACCTAAGAAAGAAGACAGAAGTGGAAAGACACAGGCAGGCAAATCTGCATTGCAGGAGTATTACAATAGCCAGGACATGGAAGCAACCAGAAAGTCCATCAACAGATGAGTGGACAAAGAAGAACAGGGACCTGAACAGATGGAATATTAGCCAAGGAACAAAAGGAAACAATGCCATCAACAGCACCATCGGTGAGGCTAGAGTTCATCACGCACCTTGCAGTAAGTCACAGAGCGAAAGATACATAGCCTACGATATCACTTATAGGTGTTCCCTGAAAATTGATATCACTGAAGATATTTCCACAGAGAAAGGCAATCACAGATGCAATAAACAGATTTATGGTTCACCCATGGACAGGTGTGAGAATTGTGTACATTAGGAAATTGGGTTTAAGAGAGAGATACAAACACAGGTGAAATACAAAATCACCAAAGGCCTACGGAATACCAAGAGAAGAGTACTCAACATTGTGTCATAAGCTACATGGGAAAAGGATCCAAAGAAGACTAGATACATGTTTATGTGTAAAAGAGCCACATCTTTCACACCTACAACAAGCAAAACATTGTAATCAAACTTGCTGTGAGAAACAATAAACATTGAATTAAAAAACGAACAAGTCAGTCGTGAGGCACAAACATAAGGGGCTTTTTCCTGGCACAGTCCATTCTAATTGACAACCGAGAATACGACTTCCACGGAGGCTCTGTTACCCGAGTAACCAGGTTTGGTAAAGGAGACCTGCTGCCGCCTTGTGGCCGTTTCTCAAAACAGCAGCTTTAAACCCAGTGCTAATGGTCACTTGATATTCAAAATCATTGCAGGCCTATAAATGACACCTGCCCTCAAAAACGATTCTTGGGTCGTCAATCGAGGAAAAAAACTCAAAAGATGTGCACACTTGAAAACGACAATTTCAAGAGGCATATTTTGTGCACATTTTGTCTTCTCTTTCTTTCTCTTGTGATAAATAAAAGGGCATGGAAAAATGCTCAACATCAGGAATTAATAAAGCCATGCAAATCCAGTCGACAGAAACGTTCACCCACCGTCGTCAGAATGATCATCAGCCACAGAGTCTACAAAGAATAAATGCTCAAGGTGTTTTAGAGAACTCTGTGCCCTCTAGCGGCCGCTGGGACGTTACCTGGTAACAGCTAGTAGTGAGAACACCGTGGAGGTGCATTGAAAGGTAAAAATTGAGCTAACCTGTAATCGGGTAGGCCCACTGATGGGCCTATCTCCCGAGTAGACCAAAATCAAAAAGACACAGGCTGGCCATCCTGCGCTGCAGCAACATGTACCATCGCCAAGACTTGGAAGAAACCCAAATGTCCATCAACAGAACAATGCACCAAGAAGAAGGGGGCCCATGTGCACAATGGAACATGAGCCACGGAAGAGCATGCAACAGTGCCGCTGGCACCACCGTAGAAGGATCTAGAGATACCCACCCAGAAGGAAGTACGAAAGAAACCGAAATAGAAATATCCTATGACATCACTTATAGCTGTTACTTCAACATTGATACCCATGAAGTCATTTCCAAGAGAAGGCCGTGCATAGATGCAGAAAACCAACTATGCTTAACCAAGTGGAAAGGTGTAAGGAATGTATGAATTTGGATATGGGGGTTTACAGACATGTACTGATACACATGACATATATAATCACAAAATACCTAAGGAATACCAAGAGAGGTCGACTCAACACTCTGTAATAACCTACACGGAAAAGGATCCAAAGATGAATAGATTGATACATACATATGATGAACCAGATGCAGTACACCTAGAACACACACCACATTTTTACTCAATTGGCTGTGATACTAGATAACAATTAAATTTTAAAAAACACACAAGAAGTAAGGAGATATAAGCTCTTGGGGGTTTGCCCTGACACACTGCACTCTCATTTGCAGCCTACTAACACAATTTCCAGGAAGCCTCTGTTGCAGGAAAACCCAGAGTTGGAAATGGAGAAATGCTGCCGCCTTGTGGCCGTTTCCCGCAAGAGCGGCTTTAAACGCATAGCTATGGGTCACTTAACATTCACAAGGACTCAGGCCTCTAAAAGACACCTGCCCTCAAAAAAAAAATGTCCTGAGCTCGGCAGTGGTGAAAAAAATTCGAAGGAGGCAAATGTGTCAAAGAGATAGTATGAAGAGGTAAGTTTTACTCACTCTTTATCAAAAAAAGCAAAATGGAGAAAAGCTCAACCTCAGGAATGATCAGACTCCTCTAAGCTACAAAAAGCTTTCAGCTCACCCAAGTTAACTACCGTCAGCCAAAAGACTACAAACAATAAATGCTGAAGGGGTTTTAGAGAACTCTGTTCCCTCTGTCTGCGGAGGACATGTCTAGTTGTAACAGCCAATAATGAGAACAGAAAGGAGCTGCGTTTTCAATTAAAAATTGAGCCACCCTTCCATCCAGAACACCCACAGCCGAGCCTCTCACCTGAGAAGACAGGCTGCAAGAGCTGCACTCCACGAGTTTTCACAGTAGCCAAAGACACCGAAGCAACCCAAATGTCCATCAACAGATGAATGGATAAGAAGAGCTGGTCCGTGGACACAGTGGACTATTAGCCATGGAAAACAAGGAAACACTGCTCTTTGAGGCACCCGAGATGAGCCTAGAGATCATCACAGAACATGAGTTAAGTCGGAAAGCAAAAGGCATACCGTATGACATCACCTATAGGCGTTATCTAACAGCTGACACAAATGAACATATTTCCACAAAGAAAGACACTCACACACTTAGAAAACAAACTAAGCTTAAGTAAAATGAAAGGTGGGGGGAATGGATAAATTAAGATTAGTGTCACCATATGTGTACAAATACGTATTAAATATATATATCAAACAGACCGACCATATAGCAAGGGAGGTCACCAGAACACTCTGCAATAATTTACATGGGAAGAGGATCTGTACAAGAATCTATATCTATATCTATATCTATATCTATATCTATATATAGATATATATATATATATATATATAAAACGTACAAATGAACCAGATTCTGTACATATAGGACCAACAGTATTCTAATCATTACCCCGATTTAAACAAATTAAAAGAGCGAACAAGAAGTAATGTGACATACACTTCTGGGGTTTTTTCCTGGCACATTCCATTCTAATTGACAACCTGGGAACAGGACTTCCAGAAGGCTCTGCTGCCCTAGTAACCAGATGTGGGAATGTAGCAATGCTGACGCCTTGTGGCCGTTTCCCACAGCAGCAGCTTTAAAGTCAGTGCTAATGGTCACTCAATATTCACACCCATTGCAGGCTTGTAAATGACACCTGCCCTCCAAAACAAAATCCTGGGGTCGAAAATCGACCAAAAAAGTCGAAAGAGGGCAACCTTCCAAGAAGACAATTTCGAGAGGTTTATTGTACTCACGGTTTTTTGTTTTCTGTTTTTGTTTAACAGAATAAAAAAAGGCGTGGAAAAATGCTGAACCTTAGGAATTATTAGACACGAAAATACACGTTACAAAAACCTATCATGTCACACCACTCAGCATGGCCATCAGCGAAACTTCTGCAAACAAGAAATGCTGACGGGTTGGTGAAGAAATGCGTACCCTCGGTTCTAAGTGGGTCGTGGTAAGAGCCCCTAAGGAAAACACAGTGGAGTTGCCTGGAAAGGGTCAACATTGAGCGACCGTTCAATCAAGCGTACCCACTGCTGGGTCTATCACCTGAGAGGATGAGAATCAAAAAAGACACGGGCTGGCAATCCTGCAATCCAGCAATGTTTACCGTAGCCAACACTTGGAAGCAATGAAAATGCCCAGCCACAGAGGAATGCAGAAAGGAGAAGTGGTCCATGGACACAATGGAAGAGTACTCCAGTGAAAAGTAGAAATTCCATTTTAAAAACAGATATAAGTAAGGAGACATCAGCTTTGGGGGGTTTCTCCAGACACATCCCACCGTCATTGATAACCGAGGAACAACACTGGCAGGAAGGTCTGTTTCACTAGTTACCAGAGTGGGAAACGCAGAAATGCTGCAGCCCTCTGGCCGTTACGTGCAACGGCAGCTTGAAAACCCGTGCTAATGGTCACTTCGTGTGCACAAGTCCTGGAGGGCTGTCAATGAAACCTGCCCTCAAAATGTCTTGAGGGAGGTAGTGGCCAAAATATTTCAAAAGGCGGCACATAGTTCAAGAAAAGAATGGGATGAGGTAAGCTACACACACAGTTTGAAGGAAAAAAGGACATCCCTGAAAGCTCAATTTCAAGGCTTTATGAGACGCATGCAAATCCAACCACACAGGTATCGGCTCACACCAGTCAGAAGAACCATCAGCAACAAAACTACCAACAATTCATGCTGAAGGGGTTGTGGAGAAGTGCATACCCTCTAGGTTAAGTGGGACTTTGCCGCCAGCCGCGGCGGGTCCTCAAAGTGTAGCAACAACCGACGAGAGGGGGTAGGGAACTGAACGCACTAAGGTATGGGATCAGAAGGGCACAAGCAACTGACGCTTGCAAGGCAAGTTTAATAACAAAGCCTAGCCGTATATATACCCCTAAAGCAGGGAATTTGCCTCGTCACGCCTTATCGGCATCAGCTGGTTGGTTGGCTTCTCGGCTTAGTGACACCTTATCAGCATCAGCTGTTTGGTTGGCTGCTCGGCTTCTCCCTCAAAGGCACCAATTTCCCCTCCAGGGTTGCTTTTCCTAGCTTTAGGGAACAACCAGGGACTCCCAGTAACTGAGCAGGTCCCTGGAGCGATTTGGCCAAAGGCCATCTCCTTTTGTATGTTCATACCATAAAGTCCAGGATGCATACCAAGGAGAGTACAGTCGGGCCCTGAGGCTTAGGAGGGTCTTAGTGGCGCCTTCCTCAGAGGGCAATGCTCGCCACAGGACTTCACCTGGTAAGAGGCACTAATGGGAACAGAATGGAGGTGCCTTTACAAGGTAAACACTGAGTTACGATATGATCCAGCAGGCACACTCCTGGGCCTATAACCTAAGAAAGAAGACAGAAGTGGAAAGACACAGGCAGGCAAATCTGCATTGCAGGAGTATTACAATAGCCAGGACATGGAAGCAAGCAGAAAGTCCATCAACAGATGAGTGGACAAAGAAGAACAGGGACCTGAACAGATGGAATATTAGCCAAGGAACAAAAGGAAACAATGCCATCAACAGCACCATCGGTGAGGCTAGAGTTCATCACGCACCTTGCAGTAAGTCACAGAGCGAAAGATACATAGCCTACGATATCACTTATAGGTGTTCCCTGAAAATTGATATCACTGAAGATATTTCCACAGAGAAAGGCAATCACAGATGCAATAAACAGATTTATGGTTCACCCATGGACAGGTGTGAGAATTGTGTACATTAGGAAATTGGGTTTAAGAGAGAGATACAAACACAGGTGAAATACAAAATCACCAAAGGCCTACGGAATACCAAGAGAAGAGTACTCAACATTGTGTCATAAGCTACATGGGAAAAGGATCCAAAGAAGACTAGATACATGTTTATGTGTAAAAGAGCCACATCTTTCACACCTACAACAAGCAAAACATGTACTCAACATTGTGTCATAAGCTACATGGGAAAAGGATCCAAAGAAGACTAGATACATGTTTATGTGTAAAAGAGCCACATCTTTCACACCTACAACAAGCAAAACATGTAATCTCACAGCAAAACATTGCTGTGAGAAACAATAAACATTGAATTAAAAAACGAACAAGTCAGTCGTGAGGCACAAACATAAGGGGCTTTTTCCTGGCACAGTCCATTCTAATTGACAACCGAGAATACGCCTTCCACGGAGGCTCTGTTACCCGAGTAACCAGGTTTGGTAAAGGAGACCTGCTGCCGCCTTGTGGCCGTTTCTCAAAACAGCAGCTTTAAACCCAGTGCTAATGGTCACTTGATATTCAAAATCATTGCAGGCCTATAAATGACACCTGCCCTCAAAAACGATTCTTGGGTCGTCAATCGAGGAAAAAAACTCAAAAGATGTGCACACTTCAAAACGACAATTTCAAGAGGCATATTTTGTGCACATTTTGTCTTCTCTTTCTTTCTCTTGTGATAAATAAAAGGGCATGGAAAAATGCTCAACATCAGGAATTAATAAAGCCATGCAAATCCAGTCGACAGAAACGTTCACCCACCGTCGTCAGAATGATCATCAGCCACAGAGTCTACAAAGAATAAATGCTCAAGGTGTTTTAGAGAACTCTGTGCCCTCTAGCGGCCGCTGGGACGTTACCTGGTAACAGCTAGTAGTGAGGACACCGTGGAGGTGCATTGAAAGGTAAAAATTGAGCTAACCTGTAATCGGGTAGGCCCACTGATGGGCCTATCTCCCGAGTAGACCAAAATCAAAAAGACACAGGCTGGCCATCCTGCGCTGCAGCAACATGTACCATCGCCAAGACTTGGAAGAAACCCAAATGTCCATCAACAGAACAATGCACCAAGAAGAAGGGGGCCCATGTGCACAATGGAACATGAGCCACGGAAGAGCATGCAACAGTGCCGCTGGCACCACCGTAGAAGGATCTAGAGATACCCACCCAGAAGGAAGTACGAAAGAAACCGAAATAGAAATATCCTATGACATCACTTATAGCTGTTACTTCAACATTGATACCCATGAAGTCATTTCCAAGAGAAGGCCGTGCATAGATGCAGAAAACCAACTATGCTTAACCAAGTGGAAAGGTGTAAGGAATGTATGAATTTGGATATGGGGGTTTACAGACATGTACTGATACACATGACATATATAATCACAAAATACCTAAGGAATACCAAGAGAGGTCGACTCAACACTCTGTAATAACCTACACGGAAAAGGATCCAAAGATGAATAGATTGATACATACATATGATGAACCAGATGCAGTACACCTAGAACACACACCACATTTTTACTCAATTGGCTGTGATACTAGATAACAATTAAATTTTAAAAAACACACAAGAAGTAAGGAGATATAAGCTCTTGGGGGTTTGCCCTGACACACTGCACTCTCATTTGCAGCCTACTAACACAATTTCCAGGAAGCCTCTGTTGCAGGAAAACCCAGAGTTGGAAATGGAGAAATGCTGCCGCCTTGTGGCCGTTTCCCGCAAGAGCGGCTTCAAACGCATAGCTATGGGTCACTTAACATTCATAAGGACTCAGGCCTCTAAAAGACACCTGCCCTCAAAAAAAAAAATGTCCTGAGCTCGGCCGTGGCGAAAAAAATTCAAAGCAGGCAAATGTGTCAAAGAGATAGTATGATAGAGGTAAGTTTTACTCACTCTTTATCAAAAAAAGGAAAATGGAGAAAAGCTCAACCTCAGGAATTATCAGACTCCTCTAAGCTACAAAAAGCTTTCAGCTCACCCAAGTTAACTACCGTCAGCCAAAAGACTACAAACAATAAATGCTGAAGGGGTTTTAGAGAACTCTGTTCCCTCTGTCTGTGGAGGACATGTGTAGTTGTAACAGCCAATAATGAGAACAGAAAGGAGCTGCGTTTTCAATTAAAAATTGAGCCACCCTTCCATCCAGAACACCCACAGCCGAGCCTCTCACCTGAGAAGACAGGCTGCAAGAGCTGCACTCCACGAGTTTTCACAGTAGCCAAGACACCGAAGCAACCCAAATGTCCATCAACAGATGAATGGATAAGAAGAGCTGGTCCGTGGACACAGTGGACTATTAGCCATGGAAAACAAGGAAACACTGCTCTTTGAGGCACCCGAGATGAGCCTAGAGATCATCACAGAACATGAGTTAAGTCGGAAAGCAAAAGGCATACCGTATGACATCACCTATAGGCGTTATCTAACAGCTGACACAAATGAACATATTTCCACAAAGAAAGACACTCACACACTTAGAAAACAAACTAAGCTTAAGTAAAATGAAAGGTGGGGGGAATGGATAAATTAAGATTAGTGTCACCATATGTGTACAAATACGTATTAAATATATATATCAAACAGACCGACCATATAGCAAGGGAGGTCACCAGAACAGTCTGCAATAATTTACATGGGAAGAGGATCTGTACAAGAATATATATCTATATCTATATCTATATCTATATCTATATCTATATATAGATATATATATATATATATAAAACGTACAAATGAACCAGATTCTGTACATATAGGACCAACAGTATTCTAATCATTACCCCGATTTAAACAAATTAAAAGAGCGAACAAGAAGTAATGTGACATACACTTCTGGGGTTTTTTCCTGGCACATTCCATTCTAATTGACAACCTGGGAACAGGACTTCCAGAAGGCTCTGCTGCCCTAGTAACCAGATGTGGGAATGTAGCAATGCTGACGCCTTGTGGCCGTTTCCCACAGCAGCAGCTTTAAAGTCAGTGCTAATGGTCACTCAATATTCACACCCATTGCAGGCTTGTAAATGACACCTGCCCTCCAAAACAAAATCCTGGGGTCGAAAATCGACCAAAAAAGTCGAAAGAGGGCAACCTTCCAAGAAGACAATTTCGAGAGGTTTATTGTACTCACGGTTTTTTTTTTCTGTTTTTGTTTAACAGAATAAAAAAAGGCGTGGAAAAATGCTGAACCTTAGGAATTATTAGACACGAAAATACACGTTACAATAACCTATCATGTCACACGACTCAGCATGGCCAGCAGCAAAACTTCTGCAAACAAGAAATGCTGACGGGGTGGTGAAGAAATGCGTACCCTCGGTTCTAAGTGGGACGTGGTAAGAGCCCCTAAGGAAAACACAGTGGAGTTGCCTGGAAAGGGTCAACATTGAGCGACCGTTCAATCAAGCATAGCCACTGCTGGGTCTATCACCTGAGAGGATGAGAATCAAAAAGACACGGGCTGGCAATCCTGCAATCCAGCAATGTTTACCATAGCCAACACTTGGAAGCAATGAAAATGCCCAGCCACAGAGGAATGCAGAAAGGAGCAGTGGTCCATGGACACAATGGAAGAGTACTCCAGTGAAAAGTAGAAATTCCATTTTAAAAACAGATATAAGTAAGGAGACATCAGCTTTGGGGGGTTTCTCCAGACACATCCCACCGTCATTGATAACCGAGGAACACCACTGGCAGGAAGGTCTGCTTCACTAGTTACCAGAGTGGGAAACGCAGAAATGCTGCAGCCCTCTGGCCGTTACGTGCAACGGCAGCTTGAAAACCCGTGCTAATGGTCACTTCGTGTGCACAAGTTCTGGAGGGCTGTCAATGAAACCTGCCCTCAAAATGTCTTGAGGGAGGTAGTGGCCAAAATATTTCAAAAGGCGGCACATAGTTCAAGAAAAGAATGGGATGAGGTAAGCTACACACACAGTTTGAAGGAAAAAAGGACATCCCTGAAAGCTCAATTTCAAGGCTTTATGAGACGCATGCAAATCCAACCACACAGGTATGGGCTCACACCAGTCAGAAGAACCATCAGCAACAAGACTACCAACAATTCATGCTGAAGGGGTTGTGGAGAAGTGCATACCCTCTAGGTTAAGTGGGACTTTGCCGCCAGCCGCGGCGGGTCCTCAAAGTGTAGCAACAACCGACGAGAGGGGGTAGGGAACTGAACGCACCAAGGTATGGGATCAGAAGGGCACAAGCAACTGACGCTTGCAAGGCAAGTTTAATAACAAAGCCTAGCCGTATATATACCCCTAAAGCAGGGAATTTGCTTCGTCACGCCTTATCGGCATCAGCTGGTTGGTTGGCTTCTCGGCTTAGTGACACCTTATCAGCATCAGCTGTTTGGTTGGCTGCTCGGCTTCTCCCTCAAAGGCACCAATTTCCCCTCCAGGGTTGCTTTTCCTAGCTTTAGGGAACAACCAGGGACTCCCAGTAACTGAGCAGGTCCCTGGAGCGATTTGGCCAAAGGCCATCTCCTTTTGTATGTTCATACCATAAAGTCCAGGATGCATACCAAGGAGAGTACAGTCGGGCCCTGAGGCTTAGGAGGGTCTTAGTGGCGCCTTCCTCAGAGGGCAATGCTCGCCACAGGACTTCACCTGGTAAGAGACACTAATGGGAACAGAATGGAGGTGCCTTTACAAGGTAAACACTGAGTTACGATATGATCCAGCAGGCACACTCGTGGGCCCATAACCTAAGAAAGAAGACAGAAGTGGAAAGACACAGGCAGGCAAATCTGCATTGCAGGAGTATTACAATAGCCAGGACATGGAAGCAACCAGAAAGTCCATCAACAGATGAGTGGACAAAGAAGAACAGGGACCTGAACAGATGGAATATTAGCCAAGGAACAAAAGGAAACAATGCCATCAACAGCACCATCGGTGAGGCTAGAGTTCATCACGCACCTTGCAGTAAGTCACAGAGCGAAAGATACATAGCCTACGATATCACTTATAGGTGTTCCCTGAAAATTGATATCACTGAAGATATTTCCACAGAGAAAGGCAATCACAGATGCAATAAACAGATTTATGGTTCACCCATGGACAGGTGTGAGAATTGTGTACATTAGGAAATTGGGTTTAAGAGAGAGATACAAACACAGGTGAAATACAAAATCACCAAAGGCCTACGGAATACCAAGAGAAGAGTACTCAACATTGTGTCATAAGCTACATGGGAAAAGGATCCAAAGAAGACTAGATACATGTTTATGTGTAAAAGAGCCACATCTTTCACACCTACAACAAGCAAAACATTGTAATCAAACTTGCTGTGAGAAACAATAAACATTGAATTAAAAAACGAACAAGTCAGTCGTGAGGCACAAACATAAGGGGCTTTTTCCTGGCACAGTCCATTCTAATTGACAACCGAGAATACGCCTTCCACGGAGGCTCTGTTACCCGAGTAACCAGGTTTGGTAAAGGAGACCTGCTGCCGCCTTGTGGCCGTTTCTCAAAACAGCAGCTTTAAACCCAGTGCTAATGGTCACTTGATATTCAAAATCATTGCAGGCCTATAAATGACACCTGCCCTCAAAAACGATTCTTGGGTCGTCAATCGAGGAAAAAAACTCAAAAGATGTGCACACTTCAAAACGACAATTTCAAGAGGCATATTTTGTGCACATTTTGTCTTCTCTTTCTTTCTCTTGTGATAAATAAAAGGGCATGGAAAAATGCTCAACATCAGGAATTAATAAAGCCATGCAAATCCAGTCGACAGAAACGTTCACCCACCGTCGTCAGAATGATCATCAGCCACAGAGTCTACAAAGAATAAATGCTCAAGGTGTTTTAGAGAACTCTGTGCCCTCTAGCGGCCGCTGGGACGTTACCTGGTAACAGCTAGTAGTGAGAACACCGTGGAGGTGCATTGAAAGGTAAAAATTGAGCTAACCTGTAATCGGGTAGGCCCACTGATGGGCCTATCTCCCGAGTAGACCAAAATCAAAAAGACACAGGCTGGCCATCCTGCGCTGCAGCAACATGTACCATCGCCAAGACTTGGAAGAAACCCAAATGTCCATCAACAGAACAATGCACCAAGAAGAAGGGGGCCCATGTGCACAATGGAACATGAGCCACGGAAGAGCATGCAACAGTGCCGCTGGCACCACCGTAGAAGGATCTAGAGATACCCACCCAGAAGGAAGTACGAAAGAAACCGAAATAGAAATATCCTATGACATCACTTATAGCTGTTACTTCAACATTGATACCCATGAAGTCATTTCCAAGAGAAGGCCGTGCATAGATGCAGAAAACCAACTATGCTTAACCAAGTGGAAAGGTGTAAGGAATGTATGAATTTGGATATGGGGGTTTACAGACATGTACTGATACACATGACATATATAATCACAAAATACCTAAGGAATACCAAGAGAGGTCGACTCAACACTCTGTAATAACCTACACGGAAAAGGATCCAAAGATGAATAGATTGATACATACATATGATGAACCAGATGCAGTACACCTAGAACACACACCACATTTTTACTCAATTGGCTGTGATACTAGATAACAATTAAATTTTAAAAAACACACAAGAAGTAAGGAGATATAAGCTCTTGGGGGTTTGCCCTGACACACTGCACTCTCATTTGCAGCCTACTAACACAATTTCCAGGAAGCCTCTGTTGCAGGAAAACCCAGAGTTGGAAATGGAGAAATGCTGCCGCCTTGTGGCCGTTTCCCGCAAGAGCGGCTTCAAACGCATAGCTATGGGTCACTTAACATTCATAAGGACTCAGGCCTCTAAAAGACACCTGCCCTCAAAAAAAAAAATGTCCTGAGCTCGGCCGTGGCGAAAAAAATTCAAAGCAGGCAAATGTGTCAAAGAGATAGTATGATAGAGGTAAGTTTTACTCACTCTTTATCAAAAAAAGGAAAATGGAGAAAAGCTCAACCTCAGGAATTATCAGACTCCTCTAAGCTACAAAAAGCTTTCAGCTCACCCAAGTTAACTACCGTCAGCCAAAAGACTACAAACAATAAATGCTGAAGGGGTTTTAGAGAACTCTGTTCCCTCTGTCTGTGGAGGACATGTGTAGTTGTAACAGCCAATAATGAGAACAGAAAGGAGCTGCGTTTTCAATTAAAAATTGAGCCACCCTTCCATCCAGAACACCCACAGCCGAGCCTCTCACCTGAGAAGACAGGCTGCAAGAGCTGCACTCCACGAGTTTTCACAGTAGCCAAGACACCGAAGCAACCCAAATGTCCATCAACAGATGAATGGATAAGAAGAGCTGGTCCGTGGACACAGTGGACTATTAGCCATGGAAAACAAGGAAACACTGCTCTTTGAGGCACCCGAGATGAGCCTAGAGATCATCACAGAACATGAGTTAAGTCGGAAAGCAAAAGGCATACCGTATGACATCACCTATAGGCGTTATCTAACAGCTGACACAAATGAACATATTTCCACAAAGAAAGACACTCACACACTTAGAAAACAAACTAAGCTTAAGTAAAATGAAAGGTGGGGGGAATGGATAAATTAAGATTAGTGTCACCATATGTGTACAAATACGTATTAAATATATATATCAAACAGACCGACCATATAGCAAGGGAGGTCACCAGAACAGTCTGCAATAATTTACATGGGAAGAGGATCTGTACAAGAATATATATCTATATCTATATCTATATCTATATCTATATCTATATATAGATATATATATATATATATAAAACGTACAAATGAACCAGATTCTGTACATATAGGACCAACAGTATTCTAATCATTACCCCGATTTAAACAAATTAAAAGAGCGAACAAGAAGTAATGTGACATACACTTCTGGGGTTTTTTCCTGGCACATTCCATTCTAATTGACAACCTGGGAACAGGACTTCCAGAAGGCTCTGCTGCCCTAGTAACCAGATGTGGGAATGTAGCAATGCTGACGCCTTGTGGCCGTTTCCCACAGCAGCAGCTTTAAAGTCAGTGCTAATGGTCACTCAATATTCACACCCATTGCAGGCTTGTAAATGACACCTGCCCTCCAAAACAAAATCCTGGGGTCGAAAATCGACCAAAAAAGTCGAAAGAGGGCAACCTTCCAAGAAGACAATTTCGAGAGGTTTATTGTACTCACGGTTTTTTTTTTCTGTTTTTGTTTAACAGAATAAAAAAAGGCGTGGAAAAATGCTGAACCTTAGGAATTATTAGACACGAAAATACACGTTACAATAACCTATCATGTCACACGACTCAGCATGGCCAGCAGCAAAACTTCTGCAAACAAGAAATGCTGACGGGGTGGTGAAGAAATGCGTACCCTCGGTTCTAAGTGGGACGTGGTAAGAGCCCCTAAGGAAAACACAGTGGAGTTGCCTGGAAAGGGTCAACATTGAGCGACCGTTCAATCAAGCATAGCCACTGCTGGGTCTATCACCTGAGAGGATGAGAATCAAAAAGACACGGGCTGGCAATCCTGCAATCCAGCAATGTTTACCATAGCCAACACTTGGAAGCAATGAAAATGCCCAGCCACAGAGGAATGCAGAAAGGAGCAGTGGTCCATGGACACAATGGAAGAGTACTCCAGTGAAAAGTAGAAATTCCATTTTAAAAACAGATATAAGTAAGGAGACATCAGCTTTGGGGGGTTTCTCCAGACACATCCCACCGTCATTGATAACCGAGGAACACCACTGGCAGGAAGGTCTGCTTCACTAGTTACCAGAGTGGGAAACGCAGAAATGCTGCAGCCCTCTGGCCGTTACGTGCAACGGCAGCTTGAAAACCCGTGCTAATGGTCACTTCGTGTGCACAAGTTCTGGAGGGCTGTCAATGAAACCTGCCCTCAAAATGTCTTGAGGGAGGTAGTGGCCAAAATATTTCAAAAGGCGGCACATAGTTCAAGAAAAGAATGGGATGAGGTAAGCTACACACACAGTTTGAAGGAAAAAAGGACATCCCTGAAAGCTCAATTTCAAGGCTTTATGAGACGCATGCAAATCCAACCACACAGGTATGGGCTCACACCAGTCAGAAGAACCATCAGCAACAAGACTACCAACAATTCATGCTGAAGGGGTTGTGGAGAAGTGCATACCCTCTAGGTTAAGTGGGACTTTGCCGCCAGCCGCGGCGGGTCCTCAAAGTGTAGCAACAACCGACGAGAGGGGGTAGGGAACTGAACGCACCAAGGTATGGGATCAGAAGGGCACAAGCAACTGACGCTTGCAAGGCAAGTTTAATAACAAAGCCTAGCCGTATATATACCCCTAAAGCAGGGAATTTGCTTCGTCACGCCTTATCGGCATCAGCTGGTTGGTTGGCTTCTCGGCTTAGTGACACCTTATCAGCATCAGCTGTTTGGTTGGCTGCTCGGCTTCTCCCTCAAAGGCACCAATTTCCCCTCCAGGGTTGCTTTTCCTAGCTTTAGGGAACAACCAGGGACTCCCAGTAACTGAGCAGGTCCCTGGAGCGATTTGGCCAAAGGCCATCTCCTTTTGTATGTTCATACCATAAAGTCCAGGATGCATACCAAGGAGAGTACAGTCGGGCCCTGAGGCTTAGGAGGGTCTTAGTGGCGCCTTCCTCAGAGGGCAATGCTCGCCACAGGACTTCACCTGGTAAGAGACACTAATGGGAACAGAATGGAGGTGCCTTTACAAGGTAAACACTGAGTTACGATATGATCCAGCAGGCACACTCGTGGGCCCATAACCTAAGAAAGAAGACAGAAGTGGAAAGACACAGGCAGGCAAATCTGCATTGCAGGAGTATTACAATAGCCAGGACATGGAAGCAACCAGAAAGTCCATCAACAGATGAGTGGACAAAGAAGAACAGGGACCTGAACAGATGGAATATTAGCCAAGGAACAAAAGGAAACAATGCCATCAACAGCACCATCGGTGAGGCTAGAGTTCATCACGCACCTTGCAGTAAGTCACAGAGCGAAAGATACATAGCCTACGATATCACTTATAGGTGTTCCCTGAAAATTGATATCACTGAAGATATTTCCACAGAGAAAGGCAATCACAGATGCAATAAACAGATTTATGGTTCACCCATGGACAGGTGTGAGAATTGTGTACATTAGGAAATTGGGTTTAAGAGAGAGATACAAACACAGGTGAAATACAAAATCACCAAAGGCCTACGGAATACCAAGAGAAGAGTACTCAACATTGTGTCATAAGCTACATGGGAAAAGGATCCAAAGAAGACTAGATACATGTTTATGTGTAAAAGAGCCACATCTTTCACACCTACAACAAGCAAAACATTGTAATCAAACTTGCTGTGAGAAACAATAAACATTGAATTAAAAAACGAACAAGTCAGTCGTGAGGCACAAACATAAGGGGCTTTTTCCTGGCACAGTCCATTCTAATTGACAACCGAGAATACGACTTCCACGGAGGCTCTGTTACCCGAGTAACCAGGTTTGGTAAAGGAGACCTGCTGCCGCCTTGTGGCCGTTTCTCAAAACAGCAGCTTTAAACCCAGTGCTAATGGTCACTTGATATTCAAAATCATTGCAGGCCTATAAATGACACCTGCCCTCAAAAACGATTCTTGGGTCGTCAATCGAGGAAAAAAACTCAAAAGATGTGCACACTTGAAAACGACAATTTCAAGAGGCATATTTTGTGCACATTTTGTCTTCTCTTTCTTTCTCTTGTGATAAATAAAAGGGCATGGAAAAATGCTCAACATCAGGAATTAATAAAGCCATGCAAATCCAGTCGACAGAAACGTTCACCCACCGTCGTCAGAATGATCATCAGCCACAGAGTCTACAAAGAATAAATGCTCAAGGTGTTTTAGAGAACTCTGTGCCCTCTAGCGGCCGCTGGGACGTTACCTGGTAACAGCTAGTAGTGAGAACACCGTGGAGGTGCATTGAAAGGTAAAAATTGAGCTAACCTGTAATCGGGTAGGCCCACTGATGGGCCTATCTCCCGAGTAGACCAAAATCAAAAAGACACAGGCTGGCCATCCTGCGCTGCAGCAACATGTACCATCGCCAAGACTTGGAAGAAACCCAAATGTCCATCAACAGAACAATGCACCAAGAAGAAGGGGGCCCATGTGCACAATGGAACATGAGCCACGGAAGAGCATGCAACAGTGCCGCTGGCACCACCGTAGAAGGATCTAGAGATACCCACCCAGAAGGAAGTACGAAAGAAACCGAAATAGAAATATCCTATGACATCACTTATAGCTGTTACTTCAACATTGATACCCATGAAGTCATTTCCAAGAGAAGGCCGTGCATAGATGCAGAAAACCAACTATGCTTAACCAAGTGGAAAGGTGTAAGGAATGTATGAATTTGGATATGGGGGTTTACAGACATGTACTGATACACATGACATATATAATCACAAAATACCT
Source organism: Kogia breviceps (assembly GCF_026419965.1). Classification (NCBI taxonomy): domain Eukaryota; kingdom Metazoa; phylum Chordata; class Mammalia; order Artiodactyla; family Physeteridae; genus Kogia; species Kogia breviceps. Next base: position 131,402,925 of record NC_081312.1, on the reverse strand, counting down.
AAGGAATACCAAGAGAGGTCGACTCAACACTCTGTAATAACCTACACGGAAAAGGATCCAAAGATGAATAGATTGATACATACATATGATGAACCAGATGCAGTACACCTAGAACACACACCACATTTTTACTCAATTGGCTGTGATACTAGATAACAATTAAATTTTAAAAAACACACAAGAAGTAAGGAGATATAAGCTCTTGGGGGTTTGCCCTGACACACTGCACTCTCATTTGCAGCCTACTAACACAATTTCCAGGAAGCCTCTGTTGCAGGAAAACCCAGAGTTGGAAATGGAGAAATGCTGCCGCCTTGTGGCCGTTTCCCGCAAGAGCGGCTTTAAACGCATAGCTATGGGTCACTTAACATTCACAAGGACTCAGGCCTCTAAAAGACACCTGCCCTCAAAAAAAAAATGTCCTGAGCTCGGCAGTGGTGAAAAAAATTCGAAGGAGGCAAATGTGTCAAAGAGATAGTATGAAGAGGTAAGTTTTACTCACTCTTTATCAAAAAAAGCAAAATGGAGAAAAGCTCAACCTCAGGAATGATCAGACTCCTCTAAGCTACAAAAAGCTTTCAGCTCACCCAAGTTAACTACCGTCAGCCAAAAGACTACAAACAATAAATGCTGAAGGGGTTTTAGAGAACTCTGTTCCCTCTGTCTGCGGAGGACATGTCTAGTTGTAACAGCCAATAATGAGAACAGAAAGGAGCTGCGTTTTCAATTAAAAATTGAGCCACCCTTCCATCCAGAACACCCACAGCCGAGCCTCTCACCTGAGAAGACAGGCTGCAAGAGCTGCACTCCACGAGTTTTCACAGTAGCCAAAGACACCGAAGCAACCCAAATGTCCATCAACAGATGAATGGATAAGAAGAGCTGGTCCGTGGACACAGTGGACTATTAGCCATGGAAAACAAGGAAACACTGCTCTTTGAGGCACCCGAGATGAGCCTAGAGATCATCACAGAACATGAGTTAAGTCGGAAAGCAAAAGGCATACCGTATGACATCACCTATAGGCGTTATCTAACAGCTGACACAAATGAACATATTTCCACAAAGAAAGACACTCACACACTTAGAAAACAAACTAAGCTTAAGTAAAATGAAAGGTGGGGGGAATGGATAAATTAAGATTAGTGTCACCATATGTGTACAAATACGTATTAAATATATATATCAAACAGACCGACCATATAGCAAGGGAGGTCACCAGAACACTCTGCAATAATTTACATGGGAAGAGGATCTGTACAAGAATCTATATCTATATCTATATCTATATCTATATCTATATATAGATATATATATATATATATATATATATAAAACGTACAAATGAACCAGATTCTGTACATATAGGACCAACAGTATTCTAATCATTACCCCGATTTAAACAAATTAAAAGAGCGAACAAGAAGTAATGTGACATACACTTCTGGGGTTTTTTCCTGGCACATTCCATTCTAATTGACAACCTGGGAACAGGACTTCCAGAAGGCTCTGCTGCCCTAGTAACCAGATGTGGGAATGTAGCAATGCTGACGCCTTGTGGCCGTTTCCCACAGCAGCAGCTTTAAAGTCAGTGCTAATGGTCACTCAATATTCACACCCATTGCAGGCTTGTAAATGACACCTGCCCTCCAAAACAAAATCCTGGGGTCGAAAATCGACCAAAAAAGTCGAAAGAGGGCAACCTTCCAAGAAGACAATTTCGAGAGGTTTATTGTACTCACGGTTTTTTGTTTTCTGTTTTTGTTTAACAGAATAAAAAAAGGCGTGGAAAAATGCTGAACCTTAGGAATTATTAGACACGAAAATACACGTTACAAAAACCTATCATGTCACACCACTCAGCATGGCCATCAGCGAAACTTCTGCAAACAAGAAATGCTGACGGGTTGGTGAAGAAATGCGTACCCTCGGTTCTAAGTGGGTCGTGGTAAGAGCCCCTAAGGAAAACACAGTGGAGTTGCCTGGAAAGGGTCAACATTGAGCGACCGTTCAATCAAGCGTACCCACTGCTGGGTCTATCACCTGAGAGGATGAGAATCAAAAAAGACACGGGCTGGCAATCCTGCAATCCAGCAATGTTTACCGTAGCCAACACTTGGAAGCAATGAAAATGCCCAGCCACAGAGGAATGCAGAAAGGAGAAGTGGTCCATGGACACAATGGAAGAGTACTCCAGTGAAAAGTAGAAATTCCATTTTAAAAACAGATATAAGTAAGGAGACATCAGCTTTGGGGGGTTTCTCCAGACACATCCCACCGTCATTGATAACCGAGGAACAACACTGGCAGGAAGGTCTGTTTCACTAGTTACCAGAGTGGGAAACGCAGAAATGCTGCAGCCCTCTGGCCGTTACGTGCAACGGCAGCTTGAAAACCCGTGCTAATGGTCACTTCGTGTGCACAAGTCCTGGAGGGCTGTCAATGAAACCTGCCCTCAAAATGTCTTGAGGGAGGTAGTGGCCAAAATATTTCAAAAGGCGGCACATAGTTCAAGAAAAGAATGGGATGAGGTAAGCTACACACACAGTTTGAAGGAAAAAAGGACATCCCTGAAAGCTCAATTTCAAGGCTTTATGAGACGCATGCAAATCCAACCACACAGGTATCGGCTCACACCAGTCAGAAGAACCATCAGCAACAAAACTACCAACAATTCATGCTGAAGGGGTTGTGGAGAAGTGCATACCCTCTAGGTTAAGTGGGACTTTGCCGCCAGCCGCGGCGGGTCCTCAAAGTGTAGCAACAACCGACGAGAGGGGGTAGGGAACTGAACGCACTAAGGTATGGGATCAGAAGGGCACAAGCAACTGACGCTTGCAAGGCAAGTTTAATAACAAAGCCTAGCCGTATATATACCCCTAAAGCAGGGAATTTGCCTCGTCACGCCTTATCGGCATCAGCTGGTTGGTTGGCTTCTCGGCTTAGTGACACCTTATCAGCATCAGCTGTTTGGTTGGCTGCTCGGCTTCTCCCTCAAAGGCACCAATTTCCCCTCCAGGGTTGCTTTTCCTAGCTTTAGGGAACAACCAGGGACTCCCAGTAACTGAGCAGGTCCCTGGAGCGATTTGGCCAAAGGCCATCTCCTTTTGTATGTTCATACCATAAAGTCCAGGATGCATACCAAGGAGAGTACAGTCGGGCCCTGAGGCTTAGGAGGGTCTTAGTGGCGCCTTCCTCAGAGGGCAATGCTCGCCACAGGACTTCACCTGGTAAGAGGCACTAATGGGAACAGAATGGAGGTGCCTTTACAAGGTAAACACTGAGTTACGATATGATCCAGCAGGCACACTCCTGGGCCTATAACCTAAGAAAGAAGACAGAAGTGGAAAGACACAGGCAGGCAAATCTGCATTGCAGGAGTATTACAATAGCCAGGACATGGAAGCAAGCAGAAAGTCCATCAACAGATGAGTGGACAAAGAAGAACAGGGACCTGAACAGATGGAATATTAGCCAAGGAACAAAAGGAAACAATGCCATCAACAGCACCATCGGTGAGGCTAGAGTTCATCACGCACCTTGCAGTAAGTCACAGAGCGAAAGATACATAGCCTACGATATCACTTATAGGTGTTCCCTGAAAATTGATATCACTGAAGATATTTCCACAGAGAAAGGCAATCACAGATGCAATAAACAGATTTATGGTTCACCCATGGACAGGTGTGAGAATTGTGTACATTAGGAAATTGGGTTTAAGAGAGAGATACAAACACAGGTGAAATACAAAATCACCAAAGGCCTACGGAATACCAAGAGAAGAGTACTCAACATTGTGTCATAAGCTACATGGGAAAAGGATCCAAAGAAGACTAGATACATGTTTATGTGTAAAAGAGCCACATCTTTCACACCTACAACAAGCAAAACATGTACTCAACATTGTGTCATAAGCTACATGGGAAAAGGATCCAAAGAAGACTAGATACATGTTTATGTGTAAAAGAGCCACATCTTTCACACCTACAACAAGCAAAACATGTAATCTCACAGCAAAACATTGCTGTGAGAAACAATAAACATTGAATTAAAAAACGAACAAGTCAGTCGTGAGGCACAAACATAAGGGGCTTTTTCCTGGCACAGTCCATTCTAATTGACAACCGAGAATACGCCTTCCACGGAGGCTCTGTTACCCGAGTAACCAGGTTTGGTAAAGGAGACCTGCTGCCGCCTTGTGGCCGTTTCTCAAAACAGCAGCTTTAAACCCAGTGCTAATGGTCACTTGATATTCAAAATCATTGCAGGCCTATAAATGACACCTGCCCTCAAAAACGATTCTTGGGTCGTCAATCGAGGAAAAAAACTCAAAAGATGTGCACACTTCAAAACGACAATTTCAAGAGGCATATTTTGTGCACATTTTGTCTTCTCTTTCTTTCTCTTGTGATAAATAAAAGGGCATGGAAAAATGCTCAACATCAGGAATTAATAAAGCCATGCAAATCCAGTCGACAGAAACGTTCACCCACCGTCGTCAGAATGATCATCAGCCACAGAGTCTACAAAGAATAAATGCTCAAGGTGTTTTAGAGAACTCTGTGCCCTCTAGCGGCCGCTGGGACGTTACCTGGTAACAGCTAGTAGTGAGGACACCGTGGAGGTGCATTGAAAGGTAAAAATTGAGCTAACCTGTAATCGGGTAGGCCCACTGATGGGCCTATCTCCCGAGTAGACCAAAATCAAAAAGACACAGGCTGGCCATCCTGCGCTGCAGCAACATGTACCATCGCCAAGACTTGGAAGAAACCCAAATGTCCATCAACAGAACAATGCACCAAGAAGAAGGGGGCCCATGTGCACAATGGAACATGAGCCACGGAAGAGCATGCAACAGTGCCGCTGGCACCACCGTAGAAGGATCTAGAGATACCCACCCAGAAGGAAGTACGAAAGAAACCGAAATAGAAATATCCTATGACATCACTTATAGCTGTTACTTCAACATTGATACCCATGAAGTCATTTCCAAGAGAAGGCCGTGCATAGATGCAGAAAACCAACTATGCTTAACCAAGTGGAAAGGTGTAAGGAATGTATGAATTTGGATATGGGGGTTTACAGACATGTACTGATACACATGACATATATAATCACAAAATACCTAAGGAATACCAAGAGAGGTCGACTCAACACTCTGTAATAACCTACACGGAAAAGGATCCAAAGATGAATAGATTGATACATACATATGATGAACCAGATGCAGTACACCTAGAACACACACCACATTTTTACTCAATTGGCTGTGATACTAGATAACAATTAAATTTTAAAAAACACACAAGAAGTAAGGAGATATAAGCTCTTGGGGGTTTGCCCTGACACACTGCACTCTCATTTGCAGCCTACTAACACAATTTCCAGGAAGCCTCTGTTGCAGGAAAACCCAGAGTTGGAAATGGAGAAATGCTGCCGCCTTGTGGCCGTTTCCCGCAAGAGCGGCTTCAAACGCATAGCTATGGGTCACTTAACATTCATAAGGACTCAGGCCTCTAAAAGACACCTGCCCTCAAAAAAAAAAATGTCCTGAGCTCGGCCGTGGCGAAAAAAATTCAAAGCAGGCAAATGTGTCAAAGAGATAGTATGATAGAGGTAAGTTTTACTCACTCTTTATCAAAAAAAGGAAAATGGAGAAAAGCTCAACCTCAGGAATGATCAGACTCCTCTAAGCTACAAAAAGCTTTCAGCTCACCCAAGTTAACTACCGTCAGCCAAAAGACTACAAACAATAAATGCTGAAGGGGTTTTAGAGAACTCTGTTCCCTCTGTCTGTGGAGGACATGTGTAGTTGTAACAGCCAATAATGAGAACAGAAAGGAGCTGCGTTTTCAATTAAAAATTGAGCCACCCTTCCATCCAGAACACCCACAGCCGAGCCTCTCACCTGAGAAGACAGGCTGCAAGAGCTGCACTCCACGAGTTTTCACAGTAGCCAAGACACCGAAGCAACCCAAATGTCCATCAACAGATGAATGGATAAGAAGAGCTGGTCCGTGGACACAGTGGACTATTAGCCATGGAAAACAAGGAAACACTGCTCTTTGAGGCACCCGAGATGAGCCTAGAGATCATCACAGAACATGAGTTAAGTCGGAAAGCAAAAGGCATACCGTATGACATCACCTATAGGCGTTATCTAACAGCTGACACAAATGAACATATTTCCACAAAGAAAGACACTCACACACTTAGAAAACAAACTAAGCTTAAGTAAAATGAAAGGTGGGGGGAATGGATAAATTAAGATTAGTGTCACCATATGTGTACAAATACGTATTAAATATATATATCAAACAGACCGACCATATAGCAAGGGAGGTCACCAGAACACTCTGCAATAATTTACATGGGAAGAGGATCTGTACAAGAATCTATATCTATATCTATATCTATATCTATATATAGATATATATATATATATATAAAACGTACAAATGAACCAGATTCTGTACATATAGGACCAACAGTATTCTAATCATTACCCCGATTTAAACAAATTAAAAGAGCGAACAAGAAGTAATGTGACATACACTTCTGGGGTTTTTTCCTGGCACATTCCATTCTAATTGACAACCTGGGAACAGGACTTCCAGAAGCCTCTGCTGCCCTAGTAACCAGATGTGGGAATGTAGCAATGCTGACGCCTTGTGGCCGTTTCCCACAGCAGCAGCTTTAAAGTCAGTGCTAATGGTCACTCAATATTCACACCCATTGCAGGCTTGTAAATGACACCTGCCCTCCAAAACAAAATCCTGGGGTCGAAAATCGACCAAAAAAGTCGAAAGAGGGCAACCTTCCAAGAAGACAATTTCGAGAGGTTTATTGTACTCACGGTTTTTTGTTTTCTGTTTTTGTTTAACAGAATAAAAAAAGGCGTGGAAAAATGCTGAACCTTAGGAATTATTAGACACGAAAATACACGTTACAAAAACCTATCATGTCACACCACTCAGCATGGCCATCAGCGAAACTTCTGCAAACAAGAAATGCTGACGGGTTGGTGAAGAAATGCGTACCCTCGGTTCTAAGTGGGTCGTGGTAAGAGCCCCTAAGGAAAACACAGTGGAGTTGCCTGGAAAGGGTCAACATTGAGCGACCGTTCAATCAAGCATACCCACTGCTGGGTCTATCACCTGAGAGGATGAGAATCAAAAAAGACACGGGCTGGCAATCCTGCAATCCAGCAATGTTTACCGTAGCCAACACTTGGAAGCAATGAAAATGCCCAGCCACAGAGGAATGCAGAAAGGAGAAGTGGTCCATGGACACAATGGAAGAGTACTCCAGTGAAAAGTAGAAATTCCATTTTAAAAACAGATATAAGTAAGGAGACATCAGCTTTGGGGGGTTTCTCCAGACACATCCCACCGTCATTGATAACCGAGGAACAACACTGGCAGGAAGGTCTGTTTCACTAGTTACCAGAGTGGGAAACGCAGAAATGCTGCAGCCCTCTGGCCGTTACGTGCAACGGCAGCTTGAAAACCCGTGCTAATGGTCACTTCGTGTGCACAAGTCCTGGAGGGCTGTCAATGAAACCTGCCCTCAAAATGTCTTGAGGGAGGTAGTGGCCAAAATATTTCAAAAGGCGGCACATAGTTCAAGAAAAGAATGGGATGAGGTAAGCTACACACACAGTTTGAAGGAAAAAAGGACATCCCTGAAAGCTCAATTTCAAGGCTTTATGAGACGCATGCAAATCCAACCACACAGGTATCGGCTCACACCAGTCAGAAGAACCATCAGCAACAAAACTACCAACAATTCATGCTGAAGGGGTTGTGGAGAAGTGCATACCCTCTAGGTTAAGTGGGACTTTGCCGCCAGCCGCGGCGGGTCCTCAAAGTGTAGCAACAACCGACGAGAGGGGGTAGGGAACTGAACGCACTAAGGTATGGGATCAGAAGGGCACAAGCAACTGACGCTTGCAAGGCAAGTTTAATAACAAAGCCTAGCCGTATATATACCCCTAAAGCAGGGAATTTGCCTCGTCACGCCTTATCGGCATCAGCTGGTTGGTTGGCTTCTCGGCTTAGTGACACCTTATCAGCATCAGCTGTTTGGTTGGCTGCTCGGCTTCTCCCTCAAAGGCACCAATTTCCCCTCCAGGGTTGCTTTTCCTAGCTTTAGGGAACAACCAGGGACTCCCAGTAACTGAGCAGGTCCCTGGAGCGATTTGGCCAAAGGCCATCTCCTTTTGTATGTTCATACCATAAAGTCCAGGATGCATACCAAGGAGAGTACAGTCGGGCCCTGAGGCTTAGGAGGGTCTTAGTGGCGCCTTCCTCAGAGGGCAATGCTCGCCACAGGACTTCACCTGGTAAGAGGCACTAATGGGAACAGAATGGAGGTGCCTTTACAAGGTAAACACTGAGTTACGATATGATCCAGCAGGCACACTCCTGGGCCTATAACCTAAGAAAGAAGACAGAAGTGGAAAGACACAGGCAGGCAAATCTGCATTGCAGGAGTATTACAATAGCCAGGACATGGAAGCAACCAGAAAGTCCATCAACAGATGAGTGGACAAAGAAGAACAGGGACCTGTACAGATGGAATATTAGCCAAGGAACCAAAGGAAACAATGCCATCAACAGCACCATCGGTGAGGCTAGAGTTCATCACGCACCTTGCAGTAAGTCACAGAGCGAAAGATACATAGCCTACGATATCAGTTATAGGTGTTTCCTAAAAATTGATATCACTGAAGATATTTCCACAGAGAAAGGCAATCACAGATGCAATAAAGAGATTTATGGTTCACCCATGGACAGGTGTGAGAATTGTGTACATTAGGAAATTGGGTTTAAGAGAGAGATACAAACACAGGTGAAATACAAAATCACCAAAGGCCTACGGAATACCAAGAGAAGAGTACTCAACATTGTGTCATAAGCTACATGGGAAAAGGATCCAAAGACGACTAGATACGTGTTTATGTATAAAAGAGCCACATCTTTCACACCTACAACAAGCAAAACATGTAATCTCACAGCAAAACATTGCTGTGAGAAACAATAAACATTGAATTAAAAAACGAACAAGTCAGTCGTGAGGCACAAACATAAGGGGCTTTTTCCTGGCACAGTCCATTCTAATTGACAACCGAGAATACGCCTTCCACGGAGGCTCTGTTACCCGAGTAACCAGGTTTGGTAAAGGAGACCTGCTGCCGCCTTGTGGCCGTTTCTCAAAACAGCAGCTTTAAACCCAGTGCTAATGGTCACTTGATATTCAAAATCATTGCAGGCCTATAAATGACACCTGCCCTCAAAAACGATTCTTGGGTCGTCAATCGAGGAAAAAAACTCAAAAGATGTGCACACTTCAAAACGACAATTTCAAGAGGCATATTTTGTGCACATTTTGTCTTCTCTTTCTTTCTCTTGTGATAAATAAAAGGGCATGGAAAAATGCTCAACATCAGGAATTAATAAAGCCATGCAAATCCAGTCGACAGAAACGTTCACCCACCGTCGTCAGAATGATCATCAGCCACAGAGTCTACAAAGAATAAATGCTCAAGGTGTTTTAGAGAACTCTGTGCCCTCTAGCGGCCGCTGGGACGTTACCTGGTAACAGCTAGTAGTGAGGACACCGTGGAGGTGCATTGAAAGGTAAAAATTGAGCTAACCTGTAATCGGGTAGGCCCACTGATGGGCCTATCTCCCGAGTAGACCAAAATCAAAAAGACACAGGCTGGCCATCCTGCGCTGCAGCAACATGTACCATCGCCAAGACTTGGAAGAAACCCAAATGTCCATCAACAGAACAATGCACCAAGAAGAAGGGGGCCCATGTGCACAATGGAACATGAGCCACGGAAGAGCATGCAACAGTGCCGCTGGCACCACCGTAGAAGGATCTAGAGATACCCACCCAGAAGGAAGTACGAAAGAAACCGAAATAGAAATATCCTATGACATCACTTATAGCTGTTACTTCAACATTGATACCCATGAAGTCATTTCCAAGAGAAGGCCGTGCATAGATGCAGAAAACCAACTATGCTTAACCAAGTGGAAAGGTGTAAGGAATGTATGAATTTGGATATGGGGGTTTACAGACATGTACTGATACACATGACATATATAATCACAAAATACCTAAGGAATACCAAGAGAGGTCGACTCAACACTCTGTAATAACCTACACGGAAAAGGATCCAAAGATGAATAGATTGATACATACATATGATGAACCAGATGCAGTACACCTAGAACACACACCACATTTTTACTCAATTGGCTGTGATACTAGATAACAATTAAATTTTAAAAAACACACAAGAAGTAAGGAGATATAAGCTCTTGGGGGTTTGCCCTGACACACTGCACTCTCATTTGCAGCCTACTAACACAATTTCCAGGAAGCCTCTGTTGCAGGAAAACCCAGAGTTGGAAATGGAGAAATGCTGCCGCCTTGTGGCCGTTTCCCGCAAGAGCGGCTTCAAACGCATAGCTATGGGTCACTTAACATTCATAAGGACTCAGGCCTCTAAAAGACACCTGCCCTCAAAAAAAAAAATGTCCTGAGCTCGGCCGTGGCGAAAAAAATTCAAAGCAGGCAAATGTGTCAAAGAGATAGTATGATAGAGGTAAGTTTTACTCACTCTTTATCAAAAAAAGGAAAATGGAGAAAAGCTCAACCTCAGGAATTATCAGACTCCTCTAAGCTACAAAAAGCTTTCAGCTCACCCAAGTTAACTACCGTCAGCCAAAAGACTACAAACAATAAATGCTGAAGGGGTTTTAGAGAACTCTGTTCCCTCTGTCTGTGGAGGACATGTGTAGTTGTAACAGCCAATAATGAGAACAGAAAGGAGCTGCGTTTTCAATTAAAAATTGAGCCACCCTTCCATCCAGAACACCCACAGCCGAGCCTCTCACCTGAGAAGACAGGCTGCAAGAGCTGCACTCCACGAGTTTTCACAGTAGCCAAGACACCGAAGCAACCCAAATGTCCATCAACAGATGAATGGATAAGAAGAGCTGGTCCGTGGACACAGTGGACTATTAGCCATGGAAAACAAGGAAACACTGCTCTTTGAGGCACCCGAGATGAGCCTAGAGATCATCACAGAACATGAGTTAAGTCGGAAAGCAAAAGGCATACCGTATGACATCACCTATAGGCGTTATCTAACAGCTGACACAAATGAACATATTTCCACAAAGAAAGACACTCACACACTTAGAAAACAAACTAAGCTTAAGTAAAATGAAAGGTGGGGGGAATGGATAAATTAAGATTAGTGTCACCATATGTGTACAAATACGTATTAAATATATATATCAAACAGACCGACCATATAGCAAGGGAGGTCACCAGAACACTCTGCAATAATTTACATGGGAAGAGGATCTGTACAAGAATCTATATCTATATCTATATCTATATCTATATATAGATATATATATATATATATAAAACGTACAAATGAACCAGATTCTGTACATATAGGACCAACAGTATTCTAATCATTACCCCGATTTAAACAAATTAAAAGAGCGAACAAGAAGTAATGTGACATACACTTCTGGGGTTTTTTCCTGGCACATTCCATTCTAATTGACAACCTGGGAACAGGACTTCCAGAAGGCTCTGCTGCCCTAGTAACCAGATGTGGGAATGTAGCAATGCTGACGCCTTGTGGCCGTTTCCCACAGCAGCAGCTTTAAAGTCAGTGCTAATGGTCACTCAATATTCACACCCATTGCAGGCTTGTAAATGACACCTGCCCTCCAAAACAAAATCCTGGGGTCGAAAATCGACCAAAAAAGTCGAAAGAGGGCAACCTTCCAAGAAGACAATTTCGAGAGGTTTATTGTACTCACGGTTTTTTGTTTTCTGTTTTTGTTTAACAGAATAAAAAAAGGCGTGGAAAAATGCTGAACCTTAGGAATTATTAGACACGAAAATACACGTTACAAAAACCTATCATGTCACACCACTCAGCATGGCCATCAGCGAAACTTCTGCAAACAAGAAATGCTGACGGGTTGGTGAAGAAATGCGTACCCTCGGTTCTAAGTGGGTCGTGGTAAGAGCCCCTAAGGAAAACACAGTGGAGTTGCCTGGAAAGGGTCAACATTGAGCGACCGTTCAATCAAGCATACCCACTGCTGGGTCTATCACCTGAGAGGATGAGAATCAAAAAAGACACGGGCTGGCAATCCTGCAATCCAGCAATGTTTACCGTAGCCAACACTTGGAAGCAATGAAAATGCCCAGCCACAGAGGAATGCAGAAAGGAGAAGTGGTCCATGGACACAATGGAAGAGTACTCCAGTGAAAAGTAGAAATTCCATTTTAAAAACAGATATAAGTAAGGAGACATCAGCTTTGGGGGGTTTCTCCAGACACATCCCACCGTCATTGATAACCGAGGAACAACACTGGCAGGAAGGTCTGTTTCACTAGTTACCAGAGTGGGAAACGCAGAAATGCTGCAGCCCTCTGGCCGTTACGTGCAACGGCAGCTTGAAAACCCGTGCTAATGGTCACTTCGTGTGCACAAGTCCTGGAGGGCTGTCAATGAAACCTGCCCTCAAAATGTCTTGAGGGAGGTAGTGGCCAAAATATTTCAAAAGGCGGCACATAGTTCAAGAAAAGAATGGGATGAGGTAAGCTACACACACAGTTTGAAGGAAAAAAGGACATCCCTGAAAGCTCAATTTCAAGGCTTTATGAGACGCATGCAAATCCAACCACACAGGTATCGGCTCACACCAGTCAGAAGAACCATCAGCAACAAAACTACCAACAATTCATGCTGAAGGGGTTGTGGAGAAGTGCATACCCTCTAGGTTAAGTGGGACTTTGCCGCCAGCCGCGGCGGGTCCTCAAAGTGTAGCAACAACCGACGAGAGGGGGTAGGGAACTGAACGCACTAAGGTATGGGATCAGAAGGGCACAAGCAACTGACGCTTGCAAGGCAAGTTTAATAACAAAGCCTAGCCGTATATATACCCCTAAAGCAGGGAATTTGCCTCGTCACGCCTTATCGGCATCAGCTGGTTGGTTGGCTTCTCGGCTTAGTGACACCTTATCAGCATCAGCTGTTTGGTTGGCTGCTCGGCTTCTCCCTCAAAGGCACCAATTTCCCCTCCAGGGTTGCTTTTCCTAGCTTTAGGGAACAACCAGGGACTCCCAGTAACTGAGCAGGTCCCTGGAGCGATTTGGCCAAAGGCCATCTCCTTTTGTATGTTCATACCATAAAGTCCAGGATGCATACCAAGGAGAGTACAGTCGGGCCCTGAGGCTTAGGAGGGTCTTAGTGGCGCCTTCCTCAGAGGGCAATGCTCGCCACAGGACTTCACCTGGTAAGAGGCACTAATGGGAACAGAATGGAGGTGCCTTTACAAGGTAAACACTGAGTTACGATATGATCCAGCAGGCACACTCCTGGGCCTATAACCTAAGAAAGAAGACAGAAGTGGAAAGACACAGGCAGGCAAATCTGCATTGCAGGAGTATTACAATAGCCAGGACATGGAAGCAACCAGAAAGTCCATCAACAGATGAGTGGACAAAGAAGAACAGGGACCTGTACAGATGGAATATTAGCCAAGGAACCAAAGGAAACAATGCCATCAACAGCACCATCGGTGAGGCTAGAGTTCATCACGCACCTTGCAGTAAGTCACAGAGCGAAAGATACATAGCCTACGATATCAGTTATAGGTGTTTCCTAAAAATTGATATCACTGAAGATATTTCCACAGAGAAAGGCAATCACAGATGCAATAAAGAGATTTATGGTTCACCCATGGACAGGTGTGAGAATTGTGTACATTAGGAAATTGGGTTTAAGAGAGAGATACAAACACAGGTGAAATACAAAATCACCAAAGGCCTACGGAATACCAAGAGAAGAGTACTCAACATTGTGTCATAAGCTACATGGGAAAAGGATCCAAAGACGACTAGATACGTGTTTATGTATAAAAGAGCCACATCTTTCACACCTACAACAAGCAAAACATTGTAATCAAACTTGCTGTGAGAAACAATAAACATTGAATTAAAAAACGAACAAGTCAGTCGTGAGGCACAAACATAAGGGGCTTTTTCCTGGCACAGTCCATTCTAATTGACAACCGAGAATACGACTTCCACGGAGGCTCTGTTGCCCGAGTAACCAGGTTTGGTAAAGGAGACCTGCTGCCGCCTTGTGGCCGTTTCTCAAAACAGCAGCTTTAAACCCAGTGCTAATGGTCACTTGATATTCAAAATCATTGCAGGCCTATAAATGACACCTGCCCTCAAAAACGATTCTTGGGTCGTCCATCGAGGAAAAAAACTCAAAAGACGTGCACACTTCAAAACGACAATTTCAAGAGGCATATTTTGTGCACATTTTGTCTTCTCTTTCTTTCTCTTGTGATAAATAAAAGGGCATGGAAAAATGCTCAACATCAGGAATTAATAAAGCCATGCAAATCCAGTCGACAGAAACGTTCACCCACCGTCGTCAGAATGATCATCAGCCACAGAGTCTACAAAGAATAAATGCTCAAGGTGTTTTAGAGAACTCTGTGCCCTCTAGCGGCCGCTGGGACATTACCTGGTAACAGCTAGTAGTGAGAACACCGTGGAGGTGCATTGAAAGGTAAAAATTGAGCTAACCTGTAATCGGGTAGGCCCACTGATGGGCCTATCTCCCGAGTAGACCAAAATCAAAAAGACACAGGCTGGCCATCCTGCGCTGCAGCAACATGTACCATAGCCAAGACTTGGAAGAAACCCAAATGTCCATCAACAGAACAATGCACCAAGAAGAAGGGGGCCCATGTGCACAATGGAACATGAGCCACGGAAGAGCATGCAACAGTGCCGCTGGCACCACCGTAGAAGGATCTAGAGATACCCACCCAAAAGGAAGTACGAAAGAAACCGAAATAGAAATATCCTATGACATCACTTATAGCTGTTACTTCAACATTGATACCCATGAAGTCATTTCCAAGAGAAGGCCGTGCATAGATGCAGAAAACCAACTATGCTTAACCAAGTGGAAAGGTGTAAGGAATGTATGAATTTGGATATGGGGGTTTACAGACATGTACTGATACATATGAAATATATAATCACAAAATACCTAAGGAATACCAAGAGAGGTCGACTCAACACTCTGTAATAACCTACACGGGAAAGGATCCAAAGATGAATAGATTGATACATACATATGATGAACCAGATGCAGTACACCTAGAACACACACCACATTTTTATCCAATTGGCTGTGATACTGGATAACAATTAAATTTTAAAAAACACACAAGAAGTAAGGAGATATAAGCTCTTGGGGGTTTGCCCTGACACACTGCACTCTCATTTGCAGCCTACTAACACAATTTCCAGGAAGCCTCTGTTGCAGGAAAACCCAGAGTTGGAAATGGAGAAATGCTGCCGCCTTGTGGCCGTTTCCCGCAAGAGCGGCTTTAAACGCATAGCTATGGGTCACTTAACATTCACAAGGACTCAGGCCTCTAAAAGACACCTGCCCTCAAAAAAAAAAATGTCCTGAGCTCGGCCGTGGCGAAAAAAATTCAAAGCAGGCAAATGTGTCAAAGAGATAGTATGATAGAGGTAAGTTTTACTCACTCTTTATCAAAAAAAGGAAAATGGAGAAAAGCTCAACCTCAGGAATGATCAGACTCCTCTAAGCTACAAAAAGCTTTCAGCTCACCCAAGTTAACTACCGTCAGCCAAAAGACTACAAACAATAAATGCTGAAGGGGTTTTAGAGAACTCTGTTCCCTCTGTCTGTGGAGGACATGTGTAGTTGTAACAGCCAATAATGAGAACAGAAAGGAGCTGCGTTTTCAATTAAAAATTGAGCCACCCTTCCATCCAGAACACCCACAGCCGAGCCTCTCACCTGAGAAGACAGGCTGCAAGAGCTGCACTCCACGAGTTTTCACAGTAGCCAAGACACCGAAGCAACCCAAATGTCCATCAACAGATGAATGGATAAGAAGAGCTGGTCCGTGGACACAGTGGACTATTAGCCATGGAAAACAAGGAAACACTGCTCTTTGAGGCACCCGAGATGAGCCTAGAGATCATCACAGAACATGAGTTAAGTCGGAAAGCAAAAGGCATACCGTATGACATCACCTATAGGCGTTATCTAACAGCTGACACAAATGAACATATTTCCACAAAGAAAGACACTCACACACTTAGAAAACAAACTAAGCTTAAGTAAAATGAAAGGTGGGGGGAATGGATAAATTAAGATTAGTGTCACCATATGTGTACAAATACGTATTAAATATATATATCAAACAGACCGACCATATAGCAAGGGAGGTCACCAGAACACTCTGCAATAATTTACATGGGAAGAGGATCTGTACAAGAATCTATATCTATATCTATATCTATATCTATATATAGATATATATATATATATATAAAACGTACAAATGAACCAGATTCTGTACATATAGGACCAACAGTATTCTAATCATTACCCCGATTTAAACAAATTAAAAGAGCGAACAAGAAGTAATGTGACATACACTTCTGGGGTTTTTTCCTGGCACATTCCATTCTAATTGACAACCTGGGAACAGGACTTCCAGAAGGCTCTGCTGCCCTAGTAACCAGATGTGGGAATGTAGCAATGCTGACGCCTTGTGGCCGTTTCCCACAGCAGCAGCTTTAAAGTCAGTGCTAATGGTCACTCAATATTCACACCCATTGCAGGCTTGTAAATGACACCTGCCCTCCAAAACAAAATCCTGGGGTCGAAAATCGACCAAAAAAGTCGAAAGAGGGCAACCTTCCAAGAAGACAATTTCGAGAGGTTTATTGTACTCACGGTTTTTTGTTTTCTGTTTTTGTTTAACAGAATAAAAAAAGGCGTGGAAAAATGCTGAACCTTAGGAATTATTAGACACGAAAATACACGTTACAAAAACCTATCATGTCACACCACTCAGCATGGCCATCAGCGAAACTTCTGCAAACAAGAAATGCTGACGGGTTGGTGAAGAAATGCGTACCCTCGGTTCTAAGTGGGTCGTGGTAAGAGCCCCTAAGGAAAACACAGTGGAGTTGCCTGGAAAGGGTCAACATTGAGCGACCGTTCAATCAAGCATACCCACTGCTGGGTCTATCACCTGAGAGGATGAGAATCAAAAAAGACACGGGCTGGCAATCCTGCAATCCAGCAATGTTTACCGTAGCCAACACTTGGAAGCAATGAAAATGCCCAGCCACAGAGGAATGCAGAAAGGAGAAGTGGTCCATGGACACAATGGAAGAGTACTCCAGTGAAAAGTAGAAATTCCATTTTAAAAACAGATATAAGTAAGGAGACATCAGCTTTGGGGGGTTTCTCCAGACACATCCCACCGTCATTGATAACCGAGGAACAACACTGGCAGGAAGGTCTGTTTCACTAGTTACCAGAGTGGGAAACGCAGAAATGCTGCAGCCCTCTGGCCGTTACGTGCAACGGCAGCTTGAAAACCCGTGCTAATGGTCACTTCGTGTGCACAAGTCCTGGAGGGCTGTCAATGAAACCTGCCCTCAAAATGTCTTGAGGGAGGTAGTGGCCAAAATATTTCAAAAGGCGGCACATAGTTCAAGAAAAGAATGGGATGAGGTAAGCTACACACACAGTTTGAAGGAAAAAAGGACATCCCTGAAAGCTCAATTTCAAGGCTTTATGAGACGCATGCAAATCCAACCACACAGGTATCGGCTCACACCAGTCAGAAGAACCATCAGCAACAAAACTACCAACAATTCATGCTGAAGGGGTTGTGGAGAAGTGCATACCCTCTAGGTTAAGTGGGACTTTGCCGCCAGCCGCGGCGGGTCCTCAAAGTGTAGCAACAACCGACGAGAGGGGGTAGGGAACTGAACGCACTAAGGTATGGGATCAGAAGGGCACAAGCAACTGACGCTTGCAAGGCAAGTTTAATAACAAAGCCTAGCCGTATATATACCCCTAAAGCAGGGAATTTGCCTCGTCACGCCTTATCGGCATCAGCTGGTTGGTTGGCTTCTCGGCTTAGTGACACCTTATCAGCATCAGCTGTTTGGTTGGCTGCTCGGCTTCTCCCTCAAAGGCACCAATTTCCCCTCCAGGGTTGCTTTTCCTAGCTTTAGGGAACAACCAGGGACTCCCAGTAACTGAGCAGGTCCCTGGAGCGATTTGGCCAAAGGCCATCTCCTTTTGTATGTTCATACCATAAAGTCCAGGATGCATACCAAGGAGAGTACAGTCGGGCCCTGAGGCTTAGGAGGGTCTTAGTGGCGCCTTCCTCAGAGGGCAATGCTCGCCACAGGACTTCACCTGGTAAGAGGCACTAATGGGAACAGAATGGAGGTGCCTTTACAAGGTAAACACTGAGTTACGATATGATCCAGCAGGCACACTCCTGGGCCTATAACCTAAGAAAGAAGACAGAAGTGGAAAGACACAGGCAGGCAAATCTGCATTGCAGGAGTATTACAATAGCCAGGACATGGAAGCAACCAGAAAGTCCATCAACAGATGAGTGGACAAAGAAGAACAGGGACCTGTACAGATGGAATATTAGCCAAGGAACCAAAGGAAACAATGCCATCAACAGCACCATCGGTGAGGCTAGAGTTCATCACGCACCTTGCAGTAAGTCACAGAGCGAAAGATACATAGCCTACGATATCAGTTATAGGTGTTTCCTAAAAATTGATATCACTGAAGATATTTCCACAGAGAAAGGCAATCACAGATGCAATAAAGAGATTTATGGTTCACCCATGGACAGGTGTGAGAATTGTGTACATTAGGAAATTGGGTTTAAGAGAGAGATACAAACACAGGTGAAATACAAAATCACCAAAGGCCTACGGAATACCAAGAGAAGAGTACTCAACATTGTGTCATAAGCTACATGGGAAAAGGATCCAAAGACGACTAGATACGTGTTTATGTATAAAAGAGCCACATCTTTCACACCTACAACAAGCAAAACATTGTAATCAAACTTGCTGTGAGAAACAATAAACATTGAATTAAAAAACGAACAAGTCAGTCGTGAGGCACAAACATAAGGGGCTTTTTCCTGGCACAGTCCATTCTAATTGACAACCGAGAATACGACTTCCACGGAGGCTCTGTTGCCCGAGTAACCAGGTTTGGTAAAGGAGACCTGCTGCCGCCTTGTGGCCGTTTCTCAAAACAGCAGCTTTAAACCCAGTGCTAATGGTCACTTGATATTCAAAATCATTGCAGGCCTATAAATGACACCTGCCCTCAAAAACGATTCTTGGGTCGTCCATCGAGGAAAAAAACTCAAAAGACGTGCACACTTCAAAACGACAATTTCAAGAGGCATATTTTGTGCACATTTTGTCTTCTCTTTCTTTCTCTTGTGATAAATAAAAGGGCATGGAAAAATGCTCAACATCAGGAATTAATAAAGCCATGCAAATCCAGTCGACAGAAACGTTCACCCACCGTCGTCAGAATGATCATCAGCCACAGAGTCTACAAAGAATAAATGCTCAAGGTGTTTTAGAGAACTCTGTGCCCTCTAGCGGCCGCTGGGACATTACCTGGTAACAGCTAGTAGTGAGAACACCGTGGAGGTGCATTGAAAGGTAAAAATTGAGCTAACCTGTAATCGGGTAGGCCCACTGATGGGCCTATCTCCCGAGTAGACCAAAATCAAAAAGACACAGGCTGGCCATCCTGCGCTGCAGCAACATGTACCATAGCCAAGACTTGGAAGAAACCCAAATGTCCATCAACAGAACAATGCACCAAGAAGAAGGGGGCCCATGTGCACAATGGAACATGAGCCACGGAAGAGCATGCAACAGTGCCGCTGGCACCACCGTAGAAGGATCTAGAGATACCCACCCAAAAGGAAGTACGAAAGAAACCGAAATAGAAATATCCTATGACATCACTTATAGCTGTTACTTCAACATTGATACCCATGAAGTCATTTCCAAGAGAAGGCCGTGCATAGATGCAGAAAACCAACTATGCTTAACCAAGTGGAAAGGTGTAAGGAATGTATGAATTTGGATATGGGGGTTTACAGACATGTACTGATACATATGAAATATATAATCACAAAATACCTAAGGAATACCAAGAGAGGTCGACTCAACACTCTGTAATAACCTACACGGGAAAGGATCCAAAGATGAATAGATTGATACATACATATGATGAACCAGATGCAGTACACCTAGAACACACACCACATTTTTATCCAATTGGCTGTGATACTGGATAACAATTAAATTTTAAAAAACACACAAGAAGTAAGGAGATATAAGCTCTTGGGGGTTTGCCCTGACACACTGCACTCTCATTTGCAGCCTACTAACACAATTTCCAGGAAGCCTCTGTTGCAGGAAAACCCAGAGTTGGAAATGGAGAAATGCTGCCGCCTTGTGGCCGTTTCCCGCAAGAGCGGCTTTAAACGCATAGCTATGGGTCACTTAACATTCACAAGGACTCAGGCCTCTAAAAGACACCTGCCCTCAAAAAAAAAATGTCCTGAGCTCGGCAGTGGTGAAAAAAATTCGAAGGAGGCAAATGTGTCAAAGAGATAGTATGAAGAGGTAAGTTTTACTCACTCTTTATCAAAAAAAGCAAAATGGAGAAAAGCTCAACCTCAGGAATGATCAGACTCCTCTAAGCTACAAAAAGCTTTCAGCTCACCCAAGTTAACTACCGTCAGCCAAAAGACTACAAACAATAAATGCTGAAGGGGTTTTAGAGAACTCTGTTCCCTCTGTCTGCGGAGGACATGTCTAGTTGTAACAGCCAATAATGAGAACAGAAAGGAGCTGCGTTTTCAATTAAAAATTGAGCCACCCTTCCATCCAGAACACCCACAGCCGAGCCTCTCACCTGAGAAGACAGGCTGCAAGAGCTGCACTCCACGAGTTTTCACAGTAGCCAAAGACACCGAAGCAACCCAAATGTCCATCAACAGATGAATGGATAAGAAGAGCTGGTCCGTGGACACAGTGGACTATTAGCCATGGAAAACAAGGAAACACTGCTCTTTGAGGCACCCGAGATGAGCCTAGAGATCATCACAGAACATGAGTTAAGTCGGAAAGCAAAAGGCATACCGTATGACATCACCTATAGGCGTTATCTAACAGCTGACACAAATGAACATATTTCCACAAAGAAAGACACTCACACACTTAGAAAACAAACTAAGCTTAAGTAAAATGAAAGGTGGGGGGAATGGATAAATTAAGATTAGTGTCACCATATGTGTACAAATACGTATTAAATATATATATCAAACAGACCGACCATATAGCAAGGGAGGTCACCAGAACAGTCTGCAATAATTTACATGGGAAGAGGATCTGTACAAGAATATCTATATCTATATCTATATCTATATCTATATATATATATATATATATATATATATAAAACGTACAAATGAACCAGATTCTGTACATATAGGACCAACAGTATTCTAATCATTACCCCGATTTAAACAAATTAAAAGAGCGAACAAGAAGTAATGTGACATACACTTCTGGGGTTTTTTCCTGGCACATTCCATTCTAATTGACAACCTGGGAACAGGACTTCCAGAAGGCTCTGCTGCCCTAGTAACCAGATGTGGGAATGTAGCAATGCTGACGCCTTGTGGCCGTTTCCCACAGCAGCAGCTTTAAAGTCAGTGCTAATGGTCACTCAATATTCACACCCATTGCAGGCTTGTAAATGACACCTGCCCTCCAAAACAAAATCCTGGGGTCGAAAATCGACCAAAAAAGTCGAAAGAGGGCAACCTTCCAAGAAGACAATTTCGAGAGGTTTATTGTACTCACGGTTTTTTTTTTTTCTGTTTTTGTTTAACAGAATAAAAAAAGGCGTGGAAAAATGCTGAACCTTAGGAATTATTAGACACGAAAATACACGTTACAATAACCTATCATGTCACACGACTCAGCATGGCCAGCAGCAAAACTTCTGCAAACAAGAAATGCTGACGGGGTGGTGAAGAAATGCGTACCCTCGGTTCTAAGTGGGACGTGGTAAGAGCCCCTAAGGAAAACACAGTGGAGTTGCCTGGAAAGGGTCAACATTGAGCGACCGTTCAATCAAGCATAGCCACTGCTGGGTCTATCACCTGAGAGGATGAGAATCAAAAAGACACGGGCTGGCAATCCTGCAATCCAGCAATGTTTACCATAGCCAACACTTGGAAGCAATGAAAATGCCCAGCCACAGAGGAATGCAGAAAGGAGCAGTGGTCCATGGACACAATGGAAGAGTACTCCAGTGAAAAGTAGAAATTCCATTTTAAAAACAGATATAAGTAAGGAGACATCAGCTTTGGGGGGTTTCTCCAGACACATCCCACCGTCATTGATAACCGAGGAACACCACTGGCAGGAAGGTCTGCTTCACTAGTTACCAGAGTGGGAAACGCAGAAATGCTGCAGCCCTCTGGCCGTTACGTGCAACGGCAGCTTGAAAACCCGTGCTAATGGTCACTTCGTGTGCACAAGTTCTGGAGGGCTGTCAATGAAACCTGCCCTCAAAATGTCTTGAGGGAGGTAGTGGCCAAAATATTTCAAAAGGCGGCACATAGTTCAAGAAAAGAATGGGATGAGGTAAGCTACACACACAGTTTGAAGGAAAAAAGGACATCCCTGAAAGCTCAATTTCAAGGCTTTATGAGACGCATGCAAATCCAACCACAGAGGTATGGGCTCACACCAGTCAGAAGAACCATCAGCAACAAGACTACCAACAATTCATGCTGAAGGGGTTGTGGAGAAGTGCATACCCTCTAGGTTAAGTGGGACTTTGCCGCCAGCCGCGGCGGGTCCTCAAAGTGTAGCAACAACCGACGAGAGGGGGTAGGGAACTGAACGCACCAAGGTATGGGATCAGAAGGGCACAAGCAACTGACGCTTGCAAGGCAAGTTTAATAACAAAGCCTAGCCGTATATATACCCCTAAAGCAGGGAATTTGCTTCGTCACGCCTTATCGGCATCAGCTGGTTGGTTGGCTTCTCGGCTTAGTGACACCTTATCAGCATCAGCTGTTTGGTTGGCTGCTCGGCTTCTCCCTCAAAGGCACCAATTTCCCCTCCAGGGTTGCTTTTCCTAGCTTTAGGGAACAACCAGGGACTCCCAGTAACTGAGCAGGTCCCTGGAGCGATTTGGCCAAAGGCCATCTCCTTTTGTATGTTCATACCATAAAGTCCAGGATGCATACCAAGGAGAGTACAGTCGGGCCCTGAGGCTTAGGAGGGTCTTAGTGGCGCCTTCCTCAGAGGGCAATGCTCGCCACAGGACTTCACCTGGTAAGAGACACTAATGGGAACAGAATGGAGGTGCCTTTACAAGGTAAACACTGAGTTACGATATGATCCAGCAGGCACACTCGTGGGCCCATAACCTAAGAAAGAAGACAGAAGTGGAAAGACACAGGCAGGCAAATCTGCATTGCAGGAGTATTACAATAGCCAGGACATGGAAGCAACCAGAAAGTCCATCAACAGATGAGTGGACAAAGAAGAACAGGGACCTGAACAGATGGAATATTAGCCAAGGAACAAAAGGAAACAATGCCATCAACAGCACCATCGGTGAGGCTAGAGTTCATCACGCACCTTGCAGTAAGTCACAGAGCGAAAGATACATAGCCTACGATATCACTTATAGGTGTTCCCTGAAAATTGATATCACTGAAGATATTTCCACAGAGAAAGGCAATCACAGATGCAATAAACAGATTTATGGTTCACCCATGGACAGGTGTGAGAATTGTGTACATTAGGAAATTGGGTTTAAGAGAGAGATACAAACACAGGTGAAATACAAAATCACCAAAGGCCTACGGAATACCAAGAGAAGAGTACTCAACATTGTGTCATAAGCTACATGGGAAAAGGATCCAAAGAAGACTAGATACATGTTTATGTGTAAAAGAGCCACATCTTTCACACCTACAACAAGCAAAACATTGTAATCAAACTTGCTGTGAGAAACAATAAACATTGAATTAAAAAACGAACAAGTCAGTCGTGAGGCACAAACATAAGGGGCTTTTTCCTGGCACAGTCCATTCTAATTGACAACCGAGAATACGCCTTCCACGGAGGCTCTGTTACCCGAGTAACCAGGTTTGGTAAAGGAGACCTGCTGCCGCCTTGTGGCCGTTTCTCAAAACAGCAGCTTTAAACCCAGTGCTAATGGTCACTTGATATTCAAAATCATTGCAGGCCTATAAATGACACCTGCCCTCAAAAACGATTCTTGGGTCGTCAATCGAGGAAAAAAACTCAAAAGATGTGCACACTTCAAAACGACAATTTCAAGAGGCATATTTTGTGCACATTTTGTCTTCTCTTTCTTTCTCTTGTGATAAATAAAAGGGCATGGAAAAATGCTCAACATCAGGAATTAATAAAGCCATGCAAATCCAGTCGACAGAAACGTTCACCCACCGTCGTCAGAATGATCATCAGCCACAGAGTCTACAAAGAATAAATGCTCAAGGTGTTTTAGAGAACTCTGTGCCCTCTAGCGGCCGCTGGGACGTTACCTGGTAACAGCTAGTAGTGAGGACACCGTGGAGGTGCATTGAAAGGTAAAAATTGAGCTAACCTGTAATCGGGTAGGCCCACTGATGGGCCTATCTCCCGAGTAGACCAAAATCAAAAAGACACAGGCTGGCCATCCTGCGCTGCAGCAACATGTACCATCGCCAAGACTTGGAAGAAACCCAAATGTCCATCAACAGAACAATGCACCAAGAAGAAGGGGGCCCATGTGCACAATGGAACATGAGCCACGGAAGAGCATGCAACAGTGCCGCTGGCACCACCGTAGAAGGATCTAGAGATACCCACCCAGAAGGAAGTACGAAAGAAACCGAAATAGAAATATCCTATGACATCACTTATAGCTGTTACTTCAACATTGATACCCATGAAGTCATTTCCAAGAGAAGGCCGTGCATAGATGCAGAAAACCAACTATGCTTAACCAAGTGGAAAGGTGTAAGGAATGTATGAATTTGGATATGGGGGTTTACAGACATGTACTGATACACATGACATATATAATCACAAAATACCTAAGGAATACCAAGAGAGGTCGACTCAACACTCTGTAATAACCTACACGGAAAAGGATCCAAAGATGAATAGATTGATACATACATATGATGAACCAGATGCAGTACACCTAGAACACACACCACATTTTTACTCAATTGGCTGTGATACTAGATAACAATTAAATTTTAAAAAACACACAAGAAGTAAGGAGATATAAGCTCTTGGGGGTTTGCCCTGACACACTGCACTCTCATTTGCAGCCTACTAACACAATTTCCAGGAAGCCTCTGTTGCAGGAAAACCCAGAGTTGGAAATGGAGAAATGCTGCCGCCTTGTGGCCGTTTCCCGCAAGAGCGGCTTCAAACGCATAGCTATGGGTCACTTAACATTCATAAGGACTCAGGCCTCTAAAAGACACCTGCCCTCAAAAAAAAAAATGTCCTGAGCTCGGCCGTGGCGAAAAAAATTCAAAGCAGGCAAATGTGTCAAAGAGATAGTATGATAGAGGTAAGTTTTACTCACTCTTTATCAAAAAAAGGAAAATGGAGAAAAGCTCAACCTCAGGAATTATCAGACTCCTCTAAGCTACAAAAAGCTTTCAGCTCACCCAAGTTAACTACCGTCAGCCAAAAGACTACAAACAATAAATGCTGAAGGGGTTTTAGAGAACTCTGTTCCCTCTGTCTGTGGAGGACATGTGTAGTTGTAACAGCCAATAATGAGAACAGAAAGGAGCTGCGTTTTCAATTAAAAATTGAGCCACCCTTCCATCCAGAACACCCACAGCCGAGCCTCTCACCTGAGAAGACAGGCTGCAAGAGCTGCACTCCACGAGTTTTCACAGTAGCCAAGACACCGAAGCAACCCAAATGTCCATCAACAGATGAATGGATAAGAAGAGCTGGTCCGTGGACACAGTGGACTATTAGCCATGGAAAACAAGGAAACACTGCTCTTTGAGGCACCCGAGATGAGCCTAGAGATCATCACAGAACATGAGTTAAGTCGGAAAGCAAAAGGCATACCGTATGACATCACCTATAGGCGTTATCTAACAGCTGACACAAATGAACATATTTCCACAAAGAAAGACACTCACACACTTAGAAAACAAACTAAGCTTAAGTAAAATGAAAGGTGGGGGGAATGGATAAATTAAGATTAGTGTCACCATATGTGTACAAATACGTATTAAATATATATATCAAACAGACCGACCATATAGCAAGGGAGGTCACCAGAACAGTCTGCAATAATTTACATGGGAAGAGGATCTGTACAAGAATATATATCTATATCTATATCTATATCTATATCTATATCTATATATATATATATATATATATAAAACGTACAAATGAACCAGATTCTGTACATATAGGACCAACAGTATTCTAATCATTACCCCGATTTAAACAAATTAAAAGAGCGAACAAGAAGTAATGTGACATACACTTCTGGGGTTTTTTCCTGGCACATTCCATTCTAATTGACAACCTGGGAACAGGACTTCCAGAAGGCTCTGCTGCCCTAGTAACCAGATGTGGGAATGTAGCAATGCTGACGCCTTGTGGCCGTTTCCCACAGCAGCAGCTTTAAAGTCAGTGCTAATGGTCACTCAATATTCACACCCATTGCAGGCTTGTAAATGACACCTGCCCTCCAAAACAAAATCCTGGGGTCGAAAATCGACCAAAAAAGTCGAAAGAGGGCAACCTTCCAAGAAGACAATTTCGAGAGGTTTATTGTACTCACGGTTTTTTTTTTCTGTTTTTGTTTAACAGAATAAAAAAAGGCGTGGAAAAATGCTGAACCTTAGGAATTATTAGACACGAAAATACACGTTACAATAACCTATCATGTCACACGACTCAGCATGGCCAGCAGCAAAACTTCTGCAAACAAGAAATGCTGACGGGGTGGTGAAGAAATGCGTACCCTCGGTTCTAAGTGGGACGTGGTAAGAGCCCCTAAGGAAAACACAGTGGAGTTGCCTGGAAAGGGTCAACATTGAGCGACCGTTCAATCAAGCATAGCCACTGCTGGGTCTATCACCTGAGAGGATGAGAATCAAAAAGACACGGGCTGGCAATC
Organism: Kogia breviceps; assembly: GCF_026419965.1. Taxonomy (NCBI): domain Eukaryota; kingdom Metazoa; phylum Chordata; class Mammalia; order Artiodactyla; family Physeteridae; genus Kogia; species Kogia breviceps. The sequence goes on along the minus strand of NC_081312.1, from coordinate 131,375,723 downwards.
CTGCAATCCAGCAATGTTTACCATAGCCAACACTTGGAAGCAATGAAAATGCCCAGCCACAGAGGAATGCAGAAAGGAGCAGTGGTCCATGGACACAATGGAAGAGTACTCCAGTGAAAAGTAGAAATTCCATTTTAAAAACAGATATAAGTAAGGAGACATCAGCTTTGGGGGGTTTCTCCAGACACATCCCACCGTCATTGATAACCGAGGAACACCACTGGCAGGAAGGTCTGCTTCACTAGTTACCAGAGTGGGAAACGCAGAAATGCTGCAGCCCTCTGGCCGTTACGTGCAACGGCAGCTTGAAAACCCGTGCTAATGGTCACTTCGTGTGCACAAGTTCTGGAGGGCTGTCAATGAAACCTGCCCTCAAAATGTCTTGAGGGAGGTAGTGGCCAAAATATTTCAAAAGGCGGCACATAGTTCAAGAAAAGAATGGGATGAGGTAAGCTACACACACAGTTTGAAGGAAAAAAGGACATCCCTGAAAGCTCAATTTCAAGGCTTTATGAGACGCATGCAAATCCAACCACAGAGGTATGGGCTCACACCAGTCAGAAGAACCATCAGCAACAAGACTACCAACAATTCATGCTGAAGGGGTTGTGGAGAAGTGCATACCCTCTAGGTTAAGTGGGACTTTGCCGCCAGCCGCGGCGGGTCCTCAAAGTGTAGCAACAACCGACGAGAGGGGGTAGGGAACTGAACGCACCAAGGTATGGGATCAGAAGGGCACAAGCAACTGACGCTTGCAAGGCAAGTTTAATAACAAAGCCTAGCCGTATATATACCCCTAAAGCAGGGAATTTGCTTCGTCACGCCTTATCGGCATCAGCTGGTTGGTTGGCTTCTCGGCTTAGTGACACCTTATCAGCATCAGCTGTTTGGTTGGCTGCTCGGCTTCTCCCTCAAAGGCACCAATTTCCCCTCCAGGGTTGCTTTTCCTAGCTTTAGGGAACAACCAGGGACTCCCAGTAACTGAGCAGGTCCCTGGAGCGATTTGGCCAAAGGCCATCTCCTTTTGTATGTTCATACCATAAAGTCCAGGATGCATACCAAGGAGAGTACAGTCGGGCCCTGAGGCTTAGGAGGGTCTTAGTGGCGCCTTCCTCAGAGGGCAATGCTCGCCACAGGACTTCACCTGGTAAGAGACACTAATGGGAACAGAATGGAGGTGCCTTTACAAGGTAAACACTGAGTTACGATATGATCCAGCAGGCACACTCGTGGGCCCATAACCTAAGAAAGAAGACAGAAGTGGAAAGACACAGGCAGGCAAATCTGCATTGCAGGAGTATTACAATAGCCAGGACATGGAAGCAACCAGAAAGTCCATCAACAGATGAGTGGACAAAGAAGAACAGGGACCTGAACAGATGGAATATTAGCCAAGGAACAAAAGGAAACAATGCCATCAACAGCACCATCGGTGAGGCTAGAGTTCATCACGCACCTTGCAGTAAGTCACAGAGCGAAAGATACATAGCCTACGATATCACTTATAGGTGTTCCCTGAAAATTGATATCACTGAAGATATTTCCACAGAGAAAGGCAATCACAGATGCAATAAACAGATTTATGGTTCACCCATGGACAGGTGTGAGAATTGTGTACATTAGGAAATTGGGTTTAAGAGAGAGATACAAACACAGGTGAAATACAAAATCACCAAAGGCCTACGGAATACCAAGAGAAGAGTACTCAACATTGTGTCATAAGCTACATGGGAAAAGGATCCAAAGAAGACTAGATACATGTTTATGTGTAAAAGAGCCACATCTTTCACACCTACAACAAGCAAAACATTGTAATCAAACTTGCTGTGAGAAACAATAAACATTGAATTAAAAAACGAACAAGTCAGTCGTGAGGCACAAACATAAGGGGCTTTTTCCTGGCACAGTCCATTCTAATTGACAACCGAGAATACGACTTCCACGGAGGCTCTGTTACCCGAGTAACCAGGTTTGGTAAAGGAGACCTGCTGCCGCCTTGTGGCCGTTTCTCAAAACAGCAGCTTTAAACCCAGTGCTAATGGTCACTTGATATTCAAAATCATTGCAGGCCTATAAATGACACCTGCCCTCAAAAACGATTCTTGGGTCGTCAATCGAGGAAAAAAACTCAAAAGATGTGCACACTTGAAAACGACAATTTCAAGAGGCATATTTTGTGCACATTTTGTCTTCTCTTTCTTTCTCTTGTGATAAATAAAAGGGCATGGAAAAATGCTCAACATCAGGAATTAATAAAGCCATGCAAATCCAGTCGACAGAAACGTTCACCCACCGTCGTCAGAATGATCATCAGCCACAGAGTCTACAAAGAATAAATGCTCAAGGTGTTTTAGAGAACTCTGTGCCCTCTAGCGGCCGCTGGGACGTTACCTGGTAACAGCTAGTAGTGAGAACACCGTGGAGGTGCATTGAAAGGTAAAAATTGAGCTAACCTGTAATCGGGTAGGCCCACTGATGGGCCTATCTCCCGAGTAGACCAAAATCAAAAAGACACAGGCTGGCCATCCTGCGCTGCAGCAACATGTACCATCGCCAAGACTTGGAAGAAACCCAAATGTCCATCAACAGAACAATGCACCAAGAAGAAGGGGGCCCATGTGCACAATGGAACATGAGCCACGGAAGAGCATGCAACAGTGCCGCTGGCACCACCGTAGAAGGATCTAGAGATACCCACCCAGAAGGAAGTACGAAAGAAACCGAAATAGAAATATCCTATGACATCACTTATAGCTGTTACTTCAACATTGATACCCATGAAGTCATTTCCAAGAGAAGGCCGTGCATAGATGCAGAAAACCAACTATGCTTAACCAAGTGGAAAGGTGTAAGGAATGTATGAATTTGGATATGGGGGTTTACAGACATGTACTGATACACATGACATATATAATCACAAAATACCTAAGGAATACCAAGAGAGGTCGACTCAACACTCTGTAATAACCTACACGGAAAAGGATCCGAAGATGAATAGATTGATACATACATATGATGAACCAGATGCAGTACACCTAGAACACACACCACATTTTTACTCAATTGGCTGTGATACTAGATAACAATTAAATTTTAAAAAACACACAAGAAGTAAGGAGATATAAGCTCTTGGGGGTTTGCCCTGACACACTGCACTCTCATTTGCAGCCTACTAACACAATTTCCAGGAAGCCTCTGTTGCAGGAAAACCCAGAGTTGGAAATGGAGAAATGCTGCCGCCTTGTGGCCGTTTCCCGCAAGAGCGGCTTTAAACGCATAGCTATGGGTCACTTAACATTCACAAGGACTCAGGCCTCTAAAAGACACCTGCCCTCAAAAAAAAAATGTCCTGAGCTCGGCAGTGGTGAAAAAAATTCGAAGGAGGCAAATGTGTCAAAGAGATAGTATGAAGAGGTAAGTTTTACTCACTCTTTATCAAAAAAAGCAAAATGGAGAAAAGCTCAACCTCAGGAATGATCAGACTCCTCTAAGCTACAAAAAGCTTTCAGCTCACCCAAGTTAACTACCGTCAGCCAAAAGACTACAAACAATAAATGCTGAAGGGGTTTTAGAGAACTCTGTTCCCTCTGTCTGCGGAGGACATGTCTAGTTGTAACAGCCAATAATGAGAACAGAAAGGAGCTGCGTTTTCAATTAAAAATTGAGCCACCCTTCCATCCAGAACACCCACAGCCGAGCCTCTCACCTGAGAAGACAGGCTGCAAGAGCTGCACTCCACGAGTTTTCACAGTAGCCAAAGACACCGAAGCAACCCAAATGTCCATCAACAGATGAATGGATAAGAAGAGCTGGTCCGTGGACACAGTGGACTATTAGCCATGGAAAACAAGGAAACACTGCTCTTTGAGGCACCCGAGATGAGCCTAGAGATCATCACAGAACATGAGTTAAGTCGGAAAGCAAAAGGCATACCGTATGACATCACCTATAGGCGTTATCTAACAGCTGACACAAATGAACATATTTCCACAAAGAAAGACACTCACACACTTAGAAAACAAACTAAGCTTAAGTAAAATGAAAGGTGGGGGGAATGGATAAATTAAGATTAGTGTCACCATATGTGTACAAATACGTATTAAATATATATATCAAACAGACCGACCATATAGCAAGGGAGGTCACCAGAACACTCTGCAATAATTTACATGGGAAGAGGATCTGTACAAGAATCTATATCTATATCTATATCTATATCTATATATAGATATATATATATATATATAAAACGTACAAATGAACCAGATTCTGTACATATAGGACCAACAGTATTCTAATCATTACCCCGATTTAAACAAATTAAAAGAGCGAACAAGAAGTAATGTGACATACACTTCTGGGGTTTTTTCCTGGCACATTCCATTCTAATTGACAACCTGGGAACAGGACTTCCAGAAGGCTCTGCTGCCCTAGTAACCAGATGTGGGAATGTAGCAATGCTGACGCCTTGTGGCCGTTTCCCACAGCAGCAGCTTTAAAGTCAGTGCTAATGGTCACTCAATATTCACACCCATTGCAGGCTTGTAAATGACACCTGCCCTCCAAAACAAAATCCTGGGGTCGAAAATCGACCAAAAAAGTCGAAAGAGGGCAACCTTCCAAGAAGACAATTTCGAGAGGTTTATTGTACTCACGGTTTTTTGTTTTCTGTTTTTGTTTAACAGAATAAAAAAAGGCGTGGAAAAATGCTGAACCTTAGGAATTATTAGACACGAAAATACACGTTACAAAAACCTATCATGTCACACCACTCAGCATGGCCATCAGCGAAACTTCTGCAAACAAGAAATGCTGACGGGTTGGTGAAGAAATGCGTACCCTCGGTTCTAAGTGGGTCGTGGTAAGAGCCCCTAAGGAAAACACAGTGGAGTTGCCTGGAAAGGGTCAACATTGAGCGACCGTTCAATCAAGCGTACCCACTGCTGGGTCTATCACCTGAGAGGATGAGAATCAAAAAAGACACGGGCTGGCAATCCTGCAATCCAGCAATGTTTACCGTAGCCAACACTTGGAAGCAATGAAAATGCCCAGCCACAGAGGAATGCAGAAAGGAGAAGTGGTCCATGGACACAATGGAAGAGTACTCCAGTGAAAAGTAGAAATTCCATTTTAAAAACAGATATAAGTAAGGAGACATCAGCTTTGGGGGGTTTCTCCAGACACATCCCACCGTCATTGATAACCGAGGAACAACACTGGCAGGAAGGTCTGTTTCACTAGTTACCAGAGTGGGAAACGCAGAAATGCTGCAGCCCTCTGGCCGTTACGTGCAACGGCAGCTTGAAAACCCGTGCTAATGGTCACTTCGTGTGCACAAGTCCTGGAGGGCTGTCAATGAAACCTGCCCTCAAAATGTCTTGAGGGAGGTAGTGGCCAAAATATTTCAAAAGGCGGCACATAGTTCAAGAAAAGAATGGGATGAGGTAAGCTACACACACAGTTTGAAGGAAAAAAGGACATCCCTGAAAGCTCAATTTCAAGGCTTTATGAGACGCATGCAAATCCAACCACACAGGTATCGGCTCACACCAGTCAGAAGAACCATCAGCAACAAAACTACCAACAATTCATGCTGAAGGGGTTGTGGAGAAGTGCATACCCTCTAGGTTAAGTGGGACTTTGCCGCCAGCCGCGGCGGGTCCTCAAAGTGTAGCAACAACCGACGAGAGGGGGTAGGGAACTGAACGCACTAAGGTATGGGATCAGAAGGGCACAAGCAACTGACGCTTGCAAGGCAAGTTTAATAACAAAGCCTAGCCGTATATATACCCCTAAAGCAGGGAATTTGCCTCGTCACGCCTTATCGGCATCAGCTGGTTGGTTGGCTTCTCGGCTTAGTGACACCTTATCAGCATCAGCTGTTTGGTTGGCTGCTCGGCTTCTCCCTCAAAGGCACCAATTTCCCCTCCAGGGTTGCTTTTCCTAGCTTTAGGGAACAACCAGGGACTCCCAGTAACTGAGCAGGTCCCTGGAGCGATTTGGCCAAAGGCCATCTCCTTTTGTATGTTCATACCATAAAGTCCAGGATGCATACCAAGGAGAGTACAGTCGGGCCCTGAGGCTTAGGAGGGTCTTAGTGGCGCCTTCCTCAGAGGGCAATGCTCGCCACAGGACTTCACCTGGTAAGAGGCACTAATGGGAACAGAATGGAGGTGCCTTTACAAGGTAAACACTGAGTTACGATATGATCCAGCAGGCACACTCCTGGGCCTATAACCTAAGAAAGAAGACAGAAGTGGAAAGACACAGGCAGGCAAATCTGCATTGCAGGAGTATTACAATAGCCAGGACATGGAAGCAAGCAGAAAGTCCATCAACAGATGAGTGGACAAAGAAGAACAGGGACCTGAACAGATGGAATATTAGCCAAGGAACAAAAGGAAACAATGCCATCAACAGCACCATCGGTGAGGCTAGAGTTCATCACGCACCTTGCAGTAAGTCACAGAGCGAAAGATACATAGCCTACGATATCACTTATAGGTGTTCCCTGAAAATTGATATCACTGAAGATATTTCCACAGAGAAAGGCAATCACAGATGCAATAAACAGATTTATGGTTCACCCATGGACAGGTGTGAGAATTGTGTACATTAGGAAATTGGGTTTAAGAGAGAGATACAAACACAGGTGAAATACAAAATCACCAAAGGCCTACGGAATACCAAGAGAAGAGTACTCAACATTGTGTCATAAGCTACATGGGAAAAGGATCCAAAGAAGACTAGATACATGTTTATGTGTAAAAGAGCCACATCTTTCACACCTACAACAAGCAAAACATTGTAATCAAACTTGCTGTGAGAAACAATAAACATTGAATTAAAAAACGAACAAGTCAGTCGTGAGGCACAAACATAAGGGGCTTTTTCCTGGCACAGTCCATTCTAATTGACAACCGAGAATACGCCTTCCACGGAGGCTCTGTTACCCGAGTAACCAGGTTTGGTAAAGGAGACCTGCTGCCGCCTTGTGGCCGTTTCTCAAAACAGCAGCTTTAAACCCAGTGCTAATGGTCACTTGATATTCAAAATCATTGCAGGCCTATAAATGACACCTGCCCTCAAAAACGATTCTTGGGTCGTCAATCGAGGAAAAAAACTCAAAAGATGTGCACACTTCAAAACGACAATTTCAAGAGGCATATTTTGTGCACATTTTGTCTTCTCTTTCTTTCTCTTGTGATAAATAAAAGGGCATGGAAAAATGCTCAACATCAGGAATTAATAAAGCCATGCAAATCCAGTCGACAGAAACGTTCACCCACCGTCGTCAGAATGATCATCAGCCACAGAGTCTACAAAGAATAAATGCTCAAGGTGTTTTAGAGAACTCTGTGCCCTCTAGCGGCCGCTGGGACGTTACCTGGTAACAGCTAGTAGTGAGGACACCGTGGAGGTGCATTGAAAGGTAAAAATTGAGCTAACCTGTAATCGGGTAGGCCCACTGATGGGCCTATCTCCCGAGTAGACCAAAATCAAAAAGACACAGGCTGGCCATCCTGCGCTGCAGCAACATGTACCATCGCCAAGACTTGGAAGAAACCCAAATGTCCATCAACAGAACAATGCACCAAGAAGAAGGGGGCCCATGTGCACAATGGAACATGAGCCACGGAAGAGCATGCAACAGTGCCGCTGGCACCACCGTAGAAGGATCTAGAGATACCCACCCAGAAGGAAGTACGAAAGAAACCGAAATAGAAATATCCTATGACATCACTTATAGCTGTTACTTCAACATTGATACCCATGAAGTCATTTCCAAGAGAAGGCCGTGCATAGATGCAGAAAACCAACTATGCTTAACCAAGTGGAAAGGTGTAAGGAATGTATGAATTTGGATATGGGGGTTTACAGACATGTACTGATACACATGACATATATAATCACAAAATACCTAAGGAATACCAAGAGAGGTCGACTCAACACTCTGTAATAACCTACACGGAAAAGGATCCAAAGATGAATAGATTGATACATACATATGATGAACCAGATGCAGTACACCTAGAACACACACCACATTTTTACTCAATTGGCTGTGATACTAGATAACAATTAAATTTTAAAAAACACACAAGAAGTAAGGAGATATAAGCTCTTGGGGGTTTGCCCTGACACACTGCACTCTCATTTGCAGCCTACTAACACAATTTCCAGGAAGCCTCTGTTGCAGGAAAACCCAGAGTTGGAAATGGAGAAATGCTGCCGCCTTGTGGCCGTTTCCCGCAAGAGCGGCTTCAAACGCATAGCTATGGGTCACTTAACATTCATAAGGACTCAGGCCTCTAAAAGACACCTGCCCTCAAAAAAAAAAATGTCCTGAGCTCGGCCGTGGCGAAAAAAATTCAAAGCAGGCAAATGTGTCAAAGAGATAGTATGATAGAGGTAAGTTTTACTCACTCTTTATCAAAAAAAGGAAAATGGAGAAAAGCTCAACCTCAGGAATTATCAGACTCCTCTAAGCTACAAAAAGCTTTCAGCTCACCCAAGTTAACTACCGTCAGCCAAAAGACTACAAACAATAAATGCTGAAGGGGTTTTAGAGAACTCTGTTCCCTCTGTCTGTGGAGGACATGTGTAGTTGTAACAGCCAATAATGAGAACAGAAAGGAGCTGCGTTTTCAATTAAAAATTGAGCCACCCTTCCATCCAGAACACCCACAGCCGAGCCTCTCACCTGAGAAGACAGGCTGCAAGAGCTGCACTCCACGAGTTTTCACAGTAGCCAAGACACCGAAGCAACCCAAATGTCCATCAACAGATGAATGGATAAGAAGAGCTGGTCCGTGGACACAGTGGACTATTAGCCATGGAAAACAAGGAAACACTGCTCTTTGAGGCACCCGAGATGAGCCTAGAGATCATCACAGAACATGAGTTAAGTCGGAAAGCAAAAGGCATACCGTATGACATCACCTATAGGCGTTATCTAACAGCTGACACAAATGAACATATTTCCACAAAGAAAGACACTCACACACTTAGAAAACAAACTAAGCTTAAGTAAAATGAAAGGTGGGGGGAATGGATAAATTAAGATTAGTGTCACCATATGTGTACAAATACGTATTAAATATATATATCAAACAGACCGACCATATAGCAAGGGAGGTCACCAGAACAGTCTGCAATAATTTACATGGGAAGAGGATCTGTACAAGAATATATATCTATATCTATATCTATATCTATATCTATATCTATATCTATATATATATATATATATATATATATAAAACGTACAAATGAACCAGATTCTGTACATATAGGACCAACAGTATTCTAATCATTACCCCGATTTAAACAAATTAAAAGAGCGAACAAGAAGTAATGTGACATACACTTCTGGGGTTTTTTCCTGGCACATTCCATTCTAATTGACAACCTGGGAACAGGACTTCCAGAAGGCTCTGCTGCCCTAGTAACCAGATGTGGGAATGTAGCAATGCTGACGCCTTGTGGCCGTTTCCCACAGCAGCAGCTTTAAAGTCAGTGCTAATGGTCACTCAATATTCACACCCATTGCAGGCTTGTAAATGACACCTGCCCTCCAAAACAAAATCCTGGGGTCGAAAATCGACCAAAAAAGTCGAAAGAGGGCAACCTTCCAAGAAGACAATTTCGAGAGGTTTATTGTACTCACGGTTTTTTTTTTCTGTTTTTGTTTAACAGAATAAAAAAAGGCGTGGAAAAATGCTGAACCTTAGGAATTATTAGACACGAAAATACACGTTACAATAACCTATCATGTCACACGACTCAGCATGGCCAGCAGCAAAACTTCTGCAAACAAGAAATGCTGACGGGGTGGTGAAGAAATGCGTACCCTCGGTTCTAAGTGGGACGTGGTAAGAGCCCCTAAGGAAAACACAGTGGAGTTGCCTGGAAAGGGTCAACATTGAGCGACCGTTCAATCAAGCATAGCCACTGCTGGGTCTATCACCTGAGAGGATGAGAATCAAAAAGACACGGGCTGGCAATCCTGCAATCCAGCAATGTTTACCATAGCCAACACTTGGAAGCAATGAAAATGCCCAGCCACAGAGGAATGCAGAAAGGAGCAGTGGTCCATGGACACAATGGAAGAGTACTCCAGTGAAAAGTAGAAATTCCATTTTAAAAACAGATATAAGTAAGGAGACATCAGCTTTGGGGGGTTTCTCCAGACACATCCCACCGTCATTGATAACCGAGGAACACCACTGGCAGGAAGGTCTGCTTCACTAGTTACCAGAGTGGGAAACGCAGAAATGCTGCAGCCCTCTGGCCGTTACGTGCAACGGCAGCTTGAAAACCCGTGCTAATGGTCACTTCGTGTGCACAAGTTCTGGAGGGCTGTCAATGAAACCTGCCCTCAAAATGTCTTGAGGGAGGTAGTGGCCAAAATATTTCAAAAGGCGGCACATAGTTCAAGAAAAGAATGGGATGAGGTAAGCTACACACACAGTTTGAAGGAAAAAAGGACATCCCTGAAAGCTCAATTTCAAGGCTTTATGAGACGCATGCAAATCCAACCACACAGGTATGGGCTCACACCAGTCAGAAGAACCATCAGCAACAAGACTACCAACAATTCATGCTGAAGGGGTTGTGGAGAAGTGCATACCCTCTAGGTTAAGTGGGACTTTGCCGCCAGCCGCGGCGGGTCCTCAAAGTGTAGCAACAACCGACGAGAGGGGGTAGGGAACTGAACGCACCAAGGTATGGGATCAGAAGGGCACAAGCAACTGACGCTTGCAAGGCAAGTTTAATAACAAAGCCTAGCCGTATATATACCCCTAAAGCAGGGAATTTGCTTCGTCACGCCTTATCGGCATCAGCTGGTTGGTTGGCTTCTCGGCTTAGTGACACCTTATCAGCATCAGCTGTTTGGTTGGCTGCTCGGCTTCTCCCTCAAAGGCACCAATTTCCCCTCCAGGGTTGCTTTTCCTAGCTTTAGGGAACAACCAGGGACTCCCAGTAACTGAGCAGGTCCCTGGAGCGATTTGGCCAAAGGCCATCTCCTTTTGTATGTTCATACCATAAAGTCCAGGATGCATACCAAGGAGAGTACAGTCGGGCCCTGAGGCTTAGGAGGGTCTTAGTGGCGCCTTCCTCAGAGGGCAATGCTCGCCACAGGACTTCACCTGGTAAGAGACACTAATGGGAACAGAATGGAGGTGCCTTTACAAGGTAAACACTGAGTTACGATATGATCCAGCAGGCACACTCGTGGGCCCATAACCTAAGAAAGAAGACAGAAGTGGAAAGACACAGGCAGGCAAATCTGCATTGCAGGAGTATTACAATAGCCAGGACATGGAAGCAACCAGAAAGTCCATCAACAGATGAGTGGACAAAGAAGAACAGGGACCTGAACAGATGGAATATTAGCCAAGGAACAAAAGGAAACAATGCCATCAACAGCACCATCGGTGAGGCTAGAGTTCATCACGCACCTTGCAGTAAGTCACAGAGCGAAAGATACATAGCCTACGATATCACTTATAGGTGTTCCCTGAAAATTGATATCACTGAAGATATTTCCACAGAGAAAGGCAATCACAGATGCAATAAACAGATTTATGGTTCACCCATGGACAGGTGTGAGAATTGTGTACATTAGGAAATTGGGTTTAAGAGAGAGATACAAACACAGGTGAAATACAAAATCACCAAAGGCCTACGGAATACCAAGAGAAGAGTACTCAACATTGTGTCATAAGCTACATGGGAAAAGGATCCAAAGAAGACTAGATACATGTTTATGTGTAAAAGAGCCACATCTTTCACACCTACAACAAGCAAAACATTGTAATCAAACTTGCTGTGAGAAACAATAAACATTGAATTAAAAAACGAACAAGTCAGTCGTGAGGCACAAACATAAGGGGCTTTTTCCTGGCACAGTCCATTCTAATTGACAACCGAGAATACGACTTCCACGGAGGCTCTGTTACCCGAGTAACCAGGTTTGGTAAAGGAGACCTGCTGCCGCCTTGTGGCCGTTTCTCAAAACAGCAGCTTTAAACCCAGTGCTAATGGTCACTTGATATTCAAAATCATTGCAGGCCTATAAATGACACCTGCCCTCAAAAACGATTCTTGGGTCGTCAATCGAGGAAAAAAACTCAAAAGATGTGCACACTTGAAAACGACAATTTCAAGAGGCATATTTTGTGCACATTTTGTCTTCTCTTTCTTTCTCTTGTGATAAATAAAAGGGCATGGAAAAATGCTCAACATCAGGAATTAATAAAGCCATGCAAATCCAGTCGACAGAAACGTTCACCCACCGTCGTCAGAATGATCATCAGCCACAGAGTCTACAAAGAATAAATGCTCAAGGTGTTTTAGAGAACTCTGTGCCCTCTAGCGGCCGCTGGGACGTTACCTGGTAACAGCTAGTAGTGAGAACACCGTGGAGGTGCATTGAAAGGTAAAAATTGAGCTAACCTGTAATCGGGTAGGCCCACTGATGGGCCTATCTCCCGAGTAGACCAAAATCAAAAAGACACAGGCTGGCCATCCTGCGCTGCAGCAACATGTACCATCGCCAAGACTTGGAAGAAACCCAAATGTCCATCAACAGAACAATGCACCAAGAAGAAGGGGGCCCATGTGCACAATGGAACATGAGCCACGGAAGAGCATGCAACAGTGCCGCTGGCACCACCGTAGAAGGATCTAGAGATACCCACCCAGAAGGAAGTACGAAAGAAACCGAAATAGAAATATCCTATGACATCACTTATAGCTGTTACTTCAACATTGATACCCATGAAGTCATTTCCAAGAGAAGGCCGTGCATAGATGCAGAAAACCAACTATGCTTAACCAAGTGGAAAGGTGTAAGGAATGTATGAATTTGGATATGGGGGTTTACAGACATGTACTGATACACATGACATATATAATCACAAAATACCTAAGGAATACCAAGAGAGGTCGACTCAACACTCTGTAATAACCTACACGGAAAAGGATCCAAAGATGAATAGATTGATACATACATATGATGAACCAGATGCAGTACACCTAGAACACACACCACATTTTTACTCAATTGGCTGTGATACTAGATAACAATTAAATTTTAAAAAACACACAAGAAGTAAGGAGATATAAGCTCTTGGGGGTTTGCCCTGACACACTGCACTCTCATTTGCAGCCTACTAACACAATTTCCAGGAAGCCTCTGTTGCAGGAAAACCCAGAGTTGGAAATGGAGAAATGCTGCCGCCTTGTGGCCGTTTCCCGCAAGAGCGGCTTTAAACGCATAGCTATGGGTCACTTAACATTCACAAGGACTCAGGCCTCTAAAAGACACCTGCCCTCAAAAAAAAAATGTCCTGAGCTCGGCAGTGGTGAAAAAAATTCGAAGGAGGCAAATGTGTCAAAGAGATAGTATGAAGAGGTAAGTTTTACTCACTCTTTATCAAAAAAAGCAAAATGGAGAAAAGCTCAACCTCAGGAATGATCAGACTCCTCTAAGCTACAAAAAGCTTTCAGCTCACCCAAGTTAACTACCGTCAGCCAAAAGACTACAAACAATAAATGCTGAAGGGGTTTTAGAGAACTCTGTTCCCTCTGTCTGCGGAGGACATGTCTAGTTGTAACAGCCAATAATGAGAACAGAAAGGAGCTGCGTTTTCAATTAAAAATTGAGCCACCCTTCCATCCAGAACACCCACAGCCGAGCCTCTCACCTGAGAAGACAGGCTGCAAGAGCTGCACTCCACGAGTTTTCACAGTAGCCAAAGACACCGAAGCAACCCAAATGTCCATCAACAGATGAATGGATAAGAAGAGCTGGTCCGTGGACACAGTGGACTATTAGCCATGGAAAACAAGGAAACACTGCTCTTTGAGGCACCCGAGATGAGCCTAGAGATCATCACAGAACATGAGTTAAGTCGGAAAGCAAAAGGCATACCGTATGACATCACCTATAGGCGTTATCTAACAGCTGACACAAATGAACATATTTCCACAAAGAAAGACACTCACACACTTAGAAAACAAACTAAGCTTAAGTAAAATGAAAGGTGGGGGGAATGGATAAATTAAGATTAGTGTCACCATATGTGTACAAATACGTATTAAATATATATATCAAACAGACCGACCATATAGCAAGGGAGGTCACCAGAACACTCTGCAATAATTTACATGGGAAGAGGATCTGTACAAGAATCTATATCTATATCTATATCTATATCTATATCTATATCTATATATATATATATATATATATATATAAAACGTACAAATGAACCAGATTCTGTACATATAGGACCAACAGTATTCTAATCATTACCCCGATTTAAACAAATTAAAAGAGCGAACAAGAAGTAATGTGACATACACTTCTGGGGTTTTTTCCTGGCACATTCCATTCTAATTGACAACCTGGGAACAGGACTTCCAGAAGGCTCTGCTGCCCTAGTAACCAGATGTGGGAATGTAGCAATGCTGACGCCTTGTGGCCGTTTCCCACAGCAGCAGCTTTAAAGTCAGTGCTAATGGTCACTCAATATTCACACCCATTGCAGGCTTGTAAATGACACCTGCCCTCCAAAACAAAATCCTGGGGTCGAAAATCGACCAAAAAAGTCGAAAGAGGGCAACCTTCCAAGAAGACAATTTCGAGAGGTTTATTGTACTCACGGTTTTTTGTTTTCTGTTTTTGTTTAACAGAATAAAAAAAGGCGTGGAAAAATGCTGAACCTTAGGAATTATTAGACACGAAAATACACGTTACAAAAACCTATCATGTCACACCACTCAGCATGGCCATCAGCGAAACTTCTGCAAACAAGAAATGCTGACGGGTTGGTGAAGAAATGCGTACCCTCGGTTCTAAGTGGGTCGTGGTAAGAGCCCCTAAGGAAAACACAGTGGAGTTGCCTGGAAAGGGTCAACATTGAGCGACCGTTCAATCAAGCGTACCCACTGCTGGGTCTATCACCTGAGAGGATGAGAATCAAAAAAGACACGGGCTGGCAATCCTGCAATCCAGCAATGTTTACCGTAGCCAACACTTGGAAGCAATGAAAATGCCCAGCCACAGAGGAATGCAGAAAGGAGAAGTGGTCCATGGACACAATGGAAGAGTACTCCAGTGAAAAGTAGAAATTCCATTTTAAAAACAGATATAAGTAAGGAGACATCAGCTTTGGGGGGTTTCTCCAGACACATCCCACCGTCATTGATAACCGAGGAACAACACTGGCAGGAAGGTCTGTTTCACTAGTTACCAGAGTGGGAAACGCAGAAATGCTGCAGCCCTCTGGCCGTTACGTGCAACGGCAGCTTGAAAACCCGTGCTAATGGTCACTTCGTGTGCACAAGTCCTGGAGGGCTGTCAATGAAACCTGCCCTCAAAATGTCTTGAGGGAGGTAGTGGCCAAAATATTTCAAAAGGCGGCACATAGTTCAAGAAAAGAATGGGATGAGGTAAGCTACACACACAGTTTGAAGGAAAAAAGGACATCCCTGAAAGCTCAATTTCAAGGCTTTATGAGACGCATGCAAATCCAACCACACAGGTATCGGCTCACACCAGTCAGAAGAACCATCAGCAACAAAACTACCAACAATTCATGCTGAAGGGGTTGTGGAGAAGTGCATACCCTCTAGGTTAAGTGGGACTTTGCCGCCAGCCGCGGCGGGTCCTCAAAGTGTAGCAACAACCGACGAGAGGGGGTAGGGAACTGAACGCACTAAGGTATGGGATCAGAAGGGCACAAGCAACTGACGCTTGCAAGGCAAGTTTAATAACAAAGCCTAGCCGTATATATACCCCTAAAGCAGGGAATTTGCCTCGTCACGCCTTATCGGCATCAGCTGGTTGGTTGGCTTCTCGGCTTAGTGACACCTTATCAGCATCAGCTGTTTGGTTGGCTGCTCGGCTTCTCCCTCAAAGGCACCAATTTCCCCTCCAGGGTTGCTTTTCCTAGCTTTAGGGAACAACCAGGGACTCCCAGTAACTGAGCAGGTCCCTGGAGCGATTTGGCCAAAGGCCATCTCCTTTTGTATGTTCATACCATAAAGTCCAGGATGCATACCAAGGAGAGTACAGTCGGGCCCTGAGGCTTAGGAGGGTCTTAGTGGCGCCTTCCTCAGAGGGCAATGCTCGCCACAGGACTTCACCTGGTAAGAGGCACTAATGGGAACAGAATGGAGGTGCCTTTACAAGGTAAACACTGAGTTACGATATGATCCAGCAGGCACACTCCTGGGCCTATAACCTAAGAAAGAAGACAGAAGTGGAAAGACACAGGCAGGCAAATCTGCATTGCAGGAGTATTACAATAGCCAGGACATGGAAGCAACCAGAAAGTCCATCAACAGATGAGTGGACAAAGAAGAACAGGGACCTGTACAGATGGAATATTAGCCAAGGAACCAAAGGAAACAATGCCATCAACAGCACCATCGGTGAGGCTAGAGTTCATCACGCACCTTGCAGTAAGTCACAGAGCGAAAGATACATAGCCTACGATATCAGTTATAGGTGTTTCCTAAAAATTGATATCACTGAAGATATTTCCACAGAGAAAGGCAATCACAGATGCAATAAAGAGATTTATGGTTCACCCATGGACAGGTGTGAGAATTGTGTACATTAGGAAATTGGGTTTAAGAGAGAGATACAAACACAGGTGAAATACAAAATCACCAAAGGCCTATGGAATACCAAGAGAAGAGTACTCAACATTGTGTCATAAGCTACATGGGAAAAGGATCCAAAGACGACTAGATACGTGTTTATGTATAAAAGAGCCACATCTTTCACACCTACAACAAGCAAAACATTGTAATCAAACTTGCTGTGAGAAACAATAAACATTGAATTAAAAAACGAACAAGTCAGTCGTGAGGCACAAACATAAGGGGCTTTTTCCTGGCACAGTCCATTCTAATTGACAACCGAGAATACGACTTCCACGGAGGCTCTGTTGCCCGAGTAACCAGGTTTGGTAAAGGAGACCTGCTGCCGCCTTGTGGCCGTTTCTCAAAACAGCAGCTTTAAACCCAGTGCTAATGGTCACTTGATATTCAAAATCATTGCAGGCCTATAAATGACACCTGCCCTCAAAAACGATTCTTGGGTCGTCCATCGAGGAAAAAAACTCAAAAGACGTGCACACTTCAAAACGACAATTTCAAGAGGCATATTTTGTGCACATTTTGTCTTCTCTTTCTTTCTCTTGTGATAAATAAAAGGGCATGGAAAAATGCTCAACATCAGGAATTAATAAAGCCATGCAAATCCAGTCGACAGAAACGTTCACCCACCGTCGTCAGAATGATCATCAGCCACAGAGTCTACAAAGAATAAATGCTCAAGGTGTTTTAGAGAACTCTGTGCCCTCTAGCGGCCGCTGGGACGTAACCTGGTAACAGCTAGTAGTGAGAACACCGTGGAGGTGCATTGAAAGGTAAAAATTGAGCTAACCTGTAATCGGGTAGGCCCACTGATGGGCCTATCTCCCGAGTAGACCAAAATCAAAAAGACACAGGCTGGCCATCCTGCGCTGCAGCAACATGTACCATAGCCAAGACTTGGAAGAAACCCAAATGTCCATCAACAGAACAATGCACCAAGAAGAAGGGGGCCCATGTGCACAATGGAACATGAGCCACGGAAGAGCATGCAACAGTGCCGCTGGCACCACCGTAGAAGGATCTAGAGATACCCACCCAAAAGGAAGTACGAAAGAAACCGAAATAGAAATATCCTATGACATCACTTATAGCTGTTACTTCAACATTGATACCCATGAAGTCATTTCCAAGAGAAGGCCGTGCATAGATGCAGAAAACCAACTATGCTTAACCAAGTGGAAAGGTGTAAGGAATGTATGAATTTGGATATGGGGGTTTACAGACATGTACTGATACATATGAAATATATAATCACAAAATACCTAAGGAATACCAAGAGAGGTCGACTCAACACTCTGTAATAACCTACACGGGAAAGGATCCAAAGATGAATAGATTGATACATACATATGATGAACCAGATGCAGTACACCTAGAACACACACCACATTTTTATCCAATTGGCTGTGATACTGGATAACAATTAAATTTTAAAAAACACACAAGAAGTAAGGAGATATAAGCTCTTGGGGGTTTGCCCTGACACACTGCACTCTCATTTGCAGCCTACTAACACAATTTCCAGGAAGCCTCTGTTGCAGGAAAACCCAGAGTTGGAAATGGAGAAATGCTGCCGCCTTGTGGCCGTTTCCCGCAAGAGCGGCTTTAAACGCATAGCTATGGGTCACTTAACATTCACAAGGACTCAGGCCTCTAAAAGACACCTGCCCTCAAAAAAAAAATGTCCTGAGCTCGGCAGTGGTGAAAAAAATTCGAAGGAGGCAAATGTGTCAAAGAGATAGTATGAAGAGGTAAGTTTTACTCACTCTTTATCAAAAAAAGCAAAATGGAGAAAAGCTCAACCTCAGGAATGATCAGACTCCTCTAAGCTACAAAAAGCTTTCAGCTCACCCAAGTTAACTACCGTCAGCCAAAAGACTACAAACAATAAATGCTGAAGGGGTTTTAGAGAACTCTGTTCCCTCTGTCTGCGGAGGACATGTCTAGTTGTAACAGCCAATAATGAGAACAGAAAGGAGCTGCGTTTTCAATTAAAAATTGAGCCACCCTTCCATCCAGAACACCCACAGCCGAGCCTCTCACCTGAGAAGACAGGCTGCAAGAGCTGCACTCCACGAGTTTTCACAGTAGCCAAAGACACCGAAGCAACCCAAATGTCCATCAACAGATGAATGGATAAGAAGAGCTGGTCCGTGGACACAGTGGACTATTAGCCATGGAAAACAAGGAAACACTGCTCTTTGAGGCACCCGAGATGAGCCTAGAGATCATCACAGAACATGAGTTAAGTCGGAAAGCAAAAGGCATACCGTATGACATCACCTATAGGCGTTATCTAACAGCTGACACAAATGAACATATTTCCACAAAGAAAGACACTCACACACTTAGAAAACAAACTAAGCTTAAGTAAAATGAAAGGTGGGGGGAATGGATAAATTAAGATTAGTGTCACCATATGTGTACAAATACGTATTAAATATATATATCAAACAGACCGACCATATAGCAAGGGAGGTCACCAGAACAGTCTGCAATAATTTACATGGGAAGAGGATCTGTACAAGAATATCTATATCTATATCTATATCTATATCTATATATAGATATATATATATATATAAAACGTACAAATGAACCAGATTCTGTACATATAGGACCAACAGTATTCTAATCATTACCCCGATTTAAACAAATTAAAAGAGCGAACAAGAAGTAATGTGACATACACTTCTGGGGTTTTTTCCTGGCACATTCCATTCTAATTGACAACCTGGGAACAGGACTTCCAGAAGGCTCTGCTGCCCTAGTAACCAGATGTGGGAATGTAGCAATGCTGACGCCTTGTGGCCGTTTCCCACAGCAGCAGCTTTAAAGTCAGTGCTAATGGTCACTCAATATTCACACCCATTGCAGGCTTGTAAACGACACCTGCCCTCCAAAACAAAATCCTGGGGTCGAAAATCGACCAAAAAAGTCGAAAGAGGGCAACCTTCCAAGAAGACAATTTCGAGAGGTTTATTGTACTCACGGTTTTTTTTTTTTTCTGTTTTTGTTTAACAGAATAAAAAAAGGCGTGGAAAAATGCTGAACCTTAGGAATTATTAGACACGAAAATACACGTTACAATAACCTATCATGTCACACGACTCAGCATGGCCAGCAGCAAAACTTCTGCAAACAAGAAATGCTGACGGGGTGGTGAAGAAATGCGTACCCTCGGTTCTAAGTGGGACGTGGTAAGAGCCCCTAAGGAAAACACAGTGGAGTTGCCTGGAAAGGGTCAACATTGAGCGACCGTTCAATCAAGCATAGCCACTGCTGGGTCTATCACCTGAGAGGATGAGAATCAAAAAGACACGGGCTGGCAATCCTGCAATCCAGCAATGTTTACCATAGCCAACACTTGGAAGCAATGAAAATGCCCAGCCACAGAGGAATGCAGAAAGGAGCAGTGGTCCATGGACACAATGGAAGAGTACTCCAGTGAAAAGTAGAAATTCCATTTTAAAAACAGATATAAGTAAGGAGACATCAGCTTTGGGGGGTTTCTCCAGACACATCCCACCGTCATTGATAACCGAGGAACACCACTGGCAGGAAGGTCTGCTTCACTAGTTACCAGAGTGGGAAACGCAGAAATGCTGCAGCCCTCTGGCCGTTACGTGCAACGGCAGCTTGAAAACCCGTGCTAATGGTCACTTCGTGTGCACAAGTTCTGGAGGGCTGTCAATGAAACCTGCCCTCAAAATGTCTTGAGGGAGGTAGTGGCCAAAATATTTCAAAAGGCGGCACATAGTTCAAGAAAAGAATGGGATGAGGTAAGCTACACACACAGTTTGAAGGAAAAAAGGACATCCCTGAAAGCTCAATTTCAAGGCTTTATGAGACGCATGCAAATCCAACCACAGAGGTATGGGCTCACACCAGTCAGAAGAACCATCAGCAACAAGACTACCAACAATTCATGCTGAAGGGGTTGTGGAGAAGTGCATACCCTCTAGGTTAAGTGGGACTTTGCCGCCAGCCGCGGCGGGTCCTCAAAGTGTAGCAACAACCGACGAGAGGGGGTAGGGAACTGAACGCACCAAGGTATGGGATCAGAAGGGCACAAGCAACTGACGCTTGCAAGGCAAGTTTAATAACAAAGCCTAGCCGTATATATACCCCTAAAGCAGGGAATTTGCCTCGTCACGCCTTATCGGCATCAGCTGGTTGGTTGGCTTCTCGGCTTAGTGACACCTTATCAGCATCAGCTGTTTGGTTGGCTGCTCGGCTTCTCCCTCAAAGGCACCAATTTCCCCTCCAGGGTTGCTTTTCCTAGCTTTAGGGAACAACCAGGGACTCCCAGTAACTGAGCAGGTCCCTGGAGCGATTTGGCCAAAGGCCATCTCCTTTTGTATGTTCATACCATAAAGTCCAGGATGCATACCAAGGAGAGTACAGTCGGGCCCTGAGGCTTAGGAGGGTCTTAGTGGCGCCTTCCTCAGAGGGCAATGCTCGCCACAGGACTTCACCTGGTAAGAGACACTAATGGGAACAGAATGGAGGTGCCTTTACAAGGTAAACACTGAGTTACGATATGATCCAGCAGGCACACTCGTGGGCCCATAACCTAAGAAAGAAGACAGAAGTGGAAAGACACAGGCAGGCAAATCTGCATTGCAGGAGTATTACAATAGCCAGGACATGGAAGCAACCAGAAAGTCCATCAACAGATGAGTGGACAAAGAAGAACAGGGACCTGAACAGATGGAATATTAGCCAAGGAACAAAAGGAAACAATGCCATCAACAGCACCATCGGTGAGGCTAGAGTTCATCACGCACCTTGCAGTAAGTCACAGAGCGAAAGATACATAGCCTACGATATCACTTATAGGTGTTCCCTGAAAATTGATATCACTGAAGATATTTCCACAGAGAAAGGCAATCACAGATGCAATAAACAGATTTATGGTTCACCCATGGACAGGTGTGAGAATTGTGTACATTAGGAAATTGGGTTTAAGAGAGAGATACAAACACAGGTGAAATACAAAATCACCAAAGGCCTACGGAATACCAAGAGAAGAGTACTCAACATTGTGTCATAAGCTACATGGGAAAAGGATCCAAAGAAGACTAGATACATGTTTATGTGTAAAAGAGCCACATCTTTCACACCTACAACAAGCAAAACATTGTAATCAAACTTGCTGTGAGAAACAATAAACATTGAATTAAAAAACGAACAAGTCAGTCGTGAGGCACAAACATAAGGGGCTTTTTCCTGGCACAGTCCATTCTAATTGACAACCGAGAATACGACTTCCACGGAGGCTCTGTTACCCGAGTAACCAGGTTTGGTAAAGGAGACCTGCTGCCGCCTTGTGGCCGTTTCTCAAAACAGCAGCTTTAAACCCAGTGCTAATGGTCACTTGATATTCAAAATCATTGCAGGCCTATAAATGACACCTGCCCTCAAAAACGATTCTTGGGTCGTCAATCGAGGAAAAAAACTCAAAAGATGTGCACACTTGAAAACGACAATTTCAAGAGGCATATTTTGTGCACATTTTGTCTTCTCTTTCTTTCTCTTGTGATAAATAAAAGGGCATGGAAAAATGCTCAACATCAGGAATTAATAAAGCCATGCAAATCCAGTCGACAGAAACGTTCACCCACCGTCGTCAGAATGATCATCAGCCACAGAGTCTACAAAGAATAAATGCTCAAGGTGTTTTAGAGAACTCTGTGCCCTCTAGCGGCCGCTGGGACGTTACCTGGTAACAGCTAGTAGTGAGGACACCGTGGAGGTGCATTGAAAGGTAAAAATTGAGCTAACCTGTAATCGGGTAGGCCCACTGATGGGCCTATCTCCCGAGTAGACCAAAATCAAAAAGACACAGGCTGGCCATCCTGCGCTGCAGCAACATGTACCATCGCCAAGACTTGGAAGAAACCCAAATGTCCATCAACAGAACAATGCACCAAGAAGAAGGGGGCCCATGTGCACAATGGAACATGAGCCACGGAAGAGCATGCAACAGTGCCGCTGGCACCACCGTAGAAGGATCTAGAGATACCCACCCAGAAGGAAGTACGAAAGAAACCGAAATAGAAATATCCTATGACATCACTTATAGCTGTTACTTCAACATTGATACCCATGAAGTCATTTCCAAGAGAAGGCCGTGCATAGATGCAGAAAACCAACTATGCTTAACCAAGTGGAAAGGTGTAAGGAATGTATGAATTTGGATATGGGGGTTTACAGACATGTACTGATACACATGACATATATAATCACAAAATACCTAAGGAATACCAAGAGAGGTCGACTCAACACTCTGTAATAACCTACACGGAAAAGGATCCAAAGATGAATAGATTGATACATACATATGATGAACCAGATGCAGTACACCTAGAACACACACCACATTTTTACTCAATTGGCTGTGATACTAGATAACAATTAAATTTTAAAAAACACACAAGAAGTAAGGAGATATAAGCTCTTGGGGGTTTGCCCTGACACACTGCACTCTCATTTGCAGCCTACTAACACAATTTCCAGGAAGCCTCTGTTGCAGGAAAACCCAGAGTTGGAAATGGAGAAATGCTGCCGCCTTGTGGCCGTTTCCCGCAAGAGCGGCTTCAAACGCATAGCTATGGGTCACTTAACATTCATAAGGACTCAGGCCTCTAAAAGACACCTGCCCTCAAAAAAAAAAATGTCCTGAGCTCGGCCGTGGCGAAAAAAATTCAAAGCAGGCAAATGTGTCAAAGAGATAGTATGATAGAGGTAAGTTTTACTCACTCTTTATCAAAAAAAGGAAAATGGAGAAAAGCTCAACCTCAGGAATTATCAGACTCCTCTAAGCTACAAAAAGCTTTCAGCTCACCCAAGTTAACTACCGTCAGCCAAAAGACTACAAACAATAAATGCTGAAGGGGTTTTAGAGAACTCTGTTCCCTCTGTCTGTGGAGGACATGTGTAGTTGTAACAGCCAATAATGAGAACAGAAAGGAGCTGCGTTTTCAATTAAAAATTGAGCCACCCTTCCATCCAGAACACCCACAGCCGAGCCTCTCACCTGAGAAGACAGGCTGCAAGAGCTGCACTCCACGAGTTTTCACAGTAGCCAAGACACCGAAGCAACCCAAATGTCCATCAACAGATGAATGGATAAGAAGAGCTGGTCCGTGGACACAGTGGACTATTAGCCATGGAAAACAAGGAAACACTGCTCTTTGAGGCACCCGAGATGAGCCTAGAGATCATCACAGAACATGAGTTAAGTCGGAAAGCAAAAGGCATACCGTATGACATCACCTATAGGCGTTATCTAACAGCTGACACAAATGAACGTATTTCCACAAAGAAAGACACTCACACACTTAGAAAACAAACTAAGCTTAAGTAAAATGAAAGGTGGGGGGAATGGATAAATTAAGATTAGTGTCACCATATGTGTACAAATACGTATTAAATATATATATCAAACAGACCGACCATATAGCAAGGGAGGTCACCAGAACAGTCTGCAATAATTTACATGGGAAGAGGATCTGTACAAGAATATATATCTATATCTATATCTATATCTATATCTATATCTATATATAGATATATATATATATATATAAAACGTACAAATGAACCAGATTCTGTACATATAGGACCAACAGTATTCTAATCATTACCCCGATTTAAACAAATTAAAAGAGCGAACAAGAAGTAATGTGACATACACTTCTGGGGTTTTTTCCTGGCACATTCCATTCTAATTGACAACCTGGGAACAGGACTTCCAGAAGGCTCTGCTGCCCTAGTAACCAGATGTGGGAATGTAGCAATGCTGACGCCTTGTGGCCGTTTCCCACAGCAGCAGCTTTAAAGTCAGTGCTAATGGTCACTCAATATTCACACCCATTGCAGGCTTGTAAATGACACCTGCCCTCCAAAACAAAATCCTGGGGTCGAAAATCGACCAAAAAAGTCGAAAGAGGGCAACCTTCCAAGAAGACAATTTCGAGAGGTTTATTGTACTCACGGTTTTTTTTTTCTGTTTTTGTTTAACAGAATAAAAAAAGGCGTGGAAAAATGCTGAACCTTAGGAATTATTAGACACGAAAATACACGTTACAATAACCTATCATGTCACACGACTCAGCATGGCCAGCAGCAAAACTTCTGCAAACAAGAAATGCTGACGGGGTGGTGAAGAAATGCGTACCCTCGGTTCTAAGTGGGACGTGGTAAGAGCCCCTAAGGAAAACACAGTGGAGTTGCCTGGAAAGGGTCAACATTGAGCGACCGTTCAATCAAGCATAGCCACTGCTGGGTCTATCACCTGAGAGGATGAGAATCAAAAAGACACGGGCTGGCAATCCTGCAATCCAGCAATGTTTACCATAGCCAACACTTGGAAGCAATGAAAATGCCCAGCCACAGAGGAATGCAGAAAGGAGCAGTGGTCCATGGACACAATGGAAGAGTACTCCAGTGAAAAGTAGAAATTCCATTTTAAAAACAGATATAAGTAAGGAGACATCAGCTTTGGGGGGTTTCTCCAGACACATCCCACCGTCATTGATAACCGAGGAACACCACTGGCAGGAAGGTCTGCTTCACTAGTTACCAGAGTGGGAAACGCAGAAATGCTGCAGCCCTCTGGCCGTTACGTGCAACGGCAGCTTGAAAACCCGTGCTAATGGTCACTTCGTGTGCACAAGTTCTGGAGGGCTGTCAATGAAACCTGCCCTCAAAATGTCTTGAGGGAGGTAGTGGCCAAAATATTTCAAAAGGCGGCACATAGTTCAAGAAAAGAATGGGATGAGGTAAGCTACACACACAGTTTGAAGGAAAAAAGGACATCCCTGAAAGCTCAATTTCAAGGCTTTATGAGACGCATGCAAATCCAACCACAGAGGTATGGGCTCACACCAGTCAGAAGAACCATCAGCAACAAGACTACCAACAATTCATGCTGAAGGGGTTGTGGAGAAGTGCATACCCTCTAGGTTAAGTGGGACTTTGCCGCCAGCCGCGGCGGGTCCTCAAAGTGTAGCAACAACCGACGAGAGGGGGTAGGGAACTGAACGCACCAAGGTATGGGATCAGAAGGGCACAAGCAACTGACGCTTGCAAGGCAAGTTTAATAACAAAGCCTAGCCGTATATATACCCCTAAAGCAGGGAATTTGCTTCGTCACGCCTTATCGGCATCAGCTGGTTGGTTGGCTTCTCGGCTTAGTGACACCTTATCAGCATCAGCTGTTTGGTTGGCTGCTCGGCTTCTCCCTCAAAGGCACCAATTTCCCCTCCAGGGTTGCTTTTCCTAGCTTTAGGGAACAACCAGGGACTCCCAGTAACTGAGCAGGTCCCTGGAGCGATTTGGCCAAAGGCCATCTCCTTTTGTATGTTCATACCATAAAGTCCAGGATGCATACCAAGGAGAGTACAGTCGGGCCCTGAGGCTTAGGAGGGTCTTAGTGGCGCCTTCCTCAGAGGGCATTGCTCGCCACAGGACTTCACCTGGTAAGAGACACTAATGGGAACAGAATGGAGGTGCCTTTACAAGGTAAACACTGAGTTACGATATGATCCAGCAGGCACACTCGTGGGCCCATAACCTAAGAAAGAAGACAGAAGTGGAAAGACACAGGCAGGCAAATCTGCATTGCAGGAGTATTACAATAGCCAGGACATGGAAGCAACCAGAAAGTCCATCAACAGATGAGTGGACAAAGAAGAACAGGGACCTGAACAGATGGAATATTAGCCAAGGAACAAAAGGAAACAATGCCATCAACAGCACCATCGGTGAGGCTAGAGTTCATCACGCACCTTGCAGTAAGTCACAGAGCGAAAGATACATAGCCTACGATATCACTTATAGGTGTTCCCTGAAAATTGATATCACTGAAGATATTTCCACAGAGAAAGGCAATCACAGATGCAATAAACAGATTTATGGTTCACCCATGGACAGGTGTGAGAATTGTGTACATTAGGAAATTGGGTTTAAGAGAGAGATACAAACACAGGTGAAATACAAAATCACCAAAGGCCTACGGAATACCAAGAGAAGAGTACTCAACATTGTGTCATAAGCTACATGGGAAAAGGATCCAAAGAAGACTAGATACATGTTTATGTGTAAAAGAGCCACATCTTTCACACCTACAACAAGCAAAACATTGTAATCAAACTTGCTGTGAGAAACAATAAACATTGAATTAAAAAACGAACAAGTCAGTCGTGAGGCACAAACATAAGGGGCTTTTTCCTGGCACAGTCCATTCTAATTGACAACCGAGAATACGACTTCCACGGAGGCTCTGTTACCCGAGTAACCAGGTTTGGTAAAGGAGACCTGCTGCCGCCTTGTGGCCGTTTCTCAAAACAGCAGCTTTAAACCCAGTGCTAATGGTCACTTGATATTCAAAATCATTGCAGGCCTATAAATGACACCTGCCCTCAAAAACGATTCTTGGGTCGTCAATCGAGGAAAAAAACTCAAAAGATGTGCACACTTGAAAACGACAATTTCAAGAGGCATATTTTGTGCACATTTTGTCTTCTCTTTCTTTCTCTTGTGATAAATAAAAGGGCATGGAAAAATGCTCAACATCAGGAATTAATAAAGCCATGCAAATCCAGTCGACAGAAACGTTCACCCACCGTCGTCAGAATGATCATCAGCCACAGAGTCTACAAAGAATAAATGCTCAAGGTGTTTTAGAGAACTCTGTGCCCTCTAGCGGCCGCTGGGACGTTACCTGGTAACAGCTAGTAGTGAGAACACCGTGGAGGTGCATTGAAAGGTAAAAATTGAGCTAACCTGTAATCGGGTAGGCCCACTGATGGGCCTATCTCCCGAGTAGACCAAAATCAAAAAGACACAGGCTGGCCATCCTGCGCTGCAGCAACATGTACCATCGCCAAGACTTGGAAGAAACCCAAATGTCCATCAACAGAACAATGCACCAAGAAGAAGGGGGCCCATGTGCACAATGGAACATGAGCCACGGAAGAGCATGCAACAGTGCCGCTGGCACCACCGTAGAAGGATCTAGAGATACCCACCCAGAAGGAAGTACGAAAGAAACCGAAATAGAAATATCCTATGACATCACTTATAGCTGTTACTTCAACATTGATACCCATGAAGTCATTTCCAAGAGAAGGCCGTGCATAGATGCAGAAAACCAACTATGCTTAACCAAGTGGAAAGGTGTAAGGAATGTATGAATTTGGATATGGGGGTTTACAGACATGTACTGATACACATGACATATATAATCACAAAATACCTAAGGAATACCAAGAGAGGTCGACTCAACACTCTGTAATAACCTACACGGAAAAGGATCCAAAGATGAATAGATTGATACATACATATGATGAACCAGATGCAGTACACCTAGAACACACACCACATTTTTACTCAATTGGCTGTGATACTAGATAACAATTAAATTTTAAAAAACACACAAGAAGTAAGGAGATATAAGCTCTTGGGGGTTTGCCCTGACACACTGCACTCTCATTTGCAGCCTACTAACACAATTTCCAGGAAGCCTCTGTTGCAGGAAAACCCAGAGTTGGAAATGGAGAAATGCTGCCGCCTTGTGGCCGTTTCCCGCAAGAGCGGCTTTAAACGCATAGCTATGGGTCACTTAACATTCACAAGGACTCAGGCCTCTAAAAGACACCTGCCCTCAAAAAAAAAATGTCCTGAGCTCGGCAGTGGTGAAAAAAATTCGAAGGAGGCAAATGTGTCAAAGAGATAGTATGAAGAGGTAAGTTTTACTCACTCTTTATCAAAAAAAGCAAAATGGAGAAAAGCTCAACCTCAGGAATGATCAGACTCCTCTAAGCTACAAAAAGCTTTCAGCTCACCCAAGTTAACTACCGTCAGCCAAAAGACTACAAACAATAAATGCTGAAGGGGTTTTAGAGAACTCTGTTCCCTCTGTCTGCGGAGGACATGTCTAGTTGTAACAGCCAATAATGAGAACAGAAAGGAGCTGCGTTTTCAATTAAAAATTGAGCCACCCTTCCATCCAGAACACCCACAGCCGAGCCTCTCACCTGAGAAGACAGGCTGCAAGAGCTGCACTCCACGAGTTTTCACAGTAGCCAAAGACACCGAAGCAACCCAAATGTCCATCAACAGATGAATGGATAAGAAGAGCTGGTCCGTGGACACAGTGGACTATTAGCCATGGAAAACAAGGAAACACTGCTCTTTGAGGCACCCGAGATGAGCCTAGAGATCATCACAGAACATGAGTTAAGTCGGAAAGCAAAAGGCATACCGTATGACATCACCTATAGGCGTTATCTAACAGCTGACACAAATGAACATATTTCCACAAAGAAAGACACTCACACACTTAGAAAACAAACTAAGCTTAAGTAAAATGAAAGGTGGGGGGAATGGATAAATTAAGATTAGTGTCACCATATGTGTACAAATACGTATTAAATATATATATCAAACAGACCGACCATATAGCAAGGGAGGTCACCAGAACACTCTGCAATAATTTACATGGGAAGAGGATCTGTACAAGAATCTATATCTATATCTATATCTATATCTATATCTATATCTATATCTATATATATATATATATATATATATATATAAAACGTACAAATGAACCAGATTCTGTACATATAGGACCAACAGTATTCTAATCATTACCCCGATTTAAACAAATTAAAAGAGCGAACAAGAAGTAATGTGACATACACTTCTGGGGTTTTTTCCTGGCACATTCCATTCTAATTGACAACCTGGGAACAGGACTTCCAGAAGGCTCTGCTGCCCTAGTAACCAGATGTGGGAATGTAGCAATGCTGACGCCTTGTGGCCGTTTCCCACAGCAGCAGCTTTAAAGTCAGTGCTAATGGTCACTCAATATTCACACCCATTGCAGGCTTGTAAATGACACCTGCCCTCCAAAACAAAATCCTGGGGTCGAAAATCGACCAAAGTCGAAAGAGGGCAACCTTCCAAGAAGACAATTTCGAGAGGTTTATTGTACTCACGGTTTTTTGTTTTCTGTTTTTGTTTAACAGAATAAAAAAAGGCGTGGAAAAATGCTGAACCTTAGGAATTATTAGACACGAAAATACACGTTACAAAAACCTATCATGTCACACCACTCAGCATGGCCATCAGCGAAACTTCTGCAAACAAGAAATGCTGACGGGTTGGTGAAGAAATGCGTACCCTCGGTTCTAAGTGGGTCGTGGTAAGAGCCCCTAAGGAAAACACAGTGGAGTTGCCTGGAAAGGGTCAACATTGAGCGACCGTTCAATCAAGCGTACCCACTGCTGGGTCTATCACCTGAGAGGATGAGAATCAAAAAAGACACGGGCTGGCAATCCTGCAATCCAGCAATGTTTACCGTAGCCAACACTTGGAAGCAATGAAAATGCCCAGCCACAGAGGAATGCAGAAAGGAGAAGTGGTCCATGGACACAATGGAAGAGTACTCCAGTGAAAAGTAGAAATTCCATTTTAAAAACAGATATAAGTAAGGAGACATCAGCTTTGGGGGGTTTCTCCAGACACATCCCACCGTCATTGATAACCGAGGAACAACACTGGCAGGAAGGTCTGTTTCACTAGTTACCAGAGTGGGAAACGCAGAAATGCTGCAGCCCTCTGGCCGTTACGTGCAACGGCAGCTTGAAAACCCGTGCTAATGGTCACTTCGTGTGCACAAGTCCTGGAGGGCTGTCAATGAAACCTGCCCTCAAAATGTCTTGAGGGAGGTAGTGGCCAAAATATTTCAAAAGGCGGCACATAGTTCAAGAAAAGAATGGGATGAGGTAAGCTACACACACAGTTTGAAGGAAAAAAGGACATCCCTGAAAGCTCAATTTCAAGGCTTTATGAGACGCATGCAAATCCAACCACACAGGTATCGGCTCACACCAGTCAGAAGAACCATCAGCAACAAAACTACCAACAATTCATGCTGAAGGGGTTGTGGAGAAGTGCATACCCTCTAGGTTAAGTGGGACTTTGCCGCCAGCCGCGGCGGGTCCTCAAAGTGTAGCAACAACCGACGAGAGGGGGTAGGGAACTGAACGCACCAAGGTATGGGATCAGAAGGGCACAAGCAACTGACGCTTGCAAGGCAAGTTTAATAACAAAGCCTAGCCGTATATATACCCCTAAAGCAGGGAATTTGCTTCGTCACGCCTTATCGGCATCAGCTGGTTGGTTGGCTTCTCGGCTTAGTGACACCTTATCAGCATCAGCTGTTTGGTTGGCTGCTCGGCTTCTCCCTCAAAGGCACCAATTTCCCCTCCAGGGTTGCTTTTCCTAGCTTTAGGGAACAACCAGGGACTCCCAGTAACTGAGCAGGTCCCTGGAGCGATTTGGCCAAAGGCCATCTCCTTTTGTATGTTCATACCATAAAGTCCAGGATGCATACCAAGGAGAGTACAGTCGGGCCCTGAGGCTTAGGAGGGTCTTAGTGGCGCCTTCCTCAGAGGGCAATGCTCGCCACAGGACTTCACCTGGTAAGAGACACTAATGGGAACAGAATGGAGGTGCCTTTACAAGGTAAACACTGAGTTACGATATGATCCAGCAGGCACACTCGTGGGCCCATAACCTAAGAAAGAAGACAGAAGTGGAAAGACACAGGCAGGCAAATCTGCATTGCAGGAGTATTACAATAGCCAGGACATGGAAGCAACCAGAAAGTCCATCAACAGATGAGTGGACAAAGAAGAACAGGGACCTGAACAGATGGAATATTAGCCAAGGAACAAAAGGAAACAATGCCATCAACAGCACCATCGGTGAGGCTAGAGTTCATCACGCACCTTGCAGTAAGTCACAGAGCGAAAGATACATAGCCTACGATATCACTTATAGGTGTTCCCTGAAAATTGATATCACTGAAGATATTTCCACAGAGAAAGGCAATCACAGATGCAATAAACAGATTTATGGTTCACCCATGGACAGGTGTGAGAATTGTGTACATTAGGAAATTGGGTTTAAGAGAGAGATACAAACACAGGTGAAATACAAAATCACCAAAGGCCTACGGAATACCAAGAGAAGAGTACTCAACATTGTGTCATAAGCTACATGGGAAAAGGATCCAAAGAAGACTAGATACATGTTTATGTGTAAAAGAGCCACATCTTTCACACCTACAACAAGCAAAACATTGTAATCAAACTTGCTGTGAGAAACAATAAACATTGAATTAAAAAACGAACAAGTCAGTCGTGAGGCACAAACATAAGGGGCTTTTTCCTGGCACAGTCCATTCTAATTGACAACCGAGAATACGACTTCCACGGAGGCTCTGTTACCCGAGTAACCAGGTTTGGTAAAGGAGACCTGCTGCCGCCTTGTGGCCGTTTCTCAAAACAGCAGCTTTAAACCCAGTGCTAATGGTCACTTGATATTCAAAATCATTGCAGGCCTATAAATGACACCTGCCCTCAAAAACGATTCTTGGGTCGTCCATCGAGGAAAAAAACTCAAAAGATGTGCACACTTCAAAACGACAATTTCAAGAGGCATATTTTGTGCACATTTTGTCTTCTCTTTCTTTCTCTTGTGATAAATAAAAGGGCATGGAAAAATGCTCAACATCAGGAATTAATAAAGCCATGCAAATCCAGTCGACAGAAACGTTCACCCACCGTCGTCAGAATGATCATCAGCCACAGAGTCTACAAAGAATAAATGCTCAAGGTGTTTTAGAGAACTCTGTGCCCTCTAGCGGCCGCTGGGACGTTACCTGGTAACAGCTAGTAGTGAGAACACCGTGGAGGTGCATTGAAAGGTAAAAATTGAGCTAACCTGTAATCGGGTAGGCCCACTGATGGGCCTATCTCCCGAGTAGACCAAAATCAAAAAGACACAGGCTGGCCATCCTGCGCTGCAGCAACATGTACCATCGCCAAGACTTGGAAGAAACCCAAATGTCCATCAACAGAACAATGCACCAAGAAGAAGGGGGCCCATGTGCACAATGGAACATGAGCCACGGAAGAGCATGCAACAGTGCCGCTGGCACCACCGTAGAAGGATCTAGAGATACCCACCCAAAAGGAAGTACGAAAGAAACCGAAATAGAAATATCCTATGACATCACTTATAGCTGTTACTTCAACATTGATACCCATGAAGTCATTTCCAAGAGAAGGCCGTGCATAGATGCAGAAAACCAACTATGCTTAACCAAGTGGAAAGGTGTAAGGAATGTATGAATTTGGATATGGGGGTTTACAGACATGTACTGATACACATGACATATATAATCACAAAATACCTAAGGAATACCAAGAGAGGTCGACTCAACACTCTGTAATAACCTACACGGAAAAGGATCCAAAGATGAATAGATTGATACATACATATGATGAACCAGATGCAGTACACCTAGAACACACACCACATTTTTACTCAATTGGCTGTGATACTAGATAACAATTAAATTTTAAAAAACACACAAGAAGTAAGGAGATATAAGCTCTTGGGGGTTTGCCCTGACACACTGCACTCTCATTTGCAGCCTACTAACACAATTTCCAGGAAGCCTCTGTTGCAGGAAAACCCAGAGTTGGAAATGGAGAAATGCTGCCGCCTTGTGGCCGTTTCCCGCAAGAGCGGCTTTAAACGCATAGCTATGGGTCACTTAACATTCACAAGGACTCAGGCCTCTAAAAGACACCTGCCCTCAAAAAAAAAATGTCCTGAGCTCGGCAGTGGTGAAAAAAATTCGAAGGAGGCAAATGTGTCAAAGAGATAGTATGAAGAGGTAAGTTTTACTCACTCTTTATCAAAAAAAGCAAAATGGAGAAAAGCTCAACCTCAGGAATGATCAGACTCCTCTAAGCTACAAAAAGCTTTCAGCTCACCCAAGTTAACTACCGTCAGCCAAAAGACTACAAACAATAAATGCTGAAGGGGTTTTAGAGAACTCTGTTCCCTCTGTCTGCGGAGGACATGTCTAGTTGTAACAGCCAATAATGAGAACAGAAAGGAGCTGCGTTTTCAATTAAAAATTGAGCCACCCTTCCATCCAGAACACCCACAGCCGAGCCTCTCACCTGAGAAGACAGGCTGCAAGAGCTGCACTCCACGAGTTTTCACAGTAGCCAAAGACACCGAAGCAACCCAAATGTCCATCAACAGATGAATGGATAAGAAGAGCTGGTCCGTGGACACAGTGGACTATTAGCCATGGAAAACAAGGAAACACTGCTCTTTGAGGCACCCGAGATGAGCCTAGAGATCATCACAGAACATGAGTTAAGTCGGAAAGCAAAAGGCATACCGTATGACATCACCTATAGGCGTTATCTAACAGCTGACACAAATGAACATATTTCCACAAAGAAAGACACTCACACACTTAGAAAACAAACTAAGCTTAAGTAAAATGAAAGGTGGGGGGAATGGATAAATTAAGATTAGTGTCACCATATGTGTACAAATACGTATTAAATATATATATCAAACA
The DNA here is from genome assembly GCF_026419965.1 of Kogia breviceps. Taxonomy (NCBI): domain Eukaryota; kingdom Metazoa; phylum Chordata; class Mammalia; order Artiodactyla; family Physeteridae; genus Kogia; species Kogia breviceps. Next base: position 131,341,570 of record NC_081312.1, on the reverse strand, counting down.
GACCGACCATATAGCAAGGGAGGTCACCAGAACACTCTGCAATAATTTACATGGGAAGAGGATCTGTACAAGAATCTATATCTATATCTATATCTATATCTATATATAGATATATATATATATATATATAAAACGTACAAATGAACCAGATTCTGTACATATAGGACCAACAGTATTCTAATCATTACCCCGATTTAAACAAATTAAAAGAGCGAACAAGAAGTAATGTGACATACACTTCTGGGGTTTTTTCCTGGCACATTCCATTCTAATTGACAACCTGGGAACAGGACTTCCAGAAGGCTCTGCTGCCCTAGTAACCAGATGTGGGAATGTAGCAATGCTGACGCCTTGTGGCCGTTTCCCACAGCAGCAGCTTTAAAGTCAGTGCTAATGGTCACTCAATATTCACACCCATTGCAGGCTTGTAAATGACACCTGCCCTCCAAAACAAAATCCTGGGGTCGAAAATCGACCAAAAAAGTCGAAAGAGGGCAACCTTCCAAGAAGACAATTTCGAGAGGTTTATTGTACTCACGGTTTTTTGTTTTCTGTTTTTGTTTAACAGAATAAAAAAAGGCGTGGAAAAATGCTGAACCTTAGGAATTATTAGACACGAAAATACACGTTACAAAAACCTATCATGTCACACCACTCAGCATGGCCATCAGCGAAACTTCTGCAAACAAGAAATGCTGACGGGTTGGTGAAGAAATGCGTACCCTCGGTTCTAAGTGGGTCGTGGTAAGAGCCCCTAAGGAAAACACAGTGGAGTTGCCTGGAAAGGGTCAACATTGAGCGACCGTTCAATCAAGCATACCCACTGCTGGGTCTATCACCTGAGAGGATGAGAATCAAAAAAGACACGGGCTGGCAATCCTGCAATCCAGCAATGTTTACCGTAGCCAACACTTGGAAGCAATGAAAATGCCCAGCCACAGAGGAATGCAGAAAGGAGAAGTGGTCCATGGACACAATGGAAGAGTACTCCAGTGAAAAGTAGAAATTCCATTTTAAAAACAGATATAAGTAAGGAGACATCAGCTTTGGGGGGTTTCTCCAGACACATCCCACCGTCATTGATAACCGAGGAACAACACTGGCAGGAAGGTCTGTTTCACTAGTTACCAGAGTGGGAAACGCAGAAATGCTGCAGCCCTCTGGCCGTTACGTGCAACGGCAGCTTGAAAACCCGTGCTAATGGTCACTTCGTGTGCACAAGTCCTGGAGGGCTGTCAATGAAACCTGCCCTCAAAATGTCTTGAGGGAGGTAGTGGCCAAAATATTTCAAAAGGCGGCACATAGTTCAAGAAAAGAATGGGATGAGGTAAGCTACACACACAGTTTGAAGGAAAAAAGGACATCCCTGAAAGCTCAATTTCAAGGCTTTATGAGACGCATGCAAATCCAACCACACAGGTATCGGCTCACACCAGTCAGAAGAACCATCAGCAACAAAACTACCAACAATTCATGCTGAAGGGGTTGTGGAGAAGTGCATACCCTCTAGGTTAAGTGGGACTTTGCCGCCAGCCGCGGCGGGTCCTCAAAGTGTAGCAACAACCGACGAGAGGGGGTAGGGAACTGAACGCACTAAGGTATGGGATCAGAAGGGCACAAGCAACTGACGCTTGCAAGGCAAGTTTAATAACAAAGCCTAGCCGTATATATACCCCTAAAGCAGGGAATTTGCCTCGTCACGCCTTATCGGCATCAGCTGGTTGGTTGGCTTCTCGGCTTAGTGACACCTTATCAGCATCAGCTGTTTGGTTGGCTGCTCGGCTTCTCCCTCAAAGGCACCAATTTCCCCTCCAGGGTTGCTTTTCCTAGCTTTAGGGAACAACCAGGGACTCCCAGTAACTGAGCAGGTCCCTGGAGCGATTTGGCCAAAGGCCATCTCCTTTTGTATGTTCATACCATAAAGTCCAGGATGCATACCAAGGAGAGTACAGTCGGGCCCTGAGGCTTAGGAGGGTCTTAGTGGCGCCTTCCTCAGAGGGCAATGCTCGCCACAGGACTTCACCTGGTAAGAGGCACTAATGGGAACAGAATGGAGGTGCCTTTACAAGGTAAACACTGAGTTACGATATGATCCAGCAGGCACACTCCTGGGCCTATAACCTAAGAAAGAAGACAGAAGTGGAAAGACACAGGCAGGCAAATCTGCATTGCAGGAGTATTACAATAGCCAGGACATGGAAGCAACCAGAAAGTCCATCAACAGATGAGTGGACAAAGAAGAACAGGGACCTGTACAGATGGAATATTAGCCAAGGAACCAAAGGAAACAATGCCATCAACAGCACCATCGGTGAGGCTAGAGTTCATCACGCACCTTGCAGTAAGTCACAGAGCGAAAGATACATAGCCTACGATATCAGTTATAGGTGTTTCCTAAAAATTGATATCACTGAAGATATTTCCACAGAGAAAGGCAATCACAGATGCAATAAAGAGATTTATGGTTCACCCATGGACAGGTGTGAGAATTGTGTACATTAGGAAATTGGGTTTAAGAGAGAGATACAAACACAGGTGAAATACAAAATCACCAAAGGCCTATGGAATACCAAGAGAAGAGTACTCAACATTGTGTCATAAGCTACATGGGAAAAGGATCCAAAGACGACTAGATACGTGTTTATGTATAAAAGAGCCACATCTTTCACACCTACAACAAGCAAAACATTGTAATCAAACTTGCTGTGAGAAACAATAAACATTGAATTAAAAAACGAACAAGTCAGTCGTGAGGCACAAACATAAGGGGCTTTTTCCTGGCACAGTCCATTCTAATTGACAACCGAGAATACGACTTCCACGGAGGCTCTGTTGCCCGAGTAACCAGGTTTGGTAAAGGAGACCTGCTGCCGCCTTGTGGCCGTTTCTCAAAACAGCAGCTTTAAACCCAGTGCTAATGGTCACTTGATATTCAAAATCATTGCAGGCCTATAAATGACACCTGCCCTCAAAAACGATTCTTGGGTCGTCCATCGAGGAAAAAAACTCAAAAGACGTGCACACTTCAAAACGACAATTTCAAGAGGCATATTTTGTGCACATTTTGTCTTCTCTTTCTTTCTCTTGTGATAAATAAAAGGGCATGGAAAAATGCTCAACATCAGGAATTAATAAAGCCATGCAAATCCAGTCGACAGAAACGTTCACCCACCGTCGTCAGAATGATCATCAGCCACAGAGTCTACAAAGAATAAATGCTCAAGGTGTTTTAGAGAACTCTGTGCCCTCTAGCGGCCGCTGGGACGTAACCTGGTAACAGCTAGTAGTGAGAACACCGTGGAGGTGCATTGAAAGGTAAAAATTGAGCTAACCTGTAATCGGGTAGGCCCACTGATGGGCCTATCTCCCGAGTAGACCAAAATCAAAAAGACACAGGCTGGCCATCCTGCGCTGCAGCAACATGTACCATAGCCAAGACTTGGAAGAAACCCAAATGTCCATCAACAGAACAATGCACCAAGAAGAAGGGGGCCCATGTGCACAATGGAACATGAGCCACGGAAGAGCATGCAACAGTGCCGCTGGCACCACCGTAGAAGGATCTAGAGATACCCACCCAAAAGGAAGTACGAAAGAAACCGAAATAGAAATATCCTATGACATCACTTATAGCTGTTACTTCAACATTGATACCCATGAAGTCATTTCCAAGAGAAGGCCGTGCATAGATGCAGAAAACCAACTATGCTTAACCAAGTGGAAAGGTGTAAGGAATGTATGAATTTGGATATGGGGGTTTACAGACATGTACTGATACATATGAAATATATAATCACAAAATACCTAAGGAATACCAAGAGAGGTCGACTCAACACTCTGTAATAACCTACACGGGAAAGGATCCAAAGATGAATAGATTGATACATACATATGATGAACCAGATGCAGTACACCTAGAACACACACCACATTTTTATCCAATTGGCTGTGATACTGGATAACAATTAAATTTTAAAAAACACACAAGAAGTAAGGAGATATAAGCTCTTGGGGGTTTGCCCTGACACACTGCACTCTCATTTGCAGCCTACTAACACAATTTCCAGGAAGCCTCTGTTGCAGGAAAACCCAGAGTTGGAAATGGAGAAATGCTGCCGCCTTGTGGCCGTTTCCCGCAAGAGCGGCTTTAAACGCATAGCTATGGGTCACTTAACATTCACAAGGACTCAGGCCTCTAAAAGACACCTGCCCTCAAAAAAAAAATGTCCTGAGCTCGGCAGTGGTGAAAAAAATTCGAAGGAGGCAAATGTGTCAAAGAGATAGTATGAAGAGGTAAGTTTTACTCACTCTTTATCAAAAAAAGCAAAATGGAGAAAAGCTCAACCTCAGGAATGATCAGACTCCTCTAAGCTACAAAAAGCTTTCAGCTCACCCAAGTTAACTACCGTCAGCCAAAAGACTACAAACAATAAATGCTGAAGGGGTTTTAGAGAACTCTGTTCCCTCTGTCTGCGGAGGACATGTCTAGTTGTAACAGCCAATAATGAGAACAGAAAGGAGCTGCGTTTTCAATTAAAAATTGAGCCACCCTTCCATCCAGAACACCCACAGCCGAGCCTCTCACCTGAGAAGACAGGCTGCAAGAGCTGCACTCCACGAGTTTTCACAGTAGCCAAAGACACCGAAGCAACCCAAATGTCCATCAACAGATGAATGGATAAGAAGAGCTGGTCCGTGGACACAGTGGACTATTAGCCATGGAAAACAAGGAAACACTGCTCTTTGAGGCACCCGAGATGAGCCTAGAGATCATCACAGAACATGAGTTAAGTCGGAAAGCAAAAGGCATACCGTATGACATCACCTATAGGCGTTATCTAACAGCTGACACAAATGAACATATTTCCACAAAGAAAGACACTCACACACTTAGAAAACAAACTAAGCTTAAGTAAAATGAAAGGTGGGGGGAATGGATAAATTAAGATTAGTGTCACCATATGTGTACAAATACGTATTAAATATATATATCAAACAGACCGACCATATAGCAAGGGAGGTCACCAGAACACTCTGCAATAATTTACATGGGAAGAGGATCTGTACAAGAATATCTATATCTATATCTATATCTATATCTATATATAGATATATATATATATATATAAAACGTACAAATGAACCAGATTCTGTACATATAGGACCAACAGTATTCTAATCATTACCCCGATTTAAACAAATTAAAAGAGCGAACAAGAAGTAATGTGACATACACTTCTGGGGTTTTTTCCTGGCACATTCCATTCTAATTGACAACCTGGGAACAGGACTTCCAGAAGGCTCTGCTGCCCTAGTAACCAGATGTGGGAATGTAGCAATGCTGACGCCTTGTGGCCGTTTCCCACAGCAGCAGCTTTAAAGTCAGTGCTAATGGTCACTCAATATTCACACCCATTGCAGGCTTGTAAATGACACCTGCCCTCCAAAACAAAATCCTGGGGTCGAAAATCGACCAAAAAAGTCGAAAGAGGGCAACCTTCCAAGAAGACAATTTCGAGAGGTTTATTGTACTCACGGTTTTTTTTTTTCTGTTTTTGTTTAACAGAATAAAAAAAGGCGTGGAAAAATGCTGAACCTTAGGAATTATTAGACACGAAAATACACGTTACAATAACCTATCATGTCACACGACTCAGCATGGCCAGCAGCAAAACTTCTGCAAACAAGAAATGCTGACGGGGTGGTGAAGAAATGCGTACCCTCGGTTCTAAGTGGGACGTGGTAAGAGCCCCTAAGGAAAACACAGTGGAGTTGCCTGGAAAGGGTCAACATTGAGCGACCGTTCAATCAAGCATAGCCACTGCTGGGTCTATCACCTGAGAGGATGAGAATCAAAAAGACACGGGCTGGCAATCCTGCAATCCAGCAATGTTTACCATAGCCAACACTTGGAAGCAATGAAAATGCCCAGCCACAGAGGAATGCAGAAAGGAGCAGTGGTCCATGGACACAATGGAAGAGTACTCCAGTGAAAAGTAGAAATTCCATTTTAAAAACAGATATAAGTAAGGAGACATCAGCTTTGGGGGGTTTCTCCAGACACATCCCACCGTCATTGATAACCGAGGAACACCACTGGCAGGAAGGTCTGCTTCACTAGTTACCAGAGTGGGAAACGCAGAAATGCTGCAGCCCTCTGGCCGTTACGTGCAACGGCAGCTTGAAAACCCGTGCTAATGGTCACTTCGTGTGCACAAGTTCTGGAGGGCTGTCAATGAAACCTGCCCTCAAAATGTCTTGAGGGAGGTAGTGGCCAAAATATTTCAAAAGGCGGCACATAGTTCAAGAAAAGAATGGGATGAGGTAAGCTACACACACAGTTTGAAGGAAAAAAGGACATCCCTGAAAGCTCAATTTCAAGGCTTTATGAGACGCATGCAAATCCAACCACAGAGGTATGGGCTCACACCAGTCAGAAGAACCATCAGCAACAAGACTACCAACAATTCATGCTGAAGGGGTTGTGGAGAAGTGCATACCCTCTAGGTTAAGTGGGACTTTGCCGCCAGCCGCGGCGGGTCCTCAAAGTGTAGCAACAACCGACGAGAGGGGGTAGGGAACTGAACGCACCAAGGTATGGGATCAGAAGGGCACAAGCAACTGACGCTTGCAAGGCAAGTTTAATAACAAAGCCTAGCCGTATATATACCCCTAAAGCAGGGAATTTGCTTCGTCACGCCTTATCGGCATCAGCTGGTTGGTTGGCTTCTCGGCTCAGTCACACCTTATCAGCATCAGCTGGTTGGTTGGCTGCTCGGCTTCTCCCTCAAAGGCACCAATTTCCCCTCCAGGGTTGCTTTTCCTAGCTTTAGGGAACAACCAGGGACTCCCAGTAACTGAGCAGGTCCCTGGAGCGATTTGGCCAAAGGCCATCTCCTTTTGTATGTTCATACCATAAAGTCCAGGATGCATACCAAGGAGAGTACAGTCGGGCCCTGAGGCTTAGGAGGGTCTTAGTGGCGCCTTCCTCAGAGGGCAATGCTCGCCACAGGACTTCACCTGGTAAGAGACACTAATGGGAACAGAATGGAGGTGCCTTTACAAGGTAAACACTGAGTTACGATATGATCCAGCAGGCACACTCGTGGGCCCATAACCTAAGAAAGAAGACAGAAGTGGAAAGACACAGGCAGGCAAATCTGCATTGCAGGAGTATTACAATAGCCAGGACATGGAAGCAACCAGAAAGTCCATCAACAGATGAGTGGACAAAGAAGAACAGGGACCTGAACAGATGGAATATTAGCCAAGGAACAAAAGGAAACAATGCCATCAACAGCACCATCGGTGAGGCTAGAGTTCATCACGCACCTTGCAGTAAGTCACAGAGCGAAAGATACATAGCCTACGATATCACTTATAGGTGTTCCCTGAAAATTGATATCACTGAAGATATTTCCACAGAGAAAGGCAATCACAGATGCAATAAACAGATTTATGGTTCACCCATGGACAGGTGTGAGAATTGTGTACATTAGGAAATTGGGTTTAAGAGAGAGATACAAACACAGGTGAAATACAAAATCACCAAAGGCCTACGGAATACCAAGAGAAGAGTACTCAACATTGTGTCATAAGCTACATGGGAAAAGGATCCAAAGAAGACTAGATACATGTTTATGTGTAAAAGAGCCACATCTTTCACACCTACAACAAGCAAAACATTGTAATCAAACTTGCTGTGAGAAACAATAAACATTGAATTAAAAAACGAACAAGTCAGTCGTGAGGCACAAACATAAGGGGCTTTTTCCTGGCACAGTCCATTCTAATTGACAACCGAGAATACGACTTCCACGGAGGCTCTGTTACCCGAGTAACCAGGTTTGGTAAAGGAGACCTGCTGCCGCCTTGTGGCCGTTTCTCAAAACAGCAGCTTTAAACCCAGTGCTAATGGTCACTTGATATTCAAAATCATTGCAGGCCTATAAATGACACCTGCCCTCAAAAACGATTCTTGGGTCGTCAATCGAGGAAAAAAACTCAAAAGATGTGCACACTTCAAAACGACAATATCAAGAGGCATATTTTGTGCACATTTTGTCTTCTCTTTCTTTCTCTTGTGATAAATAAAAGGGCATGGAAAAATGCTCAACATCAGGAATTAATAAAGCCATGCAAATCCAGTCGACAGAAACGTTCACCCACCGTCGTCAGAATGATCATCAGCCACAGAGTCTACAAAGAATAAATGCTCAAGGTGTTTTAGAGAACTCTGTGCCCTCTAGCGGCCGCTGGGACGTTACCTGGTAACAGCTAGTAGTGAGGACACCGTGGAGGTGCATTGAAAGGTAAAAATTGAGCTAACCTGTAATCGGGTAGGCCCACTGATGGGCCTATCTCCCGAGTAGACCAAAATCAAAAAGACACAGGCTGGCCATCCTGCGCTGCAGCAACATGTACCATCGCCAAGACTTGGAAGAAACCCAAATGTCCATCAACAGAACAATGCACCAAGAAGAAGGGGGCCCATGTGCACAATGGAACATGAGCCACGGAAGAGCATGCAACAGTGCCGCTGGCACCACCGTAGAAGGATCTAGAGATACCCACCCAAAAGGAAGTACGAAAGAAACCGAAATAGAAATATCCTATGACATCACTTATAGCTGTTACTTCAACATTGATACCCATGAAGTCATTTCCAAGAGAAGGCCGTGCATAGATGCAGAAAACCAACTATGCTTAACCAAGTGGAAAGGTGTAAGGAATGTATGAATTTGGATATGGGGGTTTACAGACATGTACTGATACATATGAAATATATAATCACAAAATACCTAAGGAATACCAAGAGAGGTCGACTCAACACTCTGTAATAACCTACACGGGAAAGGATCCAAAGATGAATAGATTGATACATACATATGATGAACCAGATGCAGTACACCTAGAACACACACCACATTTTTATCCAATTGGCTGTGATACTGGATAACAATTAAATTTTAAAAAACACACAAGAAGTAAGGAGATATAAGCTCTTGGGGGTTTGCCCTGACACACTGCACTCTCATTTGCAGCCTACTAACACAATTTCCAGGAAGCCTCTGTTGCAGGAAAACCCAGAGTTGGAAATGGAGAAATGCTGCCGCCTTGTGGCCGTTTCCCGCAAGAGCGGCTTTAAACGCATAGCTATGGGTCACTTAACATTCACAAGGACTCAGGCCTCTAAAAGACACCTGCCCTCAAAAAAAAAATGTCCTGAGCTCGGCAGTGGTGAAAAAAATTCGAAGGAGGCAAATGTGTCAAAGAGATAGTATGAAGAGGTAAGTTTTACTCACTCTTTATCAAAAAAAGCAAAATGGAGAAAAGCTCAACCTCAGGAATGATCAGACTCCTCTAAGCTACAAAAAGCTTTCAGCTCACCCAAGTTAACTACCGTCAGCCAAAAGACTACAAACAATAAATGCTGAAGGGGTTTTAGAGAACTCTGTTCCCTCTGTCTGCGGAGGACATGTCTAGTTGTAACAGCCAATAATGAGAACAGAAAGGAGCTGCGTTTTCAATTAAAAATTGAGCCACCCTTCCATCCAGAACACCCACAGCCGAGCCTCTCACCTGAGAAGACAGGCTGCAAGAGCTGCACTCCACGAGTTTTCACAGTAGCCAAAGACACCGAAGCAACCCAAATGTCCATCAACAGATGAATGGATAAGAAGAGCTGGTCCGTGGACACAGTGGACTATTAGCCATGGAAAACAAGGAAACACTGCTCTTTGAGGCACCCGAGATGAGCCTAGAGATCATCACAGAACATGAGTTAAGTCGGAAAGCAAAAGGCATACCGTATGACATCACCTATAGGCGTTATCTAACAGCTGACACAAATGAACATATTTCCACAAAGAAAGACACTCACACACTTAGAAAACAAACTAAGCTTAAGTAAAATGAAAGGTGGGGGGAATGGATAAATTAAGATTAGTGTCACCATATGTGTACAAATACGTATTAAATATATATATCAAACAGACCGACCATATAGCAAGGGAGGTCACCAGAACACTCTGCAATAATTTACATGGGAAGAGGATCTGTACAAGAATCTATATCTATATCTATATCTATATCTATATATAGATATATATATATATATATATAAAACGTACAAATGAACCAGATTCTGTACATATAGGACCAACAGTATTCTAATCATTACCCCGATTTAAACAAATTAAAAGAGCGAACAAGAAGTAATGTGACATACACTTCTGGGGTTTTTTCCTGGCACATTCCATTCTAATTGACAACCTGGGAACAGGACTTCCAGAAGCCTCTGCTGCCCTAGTAACCAGATGTGGGAATGTAGCAATGCTGACGCCTTGTGGCCGTTTCCCACAGCAGCAGCTTTAAAGTCAGTGCTAATGGTCACTCAATATTCACACCCATTGCAGGCTTGTAAATGACACCTGCCCTCCAAAACAAAATCCTGGGGTCGAAAATCGACCAAAAAAGTCGAAAGAGGGCAACCTTCCAAGAAGACAATTTCGAGAGGTTTATTGTACTCACGGTTTTTTGTTTTCTGTTTTTGTTTAACAGAATAAAAAAAGGCGTGGAAAAATGCTGAACCTTAGGAATTATTAGACACGAAAATACACGTTACAAAAACCTATCATGTCACACCACTCAGCATGGCCATCAGCGAAACTTCTGCAAACAAGAAATGCTGACGGGTTGGTGAAGAAATGCGTACCCTCGGTTCTAAGTGGGTCGTGGTAAGAGCCCCTAAGGAAAACACAGTGGAGTTGCCTGGAAAGGGTCAACATTGAGCGACCGTTCAATCAAGCATACCCACTGCTGGGTCTATCACCTGAGAGGATGAGAATCAAAAAAGACACGGGCTGGCAATCCTGCAATCCAGCAATGTTTACCGTAGCCAACACTTGGAAGCAATGAAAATGCCCAGCCACAGAGGAATGCAGAAAGGAGAAGTGGTCCATGGACACAATGGAAGAGTACTCCAGTGAAAAGTAGAAATTCCATTTTAAAAACAGATATAAGTAAGGAGACATCAGCTTTGGGGGGTTTCTCCAGACACATCCCACCGTCATTGATAACCGAGGAACAACACTGGCAGGAAGGTCTGTTTCACTAGTTACCAGAGTGGGAAACGCAGAAATGCTGCAGCCCTCTGGCCGTTACGTGCAACGGCAGCTTGAAAACCCGTGCTAATGGTCACTTCGTGTGCACAAGTCCTGGAGGGCTGTCAATGAAACCTGCCCTCAAAATGTCTTGAGGGAGGTAGTGGCCAAAATATTTCAAAAGGCGGCACATAGTTCAAGAAAAGAATGGGATGAGGTAAGCTACACACACAGTTTGAAGGAAAAAAGGACATCCCTGAAAGCTCAATTTCAAGGCTTTATGAGACGCATGCAAATCCAACCACACAGGTATCGGCTCACACCAGTCAGAAGAACCATCAGCAACAAAACTACCAACAATTCATGCTGAAGGGGTTGTGGAGAAGTGCATACCCTCTAGGTTAAGTGGGACTTTGCCGCCAGCCGCGGCGGGTCCTCAAAGTGTAGCAACAACCGACGAGAGGGGGTAGGGAACTGAACGCACTAAGGTATGGGATCAGAAGGGCACAAGCAACTGACGCTTGCAAGGCAAGTTTAATAACAAAGCCTAGCCGTATATATACCCCTAAAGCAGGGAATTTGCCTCGTCACGCCTTATCGGCATCAGCTGGTTGGTTGGCTTCTCGGCTTAGTGACACCTTATCAGCATCAGCTGTTTGGTTGGCTGCTCGGCTTCTCCCTCAAAGGCACCAATTTCCCCTCCAGGGTTGCTTTTCCTAGCTTTAGGGAACAACCAGGGACTCCCAGTAACTGAGCAGGTCCCTGGAGCGATTTGGCCAAAGGCCATCTCCTTTTGTATGTTCATACCATAAAGTCCAGGATGCATACCAAGGAGAGTACAGTCGGGCCCTGAGGCTTAGGAGGGTCTTAGTGGCGCCTTCCTCAGAGGGCAATGCTCGCCACAGGACTTCACCTGGTAAGAGGCACTAATGGGAACAGAATGGAGGTGCCTTTACAAGGTAAACACTGAGTTACGATATGATCCAGCAGGCACACTCCTGGGCCTATAACCTAAGAAAGAAGACAGAAGTGGAAAGACACAGGCAGGCAAATCTGCATTGCAGGAGTATTACAATAGCCAGGACATGGAAGCAACCAGAAAGTCCATCAACAGATGAGTGGACAAAGAAGAACAGGGACCTGTACAGATGGAATATTAGCCAAGGAACCAAAGGAAACAATGCCATCAACAGCACCATCCGTGAGGCTAGAGTTCATCACGCACCTTGCAGTAAGTCACAGAGCGAAAGATACATAGCCTACGATATCAGTTATAGGTGTTTCCTAAAAATTGATATCACTGAAGATATTTCCACAGAGAAAGGCAATCACAGATGCAATAAAGAGATTTATGGTTCACCCATGGACAGGTGTGAGAATTGTGTACATTAGGAAATTGGGTTTAAGAGAGAGATACAAACACAGGTGAAATACAAAATCACCAAAGGCCTATGGAATACCAAGAGAAGAGTACTCAACATTGTGTCATAAGCTACATGGGAAAAGGATCCAAAGACGACTAGATACGTGTTTATGTATAAAAGAGCCACATCTTTCACACCTACAACAAGCAAAACATTGTAATCAAACTTGCTGTGAGAAACAATAAACATTGAATTAAAAAACGAACAAGTCAGTCGTGAGGCACAAACATAAGGGGCTTTTTCCTGGCACAGTCCATTCTAATTGACAACCGAGAATACGACTTCCACGGAGGCTCTGTTGCCCGAGTAACCAGGTTTGGTAAAGGAGACCTGCTGCCGCCTTGTGGCCGTTTCTCAAAACAGCAGCTTTAAACCCAGTGCTAATGGTCACTTGATATTCAAAATCATTGCAGGCCTATAAATGACACCTGCCCTCAAAAACGATTCTTGGGTCGTCCATCGAGGAAAAAAACTCAAAAGACGTGCACACTTCAAAACGACAATTTCAAGAGGCATATTTTGTGCACATTTTGTCTTCTCTTTCTTTCTTTTGTGATAAATAAAAGGGCATGGAAAAATGCTCAACATCAGGAATTAATAAAGCCATGCAAATCCAGTCGACAGAAACGTTCACCCACCGTCGTCAGAATGATCATCAGCCACAGAGTCTACAAAGAATAAATGCTCAAGGTGTTTTAGAGAACTCTGTGCCCTCTAGCGGCCGCTGGGACGTAACCTGGTAACAGCTAGTAGTGAGAACACCGTGGAGGTGCATTGAAAGGTAAAAATTGAGCTAACCTGTAATCGGGTAGGCCCACTGATGGGCCTATCTCCCGAGTAGACCAAAATCAAAAAGACACAGGCTGGCCATCCTGCGCTGCAGCAACATGTACCATAGCCAAGACTTGGAAGAAACCCAAATGTCCATCAACAGAACAATGCACCAAGAAGAAGGGGGCCCATGTGCACAATGGAACATGAGCCACGGAAGAGCATGCAACAGTGCCGCTGGCACCACCGTAGAAGGATCTAGAGATACCCACCCAAAAGGAAGTACGAAAGAAACCGAAATAGAAATATCCTATGACATCACTTATAGCTGTTACTTCAACATTGATACCCATGAAGTCATTTCCAAGAGAAGGCCGTGCATAGATGCAGAAAACCAACTATGCTTAACCAAGTGGAAAGGTGTAAGGAATGTATGAATTTGGATATGGGGGTTTACAGACATGTACTGATACATATGAAATATATAATCACAAAATACCTAAGGAATACCAAGAGAGGTCGACTCAACACTCTGTAATAACCTACACGGGAAAGGATCCAAAGATGAATAGATTGATACATACATATGATGAACCAGATGCAGTACACCTAGAACACACACCACATTTTTATCCAATTGGCTGTGATACTGGATAACAATTAAATTTTAAAAAACACACAAGAAGTAAGGAGATATAAGCTCTTGGGGGTTTGCCCTGACACACTGCACTCTCATTTGCAGCCTACTAACACAATTTCCAGGAAGCCTCTGTTGCAGGAAAACCCAGAGTTGGAAATGGAGAAATGCTGCCGCCTTGTGGCCGTTTCCCGCAAGAGCGGCTTTAAACGCATAGCTATGGGTCACTTAACATTCACAAGGACTCAGGCCTCTAAAAGACACCTGCCCTCAAAAAAAAAATGTCCTGAGCTCGGCAGTGGTGAAAAAAATTCGAAGGAGGCAAATGTGTCAAAGAGATAGTATGAAGAGGTAAGTTTTACTCACTCTTTATCAAAAAAAGCAAAATGGAGAAAAGCTCAACCTCAGGAATGATCAGACTCCTCTAAGCTACAAAAAGCTTTCAGCTCACCCAAGTTAACTACCGTCAGCCAAAAGACTACAAACAATAAATGCTGAAGGGGTTTTAGAGAACTCTGTTCCCTCTGTCTGCGGAGGACATGTCTAGTTGTAACAGCCAATAATGAGAACAGAAAGGAGCTGCGTTTTCAATTAAAAATTGAGCCACCCTTCCATCCAGAACACCCACAGCCGAGCCTCTCACCTGAGAAGACAGGCTGCAAGAGCTGCACTCCACGAGTTTTCACAGTAGCCAAAGACACCGAAGCAACCCAAATGTCCATCAACAGATGAATGGATAAGAAGAGCTGGTCCGTGGACACAGTGGACTATTAGCCATGGAAAACAAGGAAACACTGCTCTTTGAGGCACCCGAGATGAGCCTAGAGATCATCACAGAACATGAGTTAAGTCGGAAAGCAAAAGGCATACCGTATGACATCACCTATAGGCGTTATCTAACAGCTGACACAAATGAACATATTTCCACAAAGAAAGACACTCACACACTTAGAAAACAAACTAAGCTTAAGTAAAATGAAAGGTGGGGGGAATGGATAAATTAAGATTAGTGTCACCATATGTGTACAAATACGTATTAAATATATATATCAAACAGACCGACCATATAGCAAGGGAGGTCACCAGAACAGTCTGCAATAATTTACATGGGAAGAGGATCTGTACAAGAATATCTATATCTATATCTATATCTATATCTATATATAGATATATATATATATATATAAAACGTACAAATGAACCAGATTCTGTACATATAGGACCAACAGTATTCTAATCATTACCCCGATTTAAACAAATTAAAAGAGCGAACAAGAAGTAATGTGACATACACTTCTGGGGTTTTTTCCTGGCACATTCCATTCTAATTGACAACCTGGGAACAGGACTTCCAGAAGGCTCTGCTGCCCTAGTAACCAGATGTGGGAATGTAGCAATGCTGACGCCTTGTGGCCGTTTCCCACAGCAGCAGCTTTAAAGTCAGTGCTAATGGTCACTCAATATTCACACCCATTGCAGGCTTGTAAATGACACCTGCCCTCCAAAACAAAATCCTGGGGTCGAAAATCGACCAAAAAAGTCGAAAGAGGGCAACCTTCCAAGAAGACAATTTCGAGAGGTTTATTGTACTCACGGTTTTTTTTTTTTCTGTTTTTGTTTAACAGAATAAAAAAAGGCGTGGAAAAATGCTGAACCTTAGGAATTATTAGACACGAAAATACACGTTACAATAACCTATCATGTCACACGACTCAGCATGGCCAGCAGCAAAACTTCTGCAAACAAGAAATGCTGACGGGGTGGTGAAGAAATGCGTACCCTCGGTTCTAAGTGGGACGTGGTAAGAGCCCCTAAGGAAAACACAGTGGAGTTGCCTGGAAAGGGTCAACATTGAGCGACCGTTCAATCAAGCATAGCCACTGCTGGGTCTATCACCTGAGAGGATGAGAATCAAAAAGACACGGGCTGGCAATCCTGCAATCCAGCAATGTTTACCATAGCCAACACTTGGAAGCAATGAAAATGCCCAGCCACAGAGGAATGCAGAAAGGAGCAGTGGTCCATGGACACAATGGAAGAGTACTCCAGTGAAAAGTAGAAATTCCATTTTAAAAACAGATATAAGTAAGGAGACATCAGCTTTGGGGGGTTTCTCCAGACACATCCCACCGTCATTGATAACCGAGGAACACCACTGGCAGGAAGGTCTGCTTCACTAGTTACCAGAGTGGGAAACGCAGAAATGCTGCAGCCCTCTGGCCGTTACGTGCAACGGCAGCTTGAAAACCCGTGCTAATGGTCACTTCGTGTGCACAAGTTCTGGAGGGCTGTCAATGAAACCTGCCCTCAAAATGTCTTGAGGGAGGTAGTGGCCAAAATATTTCAAAAGGCGGCACATAGTTCAAGAAAAGAATGGGATGAGGTAAGCTACACACACAGTTTGAAGGAAAAAAGGACATCCCTGAAAGCTCAATTTCAAGGCTTTATGAGACGCATGCAAATCCAACCACAGAGGTATGGGCTCACACCAGTCAGAAGAACCATCAGCAACAAGACTACCAACAATTCATGCTGAAGGGGTTGTGGAGAAGTGCATACCCTCTAGGTTAAGTGGGACTTTGCCGCCAGCCGCGGCGGGTCCTCAAAGTGTAGCAACAACCGACGAGAGGGGGTAGGGAACTGAACGCACCAAGGTATGGGATCAGAAGGGCACAAGCAACTGACGCTTGCAAGGCAAGTTTAATAACAAAGCCTAGCCGTATATATACCCCTAAAGCAGGGAATTTGCTTCGTCACGCCTTATCGGCATCAGCTGGTTGGTTGGCTTCTCGGCTCAGTCACACCTTATCAGCATCAGCTGGTTGGTTGGCTGCTCGGCTTCTCCCTCAAAGGCACCAATTTCCCCTCCAGGGTTGCTTTTCCTAGCTTTAGGGAACAACCAGGGACTCCCAGTAACTGAGCAGGTCCCTGGAGCGATTTGGCCAAAGGCCATCTCCTTTTGTATGTTCATACCATAAAGTCCAGGATGCATACCAAGGAGAGTACAGTCGGGCCCTGAGGCTTAGGAGGGTCTTAGTGGCGCCTTCCTCAGAGGGCAATGCTCGCCACAGGACTTCACCTGGTAAGAGACACTAATGGGAACAGAATGGAGGTGCCTTTACAAGGTAAACACTGAGTTACGATATGATCCAGCAGGCACACTCGTGGGCCCATAACCTAAGAAAGAAGACAGAAGTGGAAAGACACAGGCAGGCAAATCTGCATTGCAGGAGTATTACAATAGCCAGGACATGGAAGCAACCAGAAAGTCCATCAACAGATGAGTGGACAAAGAAGAACAGGGACCTGAACAGATGGAATATTAGCCAAGGAACAAAAGGAAACAATGCCATCAACAGCACCATCGGTGAGGCTAGAGTTCATCACGCACCTTGCAGTAAGTCACAGAGCGAAAGATACATAGCCTACGATATCACTTATAGGTGTTCCCTGAAAATTGATATCACTGAAGATATTTCCACAGAGAAAGGCAATCACAGATGCAATAAACAGATTTATGGTTCACCCATGGACAGGTGTGAGAATTGTGTACATTAGGAAATTGGGTTTAAGAGAGAGATACAAACACAGGTGAAATACAAAATCACCAAAGGCCTACGGAATACCAAGAGAAGAGTACTCAACATTGTGTCATAAGCTACATGGGAAAAGGATCCAAAGAAGACTAGATACATGTTTATGTGTAAAAGAGCCACATCTTTCACACCTACAACAAGCAAAACATTGTAATCAAACTTGCTGTGAGAAACAATAAACATTGAATTAAAAAACGAACAAGTCAGTCGTGAGGCACAAACATAAGGGGCTTTTTCCTGGCACAGTCCATTCTAATTGACAACCGAGAATACGACTTCCACGGAGGCTCTGTTACCCGAGTAACCAGGTTTGGTAAAGGAGACCTGCTGCCGCCTTGTGGCCGTTTCTCAAAACAGCAGCTTTAAACCCAGTGCTAATGGTCACTTGATATTCAAAATCATTGCAGGCCTATAAATGACACCTGCCCTCAAAAACGATTCTTGGGTCGTCAATCGAGGAAAAAAACTCAAAAGATGTGCACACTTCAAAACGACAATATCAAGAGGCATATTTTGTGCACATTTTGTCTTCTCTTTCTTTCTCTTGTGATAAATAAAAGGGCATGGAAAAATGCTCAACATCAGGAATTAATAAAGCCATGCAAATCCAGTCGACAGAAACGTTCACCCACCGTCGTCAGAATGATCATCAGCCACAGAGTCTACAAAGAATAAATGCTCAAGGTGTTTTAGAGAACTCTGTGCCCTCTAGCGGCCGCTGGGACGTTACCTGGTAACAGCTAGTAGTGAGGACACCGTGGAGGTGCATTGAAAGGTAAAAATTGAGCTAACCTGTAATCGGGTAGGCCCACTGATGGGCCTATCTCCCGAGTAGACCAAAATCAAAAAGACACAGGCTGGCCATCCTGCGCTGCAGCAACATGTACCATCGCCAAGACTTGGAAGAAACCCAAATGTCCATCAACAGAACAATGCACCAAGAAGAAGGGGGCCCATGTGCACAATGGAACATGAGCCACGGAAGAGCATGCAACAGTGCCGCTGGCACCACCGTAGAAGGATCTAGAGATACCCACCCAGAAGGAAGTACGAAAGAAACCGAAATAGAAATATCCTATGACATCACTTATAGCTGTTACTTCAACATTGATACCCATGAAGTCATTTCCAAGAGAAGGCCGTGCATAGATGCAGAAAACCAACTATGCTTAACCAAGTGGAAAGGTGTAAGGAATGTATGAATTTGGATATGGGGGTTTACAGACATGTACTGATACACATGACATATATAATCACAAAATACCTAAGGAATACCAAGAGAGGTCGACTCAACACTCTGTAATAACCTACACGGAAAAGGATCCAAAGATGAATAGATTGATACATACATATGATGAACCAGATGCAGTACACCTAGAACACACACCACATTTTTACTCAATTGGCTGTGATACTAGATAACAATTAAATTTTAAAAAACACACAAGAAGTAAGGAGATATAAGCTCTTGGGGGTTTGCCCTGACACACTGCACTCTCATTTGCAGCCTACTAACACAATTTCCAGGAAGCCTCTGTTGCAGGAAAACCCAGAGTTGGAAATGGAGAAATGCTGCCGCCTTGTGGCCGTTTCCCGCAAGAGCGGCTTCAAACGCATAGCTATGGGTCACTTAACATTCATAAGGACTCAGGCCTCTAAAAGACACCTGCCCTCAAAAAAAAAAATGTCCTGAGCTCGGCCGTGGCGAAAAAAATTCAAAGCAGGCAAATGTGTCAAAGAGATAGTATGATAGAGGTAAGTTTTACTCACTCTTTATCAAAAAAAGGAAAATGGAGAAAAGCTCAACCTCAGGAATGATCAGACTCCTCTAAGCTACAAAAAGCTTTCAGCTCACCCAAGTTAACTACCGTCAGCCAAAAGACTACAAACAATAAATGCTGAAGGGGTTTTAGAGAACTCTGTTCCCTCTGTCTGTGGAGGACATGTGTAGTTGTAACAGCCAATAATGAGAACAGAAAGGAGCTGCGTTTTCAATTAAAAATTGAGCCACCCTTCCATCCAGAACACCCACAGCCGAGCCTCTCACCTGAGAAGACAGGCTGCAAGAGCTGCACTCCACGAGTTTTCACAGTAGCCAAGACACCGAAGCAACCCAAATGTCCA
Organism: Kogia breviceps; assembly: GCF_026419965.1. Lineage (NCBI taxonomy): Eukaryota > Metazoa > Chordata > Mammalia > Artiodactyla > Physeteridae > Kogia > Kogia breviceps. The sequence goes on along the minus strand of NC_081312.1, from coordinate 131,321,913 downwards.
TCAACAGATGAATGGATAAGAAGAGCTGGTCCGTGGACACAGTGGACTATTAGCCATGGAAAACAAGGAAACACTGCTCTTTGAGGCACCCGAGATGAGCCTAGAGATCATCACAGAACATGAGTTAAGTCGGAAAGCAAAAGGCATACCGTATGACATCACCTATAGGCGTTATCTAACAGCTGACACAAATGAACATATTTCCACAAAGAAAGACACTCACACACTTAGAAAACAAACTAAGCTTAAGTAAAATGAAAGGTGGGGGGAATGGATAAATTAAGATTAGTGTCACCATATGTGTACAAATACGTATTAAATATATATATCAAACAGACCGACCATATAGCAAGGGAGGTCACCAGAACAGTCTGCAATAATTTACATGGGAAGAGGATCTGTACAAGAATATATATCTATATCTATATCTATATCTATATCTATATATAGATATATATATATATATATATAAAACGTACAAATGAACCAGATTCTGTACATATAGGACCAACAGTATTCTAATCATTACCCCGATTTAAACAAATTAAAAGAGCGAACAAGAAGTAATGTGACATACACTTCTGGGGTTTTTTCCTGGCACATTCCATTCTAATTGACAACCTGGGAACAGGACTTCCAGAAGGCTCTGCTGCCCTAGTAACCAGATGTGGGAATGTAGCAATGCTGACGCCTTGTGGCCGTTTCCCACAGCAGCAGCTTTAAAGTCAGTGCTAATGGTCACTCAATATTCACACCCATTGCAGGCTTGTAAATGACACCTGCCCTCCAAAACAAAATCCTGGGGTCGAAAATCGACCAAAAAAGTCGAAAGAGGGCAACCTTCCAAGAAGACAATTTCGAGAGGTTTATTGTACTCACGGTTTTTTTTTTCTGTTTTTGTTTAACAGAATAAAAAAAGGCGTGGAAAAATGCTGAACCTTAGGAATTATTAGACACGAAAATACACGTTACAATAACCTATCATGTCACACGACTCAGCATGGCCAGCAGCAAAACTTCTGCAAACAAGAAATGCTGACGGGGTGGTGAAGAAATGCGTACCCTCGGTTCTAAGTGGGACGTGGTAAGAGCCCCTAAGGAAAACACAGTGGAGTTGCCTGGAAAGGGTCAACATTGAGCGACCGTTCAATCAAGCATAGCCACTGCTGGGTCTATCACCTGAGAGGATGAGAATCAAAAAGACACGGGCTGGCAATCCTGCAATCCAGCAATGTTTACCATAGCCAACACTTGGAAGCAATGAAAATGCCCAGCCACAGAGGAATGCAGAAAGGAGCAGTGGTCCATGGACACAATGGAAGAGTACTCCAGTGAAAAGTAGAAATTCCATTTTAAAAACAGATATAAGTAAGGAGACATCAGCTTTGGGGGGTTTCTCCAGACACATCCCACCGTCATTGATAACCGAGGAACACCACTGGCAGGAAGGTCTGCTTCACTAGTTACCAGAGTGGGAAACGCAGAAATGCTGCAGCCCTCTGGCCGTTACGTGCAACGGCAGCTTGAAAACCCGTGCTAATGGTCACTTCGTGTGCACAAGTTCTGGAGGGCTGTCAATGAAACCTGCCCTCAAAATGTCTTGAGGGAGGTAGTGGCCAAAATATTTCAAAAGGCGGCACATAGTTCAAGAAAAGAATGGGATGAGGTAAGCTACACACACAGTTTGAAGGAAAAAAGGACATCCCTGAAAGCTCAATTTCAAGGCTTTATGAGACGCATGCAAATCCAACCACAGAGGTATGGGCTCACACCAGTCAGAAGAACCATCAGCAACAAGACTACCAACAATTCATGCTGAAGGGGTTGTGGAGAAGTGCATACCCTCTAGGTTAAGTGGGACTTTGCCGCCAGCCGCGGCGGGTCCTCAAAGTGTAGCAACAACCGACGAGAGGGGGTAGGGAACTGAACGCACCAAGGTATGGGATCAGAAGGGCACAAGCAACTGACGCTTGCAAGGCAAGTTTAATAACAAAGCCTAGCCGTATATATACCCCTAAAGCAGGGAATTTGCTTCGTCACGCCTTATCGGCATCAGCTGGTTGGTTGGCTTCTCGGCTTAGTGACACCTTATCAGCATCAGCTGTTTGGTTGGCTGCTCGGCTTCTCCCTCAAAGGCACCAATTTCCCCTCCAGGGTTGCTTTTCCTAGCTTTAGGGAACAACCAGGGACTCCCAGTAACTGAGCAGGTCCCTGGAGCGATTTGGCCAAAGGCCATCTCCTTTTGTATGTTCATACCATAAAGTCCAGGATGCATACCAAGGAGAGTACAGTCGGGCCCTGAGGCTTAGGAGGGTCTTAGTGGCGCCTTCCTCAGAGGGCAATGCTCGCCACAGGACTTCACCTGGTAAGAGACACTAATGGGAACAGAATGGAGGTGCCTTTACAAGGTAAACACTGAGTTACGATATGATCCAGCAGGCACACTCGTGGGCCCATAACCTAAGAAAGAAGACAGAAGTGGAAAGACACAGGCAGGCAAATCTGCATTGCAGGAGTATTACAATAGCCAGGACATGGAAGCAACCAGAAAGTCCATCAACAGATGAGTGGACAAAGAAGAACAGGGACCTGAACAGATGGAATATTAGCCAAGGAACAAAAGGAAACAATGCCATCAACAGCACCATCGGTGAGGCTAGAGTTCATCACGCACCTTGCAGTAAGTCACAGAGCGAAAGATACATAGCCTACGATATCACTTATAGGTGTTCCCTGAAAATTGATATCACTGAAGATATTTCCACAGAGAAAGGCAATCACAGATGCAATAAACAGATTTATGGTTCACCCATGGACAGGTGTGAGAATTGTGTACATTAGGAAATTGGGTTTAAGAGAGAGATACAAACACAGGTGAAATACAAAATCACCAAAGGCCTACGGAATACCAAGAGAAGAGTACTCAACATTGTGTCATAAGCTACATGGGAAAAGGATCCAAAGAAGACTAGATACATGTTTATGTGTAAAAGAGCCACATCTTTCACACCTACAACAAGCAAAACATTGTAATCAAACTTGCTGTGAGAAACAATAAACATTGAATTAAAAAACGAACAAGTCAGTCGTGAGGCACAAACATAAGGGGCTTTTTCCTGGCACAGTCCATTCTAATTGACAACCGAGAATACGACTTCCACGGAGGCTCTGTTACCCGAGTAACCAGGTTTGGTAAAGGAGACCTGCTGCCGCCTTGTGGCCGTTTCTCAAAACAGCAGCTTTAAACCCAGTGCTAATGGTCACTTGATATTCAAAATCATTGCAGGCCTATAAATGACACCTGCCCTCAAAAACGATTCTTGGGTCGTCAATCGAGGAAAAAAACTCAAAAGATGTGCACACTTGAAAACGACAATTTCAAGAGGCATATTTTGTGCACATTTTGTCTTCTCTTTCTTTCTCTTGTGATAAATAAAAGGGCATGGAAAAATGCTCAACATCAGGAATTAATAAAGCCATGCAAATCCAGTCGACAGAAACGTTCACCCACCGTCGTCAGAATGATCATCAGCCACAGAGTCTACAAAGAATAAATGCTCAAGGTGTTTTAGAGAACTCTGTGCCCTCTAGCGGCCGCTGGGACGTTACCTGGTAACAGCTAGTAGTGAGAACACCGTGGAGGTGCATTGAAAGGTAAAAATTGAGCTAACCTGTAATCGGGTAGGCCCACTGATGGGCCTATCTCCCGAGTAGACCAAAATCAAAAAGACACAGGCTGGCCATCCTGCGCTGCAGCAACATGTACCATCGCCAAGACTTGGAAGAAACCCAAATGTCCATCAACAGAACAATGCACCAAGAAGAAGGGGGCCCATGTGCACAATGGAACATGAGCCACGGAAGAGCATGCAACAGTGCCGCTGGCACCACCGTAGAAGGATCTAGAGATACCCACCCAGAAGGAAGTACGAAAGAAACCGAAATAGAAATATCCTATGACATCACTTATAGCTGTTACTTCAACATTGATACCCATGAAGTCATTTCCAAGAGAAGGCCGTGCATAGATGCAGAAAACCAACTATGCTTAACCAAGTGGAAAGGTGTAAGGAATGTATGAATTTGGATATGGGGGTTTACAGACATGTACTGATACACATGACATATATAATCACAAAATACCTAAGGAATACCAAGAGAGGTCGACTCAACACTCTGTAATAACCTACACGGAAAAGGATCCAAAGATGAATAGATTGATACATACATATGATGAACCAGATGCAGTACACCTAGAACACACACCACATTTTTACTCAATTGGCTGTGATACTAGATAACAATTAAATTTTAAAAAACACACAAGAAGTAAGGAGATATAAGCTCTTGGGGGTTTGCCCTGACACACTGCACTCTCATTTGCAGCCTACTAACACAATTTCCAGGAAGCCTCTGTTGCAGGAAAACCCAGAGTTGGAAATGGAGAAATGCTGCCGCCTTGTGGCCGTTTCCCGCAAGAGCGGCTTTAAACGCATAGCTATGGGTCACTTAACATTCACAAGGACTCAGGCCTCTAAAAGACACCTGCCCTCAAAAAAAAAATGTCCTGAGCTCGGCAGTGGTGAAAAAAATTCGAAGGAGGCAAATGTGTCAAAGAGATAGTATGAAGAGGTAAGTTTTACTCACTCTTTATCAAAAAAAGCAAAATGGAGAAAAGCTCAACCTCAGGAATGATCAGACTCCTCTAAGCTACAAAAAGCTTTCAGCTCACCCAAGTTAACTACCGTCAGCCAAAAGACTACAAACAATAAATGCTGAAGGGGTTTTAGAGAACTCTGTTCCCTCTGTCTGCGGAGGACATGTCTAGTTGTAACAGCCAATAATGAGAACAGAAAGGAGCTGCGTTTTCAATTAAAAATTGAGCCACCCTTCCATCCAGAACACCCACAGCCGAGCCTCTCACCTGAGAAGACAGGCTGCAAGAGCTGCACTCCACGAGTTTTCACAGTAGCCAAAGACACCGAAGCAACCCAAATGTCCATCAACAGATGAATGGATAAGAAGAGCTGGTCCGTGGACACAGTGGACTATTAGCCATGGAAAACAAGGAAACACTGCTCTTTGAGGCACCCGAGATGAGCCTAGAGATCATCACAGAACATGAGTTAAGTCGGAAAGCAAAAGGCATACCGTATGACATCACCTATAGGCGTTATCTAACAGCTGACACAAATGAACATATTTCCACAAAGAAAGACACTCACACACTTAGAAAACAAACTAAGCTTAAGTAAAATGAAAGGTGGGGGGAATGGATAAATTAAGATTAGTGTCACCATATGTGTACAAATACATATTAAATATATATATCAAACAGACCGACCATATAGCAAGGGAGGTCACCAGAACACTCTGCAATAATTTACATGGGAAGAGGATCTGTACAAGAATCTATATCTATATCTATATCTATATCTATATCTATATATAGATATATATATATATATATAAAACGTACAAATGAACCAGATTCTGTACATATAGGACCAACAGTATTCTAATCATTACCCCGATTTAAACAAATTAAAAGAGCGAACAAGAAGTAATGTGACATACACTTCTGGGGTTTTTTCCTGGCACATTCCATTCTAATTGACAACCTGGGAACAGGACTTCCAGAAGGCTCTGCTGCCCTAGTAACCAGATGTGGGAATGTAGCAATGCTGACGCCTTGTGGCCGTTTCCCACAGCAGCAGCTTTAAAGTCAGTGCTAATGGTCACTCAATATTCACACCCATTGCAGGCTTGTAAATGACACCTGCCCTCCAAAACAAAATCCTGGGGTCGAAAATCGACCAAAAAAGTCGAAAGAGGGCAACCTTCCAAGAAGACAATTTCGAGAGGTTTATTGTACTCACGGTTTTTTGTTTTCTGTTTTTGTTTAACAGAATAAAAAAAGGCGTGGAAAAATGCTGAACCTTAGGAATTATTAGACACGAAAATACACGTTACAAAAACCTATCATGTCACACCACTCAGCATGGCCATCAGCGAAACTTCTGCAAACAAGAAATGCTGACGGGTTGGTGAAGAAATGCGTACCCTCGGTTCTAAGTGGGTCGTGGTAAGAGCCCCTAAGGAAAACACAGTGGAGTTGCCTGGAAAGGGTCAACATTGAGCGACCGTTCAATCAAGCATACCCACTGCTGGGTCTATCACCTGAGAGGATGAGAATCAAAAAAGACACGGGCTGGCAATCCTGCAATCCAGCAATGTTTACCGTAGCCAACACTTGGAAGCAATGAAAATGCCCAGCCACAGAGGAATGCAGAAAGGAGAAGTGGTCCATGGACACAATGGAAGAGTACTCCAGTGAAAAGTAGAAATTCCATTTTAAAAACAGATATAAGTAAGGAGACATCAGCTTTGGGGGGTTTCTCCAGACACATCCCACCGTCATTGATAACCGAGGAACAACACTGGCAGGAAGGTCTGTTTCACTAGTTACCAGAGTGGGAAACGCAGAAATGCTGCAGCCCTCTGGCCGTTACGTGCAACGGCAGCTTGAAAACCCGTGCTAATGGTCACTTCGTGTGCACAAGTCCTGGAGGGCTGTCAATGAAACCTGCCCTCAAAATGTCTTGAGGGAGGTAGTGGCCAAAATATTTCAAAAGGCGGCACATAGTTCAAGAAAAGAATGGGATGAGGTAAGCTACACACACAGTTTGAAGGAAAAAAGGACATCCCTGAAAGCTCAATTTCAAGGCTTTATGAGACGCATGCAAATCCAACCACACAGGTATCGGCTCACACCAGTCAGAAGAACCATCAGCAACAAAACTACCAACAATTCATGCTGAAGGGGTTGTGGAGAAGTGCATACCCTCTAGGTTAAGTGGGACTTTGCCGCCAGCCGCGGCGGGTCCTCAAAGTGTAGCAACAACCGACGAGAGGGGGTAGGGAACTGAACGCACTAAGGTATGGGATCAGAAGGGCACAAGCAACTGACGCTTGCAAGGCAAGTTTAATAACAAAGCCTAGCCGTATATATACCCCTAAAGCAGGGAATTTGCCTCGTCACGCCTTATCGGCATCAGCTGGTTGGTTGGCTTCTCGGCTTAGTGACACCTTATCAGCATCAGCTGTTTGGTTGGCTGCTCGGCTTCTCCCTCAAAGGCACCAATTTCCCCTCCAGGGTTGCTTTTCCTAGCTTTAGGGAACAACCAGGGACTCCCAGTAACTGAGCAGGTCCCTGGAGCGATTTGGCCAAAGGCCATCTCCTTTTGTATGTTCATACCATAAAGTCCAGGATGCATACCAAGGAGAGTACAGTCGGGCCCTGAGGCTTAGGAGGGTCTTAGTGGCGCCTTCCTCAGAGGGCAATGCTCGCCACAGGACTTCACCTGGTAAGAGGCACTAATGGGAACAGAATGGAGGTGCCTTTACAAGGTAAACACTGAGTTACGATATGATCCAGCAGGCACACTCCTGGGCCTATAACCTAAGAAAGAAGACAGAAGTGGAAAGACACAGGCAGGCAAATCTGCATTGCAGGAGTATTACAATAGCCAGGACATGGAAGCAACCAGAAAGTCCATCAACAGATGAGTGGACAAAGAAGAACAGGGACCTGTACAGATGGAATATTAGCCAAGGAACCAAAGGAAACAATGCCATCAACAGCACCATCGGTGAGGCTAGAGTTCATCACGCACCTTGCAGTAAGTCACAGAGCGAAAGATACATAGCCTACGATATCAGTTATAGGTGTTTCCTAAAAATTGATATCACTGAAGATATTTCCACAGAGAAAGGCAATCACAGATGCAATAAAGAGATTTATGGTTCACCCATGGACAGGTGTGAGAATTGTGTACATTAGGAAATTGGGTTTAAGAGAGAGATACAAACACAGGTGAAATACAAAATCACCAAAGGCCTATGGAATACCAAGAGAAGAGTACTCAACATTGTGTCATAAGCTACATGGGAAAAGGATCCAAAGACGACTAGATACGTGTTTATGTATAAAAGAGCCACATCTTTCACACCTACAACAAGCAAAACATTGTAATCAAACTTGCTGTGAGAAACAATAAACATTGAATTAAAAAACGAACAAGTCAGTCGTGAGGCACAAACATAAGGGGCTTTTTCCTGGCACAGTCCATTCTAATTGACAACCGAGAATACGACTTCCACGGAGGCTCTGTTGCCCGAGTAACCAGGTTTGGTAAAGGAGACCTGCTGCCGCCTTGTGGCCGTTTCTCAAAACAGCAGCTTTAAACCCAGTGCTAATGGTCACTTGATATTCAAAATCATTGCAGGCCTATAAATGACACCTGCCCTCAAAAACGATTCTTGGGTCGTCCATCGAGGAAAAAAACTCAAAAGACGTGCACACTTCAAAACGACAATTTCAAGAGGCATATTTTGTGCACATTTTGTCTTCTCTTTCTTTCTCTTGTGATAAATAAAAGGGCATGGAAAAATGCTCAACATCAGGAATTAATAAAGCCATGCAAATCCAGTCGACAGAAACGTTCACCCACCGTCGTCAGAATGATCATCAGCCACAGAGTCTACAAAGAATAAATGCTCAAGGTGTTTTAGAGAACTCTGTGCCCTCTAGCGGCCGCTGGGACGTAACCTGGTAACAGCTAGTAGTGAGAACACCGTGGAGGTGCATTGAAAGGTAAAAATTGAGCTAACCTGTAATCGGGTAGGCCCACTGATGGGCCTATCTCCCGAGTAGACCAAAATCAAAAAGACACAGGCTGGCCATCCTGCGCTGCAGCAACATGTACCATAGCCAAGACTTGGAAGAAACCCAAATGTCCATCAACAGAACAATGCACCAAGAAGAAGGGGGCCCATGTGCACAATGGAACATGAGCCACGGAAGAGCATGCAACAGTGCCGCTGGCACCACCGTAGAAGGATCTAGAGATACCCACCCAAAAGGAAGTACGAAAGAAACCGAAATAGAAATATCCTATGACATCACTTATAGCTGTTACTTCAACATTGATACCCATGAAGTCATTTCCAAGAGAAGGCCGTGCATAGATGCAGAAAACCAACTATGCTTAACCAAGTGGAAAGGTGTAAGGAATGTATGAATTTGGATATGGGGGTTTACAGACATGTACTGATACATATGAAATATATAATCACAAAATACCTAAGGAATACCAAGAGAGGTCGACTCAACACTCTGTAATAACCTACACGGGAAAGGATCCAAAGATGAATAGATTGATACATACATATGATGAACCAGATGCAGTACACCTAGAACACACACCACATTTTTATCCAATTGGCTGTGATACTGGATAACAATTAAATTTTAAAAAACACACAAGAAGTAAGGAGATATAAGCTCTTGGGGGTTTGCCCTGACACACTGCACTCTCATTTGCAGCCTACTAACACAATTTCCAGGAAGCCTCTGTTGCAGGAAAACCCAGAGTTGGAAATGGAGAAATGCTGCCGCCTTGTGGCCGTTTCCCGCAAGAGCGGCTTTAAACGCATAGCTATGGGTCACTTAACATTCACAAGGACTCAGGCCTCTAAAAGACACCTGCCCTCAAAAAAAAAATGTCCTGAGCTCGGCAGTGGTGAAAAACATTCGAAGGAGGCAAATGTGTCAAAGAGATAGTATGAAGAGGTAAGTTTTACTCACTCTTTATCAAAAAAAGCAAAATGGAGAAAAGCTCAACCTCAGGAATGATCAGACTCCTCTAAGCTACAAAAAGCTTTCAGCTCACCCAAGTTAACTACCGTCAGCCAAAAGACTACAAACAATAAATGCTGAAGGGGTTTTAGAGAACTCTGTTCCCTCTGTCTGCGGAGGACATGTCTAGTTGTAACAGCCAATAATGAGAACAGAAAGGAGCTGCGTTTTCAATTAAAAATTGAGCCACCCTTCCATCCAGAACACCCACAGCCGAGCCTCTCACCTGAGAAGACAGGCTGCAAGAGCTGCACTCCACGAGTTTTCACAGTAGCCAAAGACACCGAAGCAACCCAAATGTCCATCAACAGATGAATGGATAAGAAGAGCTGGTCCGTGGACACAGTGGACTATTAGCCATGGAAAACAAGGAAACACTGCTCTTTGAGGCACCCGAGATGAGCCTAGAGATCATCACAGAACATGAGTTAAGTCGGAAAGCAAAAGGCATACCGTATGACATCACCTATAGGCGTTATCTAACAGCTGACACAAATGAACATATTTCCACAAAGAAAGACACTCACACACTTAGAAAACAAACTAAGCTTAAGTAAAATGAAAGGTGGGGGGAATGGATAAATTAAGATTAGTGTCACCATATGTGTACAAATACGTATTAAATATATATATCAAACAGACCGACCATATAGCAAGGGAGGTCACCAGAACAGTCTGCAATAATTTACATGGGAAGAGGATCTGTACAAGAATATCTATATCTATATCTATATCTATATCTATATATAGATATATATATATATATATAAAACGTACAAATGAACCAGATTCTGTACATATAGGACCAACAGTATTCTAATCATTACCCCGATTTAAACAAATTAAAAGAGCGAACAAGAAGTAATGTGACATACACTTCTGGGGTTTTTTCCTGGCACATTCCATTCTAATTGACAACCTGGGAACAGGACTTCCAGAAGGCTCTGCTGCCCTAGTAACCAGATGTGGGAATGTAGCAATGCTGACGCCTTGTGGCCGTTTCCCACAGCAGCAGCTTTAAAGTCAGTGCTAATGGTCACTCAATATTCACACCCATTGCAGGCTTGTAAATGACACCTGCCCTCCAAAACAAAATCCTGGGGTCGAAAATCGACCAAAAAAGTCGAAAGAGGGCAACCTTCCAAGAAGACAATTTCGAGAGGTTTATTGTACTCACGGTTTTTTTTTTTTCTGTTTTTGTTTAACAGAATAAAAAAAGGCGTGGAAAAATGCTGAACCTTAGGAATTATTAGACACGAAAATACACGTTACAATAACCTATCATGTCACACGACTCAGCATGGCCAGCAGCAAAACTTCTGCAAACAAGAAATGCTGACGGGGTGGTGAAGAAATGCGTACCCTCGGTTCTAAGTGGGACGTGGTAAGAGCCCCTAAGGAAAACACAGTGGAGTTGCCTGGAAAGGGTCAACATTGAGCGACCGTTCAATCAAGCATAGCCACTGCTGGGTCTATCACCTGAGAGGATGAGAATCAAAAAGACACGGGCTGGCAATCCTGCAATCCAGCAATGTTTACCATAGCCAACACTTGGAAGCAATGAAAATGCCCAGCCACAGAGGAATGCAGAAAGGAGCAGTGGTCCATGGACACAATGGAAGAGTACTCCAGTGAAAAGTAGAAATTCCATTTTAAAAACAGATATAAGTAAGGAGACATCAGCTTTGGGGGGTTTCTCCAGACACATCCCACCGTCATTGATAACCGAGGAACACCACTGGCAGGAAGGTCTGCTTCACTAGTTACCAGAGTGGGAAACGCAGAAATGCTGCAGCCCTCTGGCCGTTACGTGCAACGGCAGCTTGAAAACCCGTGCTAATGGTCACTTCGTGTGCACAAGTTCTGGAGGGCTGTCAATGAAACCTGCCCTCAAAATGTCTTGAGGGAGGTAGTGGCCAAAATATTTCAAAAGGCGGCACATAGTTCAAGAAAAGAATGGGATGAGGTAAGCTACACACACAGTTTGAAGGAAAAAAGGACATCCCTGAAAGCTCAATTTCAAGGCTTTATGAGACGCATGCAAATCCAACCACAGAGGTATGGGCTCACACCAGTCAGAAGAACCATCAGCAACAAGACTACCAACAATTCATGCTGAAGGGGTTGTGGAGAAGTGCATACCCTCTAGGTTAAGTGGGACTTTGCCGCCAGCCGCGGCGGGTCCTCAAAGTGTAGCAACAACCGACGAGAGGGGGTAGGGAACTGAACGCACCAAGGTATGGGATCAGAAGGGCACAAGCAACTGACGCTTGCAAGGCAAGTTTAATAACAAAGCCTAGCCGTATATATACCCCTAAAGCAGGGAATTTGCTTCGTCACGCCTTATCGGCATCAGCTGGTTGGTTGGCTTCTCGGCTTAGTGACACCTTATCAGCATCAGCTGTTTGGTTGGCTGCTCGGCTTCTCCCTCAAAGGCACCAATTTCCCCTCCAGGGTTGCTTTTCCTAGCTTTAGGGAACAACCAGGGACTCCCAGTAACTGAGCAGGTCCCTGGAGCGATTTGGCCAAAGGCCATCTCCTTTTGTATGTTCATACCATAAAGTCCAGGATGCATACCAAGGAGAGTACAGTCGGGCCCTGAGGCTTAGGAGGGTCTTAGTGGCGCCTTCCTCAGAGGGCAATGCTCGCCACAGGACTTCACCTGGTAAGAGACACTAATGGGAACAGAATGGAGGTGCCTTTACAAGGTAAACACTGAGTTACGATATGATCCAGCAGGCACACTCGTGGGCCCATAACCTAAGAAAGAAGACAGAAGTGGAAAGACACAGGCAGGCAAATCTGCATTGCAGGAGTATTACAATAGCCAGGACATGGAAGCAACCAGAAAGTCCATCAACAGATGAGTGGACAAAGAAGAACAGGGACCTGAACAGATGGAATATTAGCCAAGGAACAAAAGGAAACAATGCCATCAACAGCACCATCGGTGAGGCTAGAGTTCATCACGCACCTTGCAGTAAGTCACAGAGCGAAAGATACATAGCCTACGATATCACTTATAGGTGTTCCCTGAAAATTGATATCACTGAAGATATTTCCACAGAGAAAGGCAATCACAGATGCAATAAACAGATTTATGGTTCACCCATGGACAGGTGTGAGAATTGTGTACATTAGGAAATTGGGTTTAAGAGAGAGATACAAACACAGGTGAAATACAAAATCACCAAAGGCCTACGGAATACCAAGAGAAGAGTACTCAACATTGTGTCATAAGCTACATGGGAAAAGGATCCAAAGAAGACTAGATACATGTTTATGTGTAAAAGAGCCACATCTTTCACACCTACAACAAGCAAAACATTGTAATCAAACTTGCTGTGAGAAACAATAAACATTGAATTAAAAAACGAACAAGTCAGTCGTGAGGCACAAACATAAGGGGCTTTTTCCTGGCACAGTCCATTCTAATTGACAACCGAGAATACGACTTCCACGGAGGCTCTGTTACCCGAGTAACCAGGTTTGGTAAAGGAGACCTGCTGCCGCCTTGTGGCCGTTTCTCAAAACAGCAGCTTTAAACCCAGTGCTAATGGTCACTTGATATTCAAAATCATTGCAGGCCTATAAATGACACCTGCCCTCAAAAACGATTCTTGGGTCGTCAATCGAGGAAAAAAACTCAAAAGATGTGCACACTTCAAAACGACAATATCAAGAGGCATATTTTATGCACATTTTGTCTTCTCTTTCTTTCTCTTGTGATAAATAAAAGGGCATGGAAAAATGCTCAACATCAGGAATTAATAAAGCCATGCAAATCCAGTCGACAGAAACGTTCACCCACCATCGTCAGAATGATCATCAGCCACAGAGTCTACAAAGAATAAATGCTCAAGGTGTTTTAGAGAACTCTGTGCCCTCTAGCGGCCGCTGGGACGTTACCTGGTAACAGCTAGTAGTGAGGACACCGTGGAGGTGCATTGAAAGGTAAAAATTGAGCTAACCTGTAATCGGGTAGGCCCACTGATGGGCCTATCTCCCGAGTAGACCAAAATCAAAAAGACACAGGCTGGCCATCCTGCGCTGCAGCAACATGTACCATCGCCAAGACTTGGAAGAAACCCAAATGTCCATCAACAGAACAATGCACCAAGAAGAAGGGGGCCCATGTGCACAATGGAACATGAGCCACGGAAGAGCATGCAACAGTGCCGCTGGCACCACCGTAGAAGGATCTAGAGATACCCACCCAGAAGGAAGTACGAAAGAAACCGAAATAGAAATATCCTATGACATCACTTATAGCTGTTACTTCAACATTGATACCCATGAAGTCATTTCCAAGAGAAGGCCGTGCATAGATGCAGAAAACCAACTATGCTTAACCAAGTGGAAAGGTGTAAGGAATGTATGAATTTGGATATGGGGGTTTACAGACATGTACTGATACACATGACATATATAATCACAAAATACCTAAGGAATACCAAGAGAGGTCGACTCAACACTCTGTAATAACCTACACGGAAAAGGATCCAAAGATGAATAGATTGATACATACATATGATGAACCAGATGCAGTACACCTAGAACACACACCACATTTTTACTCAATTGGCTGTGATACTAGATAACAATTAAATTTTAAAAAACACACAAGAAGTAAGGAGATATAAGCTCTTGGGGGTTTGCCCTGACACACTGCACTCTCATTTGCAGCCTACTAACACAATTTCCAGGAAGCCTCTGTTGCAGGAAAACCCAGAGTTGGAAATGGAGAAATGCTGCCGCCTTGTGGCCGTTTCCCGCAAGAGCGGCTTTAAACGGATAGCTATGGGTCACTTAACATTCACAAGGACTCAGGCCTCTAAAAGACACCTGCCCTCAAAAAAAAAAAAAAAATGTCCTGAGCTCGGCAGTGGTGAAAAAAATTCAAAGCAGGCAAATGTGTCAAAGAGATAGTATGAAGAGGTAAGTTTTACTCACTCTTTATCAAAAAAAGCAAAATGGAGAAAAGCTCAACCTCAGGAATGATCAGACTCCTCTAAGCTACAAAAAGCTTTCAGCTCACCCAAGTTAACTACCGTCAGCCAAAAGACTACAAACAATAAATGCTGAAGGGGTTTTAGAGAACTCTGTTCCCTCTGTCTGCGGAGGACATGTGTAGTTGTAACAGCCAATAATGAGAACAGAAAGGAGCTGCGTTTTCAATTAAAAATTGAGCCACCCTTCCATCCAGAACACCCACAGCCGAGCCTCTCACCTGAGAAGACAGGCTGCAAGAGCTGCACTCCACGAGTTTTCACAGTAGCCAAGACACCGAAGCAACCCAAATGTCCATCAACAGATGAATGGATAAGAAGAGCTGGTCCGTGGACACAGTGGACTATTAGCCATGGAAAACAAGGAAACACTGCTCTTTGAGGCACCCGAGATGAGCCTAGAGATCATCACAGAACATGAGTTAAGTCGGAAAGCAAAAGGCATACCGTATGACATCACCTATAGGCGTTATCTAACAGCTGACACAAATGAACATATTTCCACAAAGAAAGACACTCACACACTTAGAAAACAAACTAAGCTTAAGTAAAATGAAAGGTGGGGGGAATGGATAAATTAAGATTAGTGTCACCATATGTGTACAAATACGTATTAAATATATATATCAAACAGACCGACCATATAGCAAGGGAGGTCACCAGAACAGTCTGCAATAATTTACATGGGAAGAGGATCTGTACAAGAATATATATATATATATCTATATCTATATCTATATCTATATATATATATATATATATAAAACGTACAAATGAACCAGATTCTGTACATATAGGACCAACAGTATTCTAATCATTACCCCGATTTAAACAAATTAAAAGAGCGAACAAGAAGTAATGTGACATACACTTCTGGGGTTTTTTCCTGGCACATTCCATTCTAATTGACAACCTGGGAACAGGACTTCCAGAAGGCTCTGCTGCCCTAGTAACCAGATGTGGGAATGTAGCAATGCTGACGCCTTGTGGCCGTTTCCCACAGCAGCAGCTTTAAAGTCAGTGCTAATGGTCACTCAATATTCACACCCATTGCAGGCTTGTAAATGACACCTGACCTCCAAAACAAAATCCTGGGGTCGAAAATCGACCAAAAAAGTCGAAAGAGGGCAACCTTCCAAGAAGACAATTTCGAGAGGTTTATTGTACTCACGGTTTTTTTTTTTTCTGTTTTTGTTTAACAGAATAAAAAAAGGCGTGGAAAAATGCTGAACCTTAGGAATTATTAGACACGAAAATACACGTTACAAAAACCTGTCATGTCACACCACTCAGCATGGCCATCAGCGAAACTTCTGCAAACAAGAAATGCTGACGGGGTGGTGAAGAAATGCGTACCCTCGGTTCTAAGTGGGACGTGGTAAGAGCCCCTAAGGAAAACACAGTGGAGTTGCCTGGAAAGGGTCAACATTGAGCGACCGTTCAATCAAGCATAGCCACTGCTGGGTCTATCACCTGAGAGGATGAGAATCAAAAAAGACACGGGCTGGCAATCCTGCAATCCAGCAATGTTTACCGTAGCCAACACTTGGAAGCAATGAAAATGCCCAGCCACAGAGGAATGCAGAAAAGAGAAGTGGTCCATGGACACAATGGAAGAGTGCTCCAGTGAAAAGTAGAAATTCCATTTTAAAAACAGATATAAGTAAGGAGACATCAGCTTTGGGGGGTTTCTCCAGACACATCCCACCGTCATTGATAACCGAGGAACACCACTGGCAGGAAGGTCTGCTTCACTAGTTACCAGAGTGGGAAACGCAGAAATGCCGCAGCCCTCTGGCCGTTACGTGCAACGGCAGCTTGAAAACCCGTGCTAATGGTCACTTCGTGTGCACAAGTCCTGGAGGGCTGTCAATGAAACCTGCCCTCAAAATGTCTTGAGGGAGGTAGTGGCCAAAATATTTCAAAAGGCGGCACATAGTTCAAGAAAAGAATGGGATGAGGTAAGCTACACACACAGTTTGAAGGAAAAAAGGACATCCCTGAAAGCTCAATTTCAAGGCTTTATGAGATGCATGCAAATCCAACCACAGAGGTATGGGCTCACACCAGTCAGAAGAACCATCAGCAACAAAACTACCAACAGTTCATGCTGAAGGGGTTGTGGAGAAGTGCATACCCTCTAGGTTAAGTGGGGCTTTGCCGCCAGCCGCGGCGGGTCCTCAAAGTGTAGCAACAACCGACGAGAGGGGGTAGGGAACTGAACGCACCAAGGTATGGGATCAGAAGGGCACAAGCAACTGACGCTTGCAAGGCAAGTTTAATAACAAAGCCTAGCCGTATATATACCCCTAAAGCAGGGAACTTGCTTCGTCACGCCTTATCGGCATCAGCTGGTTGGTTGGCTTCTCGGCTTAGTCACACCTTATCAGCATCAGCTGGTTGGTTGGCTGCTCGGCTTCTCCCTCAAAGGCACCAATTTCCCCTCCAGGGTTGCTTTTCCTAGCTTTAGGGAACAACCAGGGACTCCCAGTAACTGAGCAGGTCCCTGGAGCGATTTGGCCAAAGGCCATCTCCTTTTGTATGTTCATACCATAAAGTCCAGGATGCATACCAAGGAGAGTACAGTCGGGCCCTGAGGCTTAGGAGGGTCTTAGTGGCGCCTTCCTCAGAGGGCAATGCTCGCCACAGGACTTCACCTGGTAAGAGACACTAATGGGAACAGAATGGAGGTGCCTTTACAAGGTAAACACTGAGTTACGATATGATCCAGCAGGTACACTCGTGGGCCCATAACCTAAGAAAGAAGACAGAAGTGGAAAGACACAGGCAGGCAAATCTGCATTGCAGGAGTATTACAAAAGCCAGGACATGGAAGCAACCAGAAAGTCCATCAACAGATGAGTGGACAAAGAAGAACAGGGACCTGAACAGATGGAATATTAGCCAAGGAACAAAAGGAAACAATGCCATCAACAGCACCATCGGTGAGGCTAGAGTTCATCACGCACCTTGCAGTAAGTCACAGAGCGAAAGATACATAGCCTACGATATCACTTATAGGTGTTCCCTGAAAATTGATATCACTGAAGATATTTCCACAGAGAAAGGCAATCACAGATGCAATAAAGAGATTTATGGTTCACCCATGGACAGGTGTGAGAATTGTGTACATTAGGAAATTGGGTTTAAGAGAGAGATACAAACACAGGTGAAATACAAAATCACCAAAGGCCTACGGAATACCAAGAGAAGAGTACTCAACATTGTGTCATAAGCTACATGGGAAAAGGATCCAAAGACGACTAGATACGTGTTTATGTATAAAAGAGCCACATCTTTCACACCTACAACAAGCAAAACATTGTAATCAAACTTGCTGTGAGAAACAATAAACATTGAATTAAAAAACGAACAAGTCAGTCGTGAGGCACAAACATAAGGGGCTTTTTCCTGGCACAGTCCATTCTAATTGACAACCGAGAATACGACTTCCACGGAGGCTCTGTTGCCCGAGTAACCAGGTTTGGTAAAGGAGACCTGCTGCCGCCTTGTGGCCGTTTCTCAAAACAGCAGCTTTAAACCCAGTGCTAATGGTCACTTGATATTCAAAATCATTGCAGGCCTATAAATGACACCTGCCCTCAAAAACGATTCTTGGGTCGTCCATCGAGGAAAAAAACTCAAAAGACGTGCACACTTCAAAACGACAATTTCAAGAGGCATATTTTGTGCACATTTTGTCTTCTCTTTCTTTCTCTTGTGATAAATAAAAGGGCATGGAAAAATGCTCAACATCAGGAATTAATAAAGCCATGCAAATCCAGTCGACAGAAACGTTCACCCACCGTCGTCAGAATGATCATCAGCCACAGAGTCTACAAAGAATAAATGCTCAAGGTGTTTTAGAGAACTCTGTGCCCTCTAGCGGCCGCTGGGACGTAACCTGGTAACAGCTAGTAGTGAGAACACCGTGGAGGTGCATTGAAAGGTAAAAATTGAGCTAACCTGTAATCGGGTAGGCCCACTGATGGGCCTATCTCCCGAGTAGACCAAAATCAAAAAGACACAGGCTGGCCATCCTGCGCTGCAGCAACATGTACCATCGCCAAGACTTGGAAGAAACCCAAATGTCCATCAACAGAACAATGCACCAAGAAGAAGGGGGCCCATGTGCACAATGGAACATGAGCCACGGAAGAGCATGCAACAGTGCCGCTGGCACCACCGTAGAAGGATCTAGAGATACCCACCCAAAAGGAAGTACGAAAGAAACCGAAATAGAAATATCCTATGACATCACTTATAGCTGTTACTTCAACATTGATACCCATGAAGTCATTTCCAAGAGAAGGCCGTGCATAGATGCAGAAAACCAACTATGCTTAACCAAGTGGAAAGGTGTAAGGAATGTATGAATTTGGATATGGGGGTTTACAGACATGTACTGATACATATGAAATATATAATCACAAAATACCTAAGGAATACCAAGAGAGGTCGACTCAACACTCTGTAATAACCTACACGGGAAAGGATCCAAAGATGAATAGATTGATACATACATATGATGAACCAGATGCAGTACACCTAGAACACACACCACATTTTTATCCAATTGGCTGTGATACTGGATAACAATTAAATTTTAAAAAACACACAAGAAGTAAGGAGATATAAGCTCTTGGGGGTTTGCCCTGACACACTGCACTCTCATTTGCAGCCTACTAACACAATTTCCAGGAAGCCTCTGTTGCAGGAAAACCCAGAGTTGGAAATGGAGAAATGCTGCCGCCTTGTGGCCGTTTCCCGCAAGAGCGGCTTTAAACGCATAGCTATGGGTCACTTAACATTCACAAGGACTCAGGCCTCTAAAAGACACCTGCCCTCAAAAAAAAAATGTCCTGAGCTCGGCAGTGGTGAAAAAAATTCGAAGGAGGCAAATGTGTCAAAGAGATAGTATGAAGAGGTAAGTTTTACTCACTCTTTATCAAAAAAAGCAAAATGGAGAAAAGCTCAACCTCAGGAATGATCAGACTCCTCTAAGCTACAAAAAGCTTTCAGCTCACCCAAGTTAACTACCGTCAGCCAAAAGACTACAAACAATAAATGCTGAAGGGGTTTTAGAGAACTCTGTTCCCTCTGTCTGCGGAGGACATGTCTAGTTGTAACAGCCAATAATGAGAACAGAAAGGAGCTGCGTTTTCAATTAAAAATTGAGCCACCCTTCCATCCAGAACACCCACAGCCGAGCCTCTCACCTGAGAAGACAGGCTGCAAGAGCTGCACTCCACGAGTTTTCACAGTAGCCAAAGACACCGAAGCAACCCAAATGTCCATCAACAGATGAATGGATAAGAAGAGCTGGTCCGTGGACACAGTGGACTATTAGCCATGGAAAACAAGGAAACACTGCTCTTTGAGGCACCCGAGATGAGCCTAGAGATCATCACAGAACATGAGTTAAGTCGGAAAGCAAAAGGCATACCGTATGACATCACCTATAGGCGTTATCTAACAGCTGACACAAATGAACATATTTCCACAAAGAAAGACACTCACACACTTAGAAAACAAACTAAGCTTAAGTAAAATGAAAGGTGGGGGGAATGGATAAATTAAGATTAGTGTCACCATATGTGTACAAATACGTATTAAATATATATATCAAACAGACCGACCATATAGCAAGGGAGGTCACCAGAACAGTCTGCAATAATTTACATGGGAAGAGGATCTGTACAAGAATATCTATATCTATATCTATATCTATATATAGATATATATATATATATATAAAACGTACAAATGAACCAGATTCTGTACATATAGGACCAACAGTATTCTAATCATTACCCCGATTTAAACAAATTAAAAGAGCGAACAAGAAGTAATGTGACATACACTTCTGGGTTTTTTTCCTGGCACATTCCATTCTAATTGACAACCTGGGAACAGGACTTCCAGAAGGCTCTGCTGCCCTAGTAACCAGATGTGGGAATGTAGCAATGCTGACGCCTTGTGGCCGTTTCCCACAGCAGCAGCTTTAAAGTCAGTGCTAATGGTCACTCAATATTCACACCCATTGCAGGCTTGTAAATGACACCTGCCCTCCAAAACAAAATCCTGGGGTCGAAAATCGACCAAAAAAGTCGAAAGAGGGCAACCTTCCAAGAAGACAATTTCGAGAGGTTTATTGTACTCACGGTTTTTTGTTTTCTGTTTTTGTTTAACAGAATAAAAAAAGGCGTGGAAAAATGCTGAACCTTAGGAATTATTAGACACGAAAATACACGTTACAAAAACCTATCATGTCACACCACTCAGCATGGCCATCAGCGAAACTTCTGCAAACAAGAAATGCTGACGGGTTGGTGAAGAAATGCGTACCCTCGGTTCTAAGTGGGTCGTGGTAAGAGCCCCTAAGGAAAACACAGTGGAGTTGCCTGGAAAGGGTCAACATTGAGCGACCGTTCAATCAAGCATACCCACTGCTGGGTCTATCACCTGAGAGGATGAGAATCAAAAAAGACACGGGCTGGCAATCCTGCAATCCAGCAATGTTTACCGTAGCCAACACTTGGAAGCAATGAAAATGCCCAGCCACAGAGGAATGCAGAAAGGAGAAGTGGTCCATGGACACAATGGAAGAGTACTCCAGTGAAAAGTAGAAATTCCATTTTAAAAACAGATATAAGTAAGGAGACATCAGCTTTGGGGGGTTTCTCCAGACACATCCCACCGTCATTGATAACCGAGGAACACCACTGGCAGGAAGGTCTGTTTCACTAGTTACCAGAGTGGGAAACGCAGAAATGCTGCAGCCCTCTGGCCGTTACGTGCAACGGCAGCTTGAAAACCCGTGCTAATGGTCACTTCGTGTGCACAAGTCCTGGAGGGCTGTCAATGAAACCTGCCCTCAAAATGTCTTGAGGGAGGTAGTGGCCAAAATATTTCAAAAGGCGGCACATAGTTCAAGAAAAGAATGGGATGAGGTAAGCTACACACACAGTTTGAAGGAAAAAAGGACATCCCTGAAAGCTCAATTTCAAGGCTTTATGAGACGCATGCAAATCCAACCACACAGGTATCGGCTCACACCAGTCAGAAGAACCATCAGCAACAAAACTACCAACAATTCATGCTGAAGGGGTTGTGGAGAAGTGCATACCCTCTAGGTTAAGTGGGACTTTGCCGCCAGCCGCGGCGGGTCCTCAAAGTGTAGCAACAACCGACGAGAGGGGGTAGGGAACTGAACGCACCAAGGTATGGGATCAGAAGGGCACAAGCAACTGACGCTTGCAAGGCAAGTTTAATAACAAAGCCTAGCCGTATATATACCCCTAAAGCAGGGAATTTGCCTCGTCACGCCTTATCGGCATCAGCTGGTTGGTTGGCTTCTCGGCTTAGTGACACCTTATCAGCATCAGCTGTTTGGTTGGCTGCTCGGCTTCTCCCTCAAAGGCACCAATTTCCCCTCCAGGGTTGCTTTTCCTAGCTTTAGGGAACAACCAGGGACTCCCAGTAACTGAGCAGGTCCCTGGAGCGATTTGGCCAAAGGCCATCTCCTTTTGTATGTTCATACCATAAAGTCCAGGATGCATACCAAGGAGAGTACAGTCGGGCCCTGAGGCTTAGGAGGGTCTTAGTGGCGCCTTCCTCAGAGGGCAATGCTCGCCACAGGACTTCACCTGGTAAGAGGCACTAATGGGAACAGAATGGAGGTGCCTTTACAAGGTAAACACTGAGTTACGATATGATCCAGCAGGCCCACTCCTGGGCCTATAACCTAAGAAAGAAGACAGAAGTGGAAAGACACAGGCAGGCAAATCTGCATTGCAGGAGTATTACAATAGCCAGGACATGGAAGCAACCAGAAAGTCCATCAACAGATGAGTGGACAAAGAAGAACAGGGACCTGTACAGATGGAATATTAGCCAAGGAACCAAAGGAAACAATGCCATCAACAGCACCATCGGTGAGGCTAGAGTTCATCACGCACCTTGCAGTAAGTCACAGAGCGAAAGATACATAGCCTACGATATCAGTTATAGGTGTTTCCTAAAAATTGATATCACTGAAGATATTTCCACAGAGAAAGGCAATCACAGATGCAATAAAGAGATTTATGGTTCACCCATGGACAGGTGTGAGAATTGTGTACATTAGGAAATTGGGTTTAAGAGAGAGATACAAACACAGGTGAAATACAAAATCACCAAAGGCCTACGGAATACCAAGAGAAGAGTACTCAACATTGTGTCATAAGCTACATGGGAAAAGGATCCAAAGACGACTAGATACGTGTTTATGTATAAAAGAGCCACATCTTTCACACCTACAACAAGCAAAACATTGTAATCAAACTTGCTGTGAGAAACAATAAACATTGAATTAAAAAACGAACAAGTCAGTCGTGAGGCACAAACATAAGGGGCTTTTTCCTGGCACAGTCCATTCTAATTGACAACCGAGAATACGACTTCCACGGAGGCTCTGTTGCCCGAGTAACCAGGTTTGGTAAAGGAGACCTGCTGCCGCCTTGTGGCCGTTTCTCAAAACAGCAGCTTTAAACCCAGTGCTAATGGTCACTTGATATTCAAAATCATTGCAGGCCTATAAATGACACCTGCCCTCAAAAACGATTCTTGGGTCGTCCATCGAGGAAAAAAACTCAAAAGACGTGCACACTTCAAAACGACAATTTCAAGAGGCATATTTTGTGCACATTTTGTCTTCTCTTTCTTTCTCTTGTGATAAATAAAAGGGCATGGAAAAATGCTCAACATCAGGAATTAATAAAGCCATGCAAATCCAGTCGACAGAAACGTTCACCCACCGTCGTCAGAATGATCATCAGCCACAGAGTCTACAAAGAATAAATGCTCAAGGTGTTTTAGAGAACTCTGTGCCCTCTAGCGGCCGCTGGGACGTAACCTGGTAACAGCTAGTAGTGAGAACACCGTGGAGGTGCATTGAAAGGTAAAAATTGAGCTAACCTGTAATCGGGTAGGCCCACTGATGGGCCTATCTCCCGAGTAGACCAAAATCAAAAAGACACAGGCTGGCCATCCTGCGCTGCAGCAACATGTACCATAGCCAAGACTTGGAAGAAACCCAAATGTCCATCAACAGAACAATGCACCAAGAAGAAGGGGGCCCATGTGCACAATGGAACATGAGCCACGGAAGAGCATGCAACAGTGCCGCTGGCACCACCGTAGAAGGATCTAGAGATACCCACCCAAAAGGAAGTACGAAAGAAACCGAAATAGAAATATCCTATGACATCACTTATAGCTGTTACTTCAACATTGATACCCATGAAGTCATTTCCAAGAGAAGGCCGTGCATAGATGCAGAAAACCAACTATGCTTAACCAAGTGGAAAGGTGTAAGGAATGTATGAATTTGGATATGGGGGTTTACAGACATGTACTGATACATATGAAATATATAATCACAAAATACCTAAGGAATACCAAGAGAGGTCGACTCAACACTCTGTAATAACCTACACGGGAAAGGATCCAAAGATGAATAGATTGATACATACATATGATGAACCAGATGCAGTACACCTAGAACACACACCACATTTTTATCCAATTGGCTGTGATACTGGATAACAATTAAATTTTAAAAAACACACAAGAAGTAAGGAGATATAAGCTCTTGGGGGTTTGCCCTGACACACTGCACTCTCATTTGCAGCCTACTAACACAATTTCCAGGAAGCCTCTGTTGCAGGAAAACCCAGAGTTGGAAATGGAGAAATGCTGCCGCCTTGTGGCCGTTTCCCGCAAGAGCGGCTTTAAACGCATAGCTATGGGTCACTTAACATTCACAAGGACTCAGGCCTCTAAAAGACACCTGCCCTCAAAAAAAAAATGTCCTGAGCTCGGCCGTGGTGAAAAAAATTCGAAGGAGGCAAATGTGTCAAAGAGATAGTATGAAGAGGTAAGTTTTACTCACTCTTTATCAAAAAAAGCAAAATGGAGAAAAGCTCAACCTCAGGAATGATCAGACTCCTCTAAGCTACAAAAAGCTTTCAGCTCACCCAAGTTAACTACCGTCAGCCAAAAGACTACAAACAATAAATGCTGAAGGGGTTTTAGAGAACTCTGTTCCCTCTGTCTGCGGAGGACATGTCTAGTTGTAACAGCCAATAATGAGAACAGAAAGGAGCTGCGTTTTCAATTAAAAATTGAGCCACCCTTCCATCCAGAACACCCACAGCTGAGCCTCTCACCTGAGAAGACAGGCTGCAAGAGCTGCACTCCACGAGTTTTCACAGTAGCCAAAGACACCGAAGCAACCCAAATGTCCATCAACAGATGAATGGATAAGAAGAGCTGGTCCGTGGACACAGTGGACTATTAGCCATGGAAAACAAGGAAACACTGCTCTTTGAGGCACCCGAGATGAGCCTAGAGATCATCACAGAACATGAGTTAAGTCGGAAAGCAAAAGGCATACCGTATGACATCACCTATAGGCGTTATCTAACAGCTGACACAAATGAACATATTTCCACAAAGAAAGACACTCACACACTTAGAAAACAAACTAAGCTTAAGTAAAATGAAAGGTGGGGGGAATGGATAAATTAAGATTAGTGTCACCATATGTGTACAAATACGTATTAAATATATATATCAAACAGACCGACCATATAGCAAGGGAGGTCACCAGAACACTCTGCAATAATTTACATGGGAAGAGGATCTGTACAAGAATCTATATCTATATCTATATCTATATCTATATCTATATCTATCTATATATATATATATATATATATAAAACGTACAAATGAACCAGATTCTGTACATATAGGACCAACAGTATTCTAATCATTACCCCGATTTAAACAAATTAAAAGAGCGAACAAGAAGTAATGTGACATACACTTCTGGGGTTTTTTCCTGGCACATTCCATTCTAATTGACAACCTGGGAACAGGACTTCCAGAAGCCTCTGCTGCCCTAGTAACCAGATGTGGGAATGTAGCAATGCTGACGCCTTGTGGCCGTTTCCCACAGCAGCAGCTTTAAAGTCAGTGCTAATGGTCACTCAATATTCACACCCATTGCAGGCTTGTAAATGACACCTGCCCTCCAAAACAAAATCCTGGGGTCGAAAATCGACCAAAAAAGTCGAAAGAGGGCAACCTTCCAAGAAGACAATTTCGAGAGGTTTATTGTACTCACGGTTTTTTGTTTTCTGTTTTTGTTTAACAGAATAAAAAAAGGCGTGGAAAAATGCTGAACCTTAGGAATTATTAGACACGAAAATACACGTTACAAAAACCTATCATGTCACACCACTCAGCATGGCCATCAGCGAAACTTCTGCAAACAAGAAATGCTGACGGGTTGGTGAAGAAATGCGTACCCTCGGTTCTAAGTGGGTCGTGGTAAGAGCCCCTAAGGAAAACACAGTGGAGTTGCCTGGAAAGGGTCAACATTGAGCGACCGTTCAATCAAGCATACCCACTGCTGGGTCTATCACCTGAGAGGATGAGAATCAAAAAAGACACGGGCTGGCAATCCTGCAATCCAGCAATGTTTACCGTAGCCAACACTTGGAAGCAATGAAAATGCCCAGCCACAGAGGAATGCAGAAAGGAGAAGTGGTCCATGGACACAATGGAAGAGTACTCCAGTGAAAAGTAGAAATTCCATTTTAAAAACAGATATAAGTAAGGAGACATCAGCTTTGGGGGGTTTCTCCAGACACATCCCACCGTCATTGATAACCGAGGAACAACACTGGCAGGAAGGTCTGTTTCACTAGTTACCAGAGTGGGAAACGCAGAAATGCTGCAGCCCTCTGGCCGTTACGTGCAACGGCAGCTTGAAAACCCGTGCTAATGGTCACTTCGTGTGCACAAGTCCTGGAGGGCTGTCAATGAAACCTGCCCTCAAAATGTCTTGAGGGAGGTAGTGGCCAAAATATTTCAAAAGGCGGCACATAGTTCAAGAAAAGAATGGGATGAGGTAAGCTACACACACAGTTTGAAGGAAAAAAGGACATCCCTGAAAGCTCAATTTCAAGGCTTTATGAGACGCATGCAAATCCAACCACACAGGTATCGGCTCACACCAGTCAGAAGAACCATCAGCAACAAAACTACCAACAATTCATGCTGAAGGGGTTGTGGAGAAGTGCATACCCTCTAGGTTAAGTGGGACTTTGCCGCCAGCCGCGGCGGGTCCTCAAAGTGTAGCAACAACCGACGAGAGGGGGTAGGGAACTGAACGCACCAAGGTATGGGATCAGAAGGGCACAAGCAACTGACGCTTGCAAGGCAAGTTTAATAACAAAGCCTAGCCGTATATATACCCCTAAAGCAGGGAATTTGCCTCGTCACGCCTTATCGGCATCAGCTGGTTGGTTGGCTTCTCGGCTTAGTGACACCTTATCAGCATCAGCTGTTTGGTTGGCTGCTCGGCTTCTCCCTCAAAGGCACCAATTTCCCCTCCAGGGTTGCTTTTCCTAGCTTTAGGGAACAACCAGGGACTCCCAGTAACTGAGCAGGTCCCTGGAGCGATTTGGCCAAAGGCCATCTCCTTTTGTATGTTCATACCATAAAGTCCAGGATGCATACCAAGGAGAGTACAGTCGGGCCCTGAGGCTTAGGAGGGTCTTAGTGGCGCCTTCCTCAGAGGGCAATGCTCGCCACAGGACTTCACCTGGTAAGAGACACTAATGGGAACAGAATGGAGGTGCCTTTACAAGGTAAACACTGAGTTACGATATGATCCAGCAGGCCCACTCCTGGGCCTATAACCTAAGAAAGAAGACAGAAGTGGAAAGACACAGGCAGGCAAATCTGCATTGCAGGAGTATTACAATAGCCAGGACATGGAAGCAACCAGAAAGTCCATCAACAGATGAGTGGACAAAGAAGAACAGGGACCTGTACAGATGGAATATTAGCCAAGGAACCAAAGGAAACAATGCCATCAACAGCACCATCGGTGAGGCTAGAGTTCATCACGCACCTTGCAGTAAGTCACAGAGCGAAAGATACATAGCCTACGATATCAGTTATAGGTGTTTCCTAAAAATTGATATCACTGAAGATATTTCCACAGAGAAAGGCAATCACAGATGCAATAAAGAGATTTATGGTTCACCCATGGACAGGTGTGAGAATTGTGTACATTAGGAAATTGGGTTTAAGAGAGAGATACAAACACAGGTGAAATACAAAATCACCAAAGGCCTACGGAATACCAAGAGAAGAGTACTCAACATTGTGTCATAAGCTACATGGGAAAAGGATCCAAAGACGACTAGATACGTGTTTATGTATAAAAGAGCCACATCTTTCACACCTACAACAAGCAAAACATTGTAATCAAACTTGCTGTGAGAAACAATAAACATTGAATTAAAAAACGAACAAGTCAGTCGTGAGGCACAAACATAAGGGGCTTTTTCCTGGCACAGTCCATTCTAATTGACAACCGAGAATACGACTTCCACGGAGGCTCTGTTGCCCGAGTAACCAGGTTTGGTAAAGGAGACCTGCTGCCGCCTTGTGGCCGTTTCTCAAAACAGCAGCTTTAAACCCAGTGCTAATGGTCACTTGATATTCAAAATCATTGCAGGCCTATAAATGACACCTGCCCTCAAAAACGATTCTTGGGTCGTCCATCGAGGAAAAAAACTCAAAAGACGTGCACACTTCAAAACGACAATTTCAAGAGGCATATTTTGTGCACATTTTGTCTTCTCTTTCTTTCTCTTGTGATAAATAAAAGGGCATGGAAAAATGCTCAACATCAGGAATTAATAAAGCCATGCAAATCCAGTCGACAGAAACGTTCACCCACCGTCGTCAGAATGATCATCAGCCACAGAGTCTACAAAGAATAAATGCTCAAGGTGTTTTAGAGAACTCTGTGCCCTCTAGCGGCCGCTGGGACGTTACCTGGTAACAGCTAGTAGTGAGGACACCGTGGAGGTGCATTGAAAGGTAAAAATTGAGCTAACCTGTAATCGGGTAGGCCCACTGATGGGCCTATCTCCCGAGTAGACCAAAATCAAAAAGACACAGGCTGGCCATCCTGCGCTGCAGCAACATGTACCATCGCCAAGACTTGGAAGAAACCCAAATGTCCATCAACAGAACAATGCACCAAGAAGAAGGGGGCCCATGTGCACAATGGAACATGAGCCACGGAAGAGCATGCAACAGTGCCGCTGGCACCACCGTAGAAGGATCTAGAGATACCCACCCAGAAGGAAGTACGAAAGAAACCGAAATAGAAATATCCTATGACATCACTTATAGCTGTTACTTCAACATTGATACCCATGAAGTCATTTCCAAGAGAAGGCCGTGCATAGATGCAGAAAACCAACTATGCTTAACCAAGTGGAAAGGTGTAAGGAATGTATGAATTTGGATATGGGGGTTTACAGACATGTACTGATACACATGACATATATAATCACAAAATACCTAAGGAATACCAAGAGAGGTCGACTCAACACTCTGTAATAACCTACACGGAAAAGGATCCAAAGATGAATAGATTGATACATACATATGATGAACCAGATGCAGTACACCTAGAACACACACCACATTTTTATCCAATTGGCTGTGATACTGGATAACAATTAAATTTTAAAAAACACACAAGAAGTAAGGAGATATAAGCTCTTGGGGGTTTGCCCTGACACACTGCACTCTCATTTGCAGCCTACTAACACAATTTCCAGGAAGCCTCTGTTGCAGGAAAACCCAGAGTTGGAAATGGAGAAATGCTGCCGCCTTGTGGCCGTTTCCCGCAAGAGCGGCTTTAAACGCATAGCTATGGGTCACTTAACATTCACAAGGACTCAGGCCTCTAAAAGACACCTGCCCTCAAAAAAAAAATGTCCTGAGCTCGGCCGTGGTGAAAAAAATTCGAAGGAGGCAAATGTGTCAAAGAGATAGTATGAAGAGGTAAGTTTTACTCACTCTTTATCAAAAAAAGCAAAATGGAGAAAAGCTCAACCTCAGGAATGATCAGACTCCTCTAAGCTACAAAAAGCTTTCAGCTCACCCAAGTTAACTACCGTCAGCCAAAAGACTACAAACAATAAATGCTGAAGGGGTTTTAGAGAACTCTGTTCCCTCTGTCTGCGGAGGACATGTCTAGTTGTAACAGCCAATAATGAGAACAGAAAGGAGCTGCGTTTTCAATTAAAAATTGAGCCACCCTTCCATCCAGAACACCCACAGCCGAGCCTCTCACCTGAGAAGACAGGCTGCAAGAGCTGCACTCCACGAGTTTTCACAGTAGCCAAAGACACCGAAGCAACCCAAATGTCCATCAACAGATGAATGGATAAGAAGAGCTGGTCCGTGGACACAGTGGACTATTAGCCATGGAAAACAAGGAAACACTGCTCTTTGAGGCACCCGAGATGAGCCTAGAGATCATCACAGAACATGAGTTAAGTCGGAAAGCAAAAGGCATACCGTATGACATCACCTATAGGCGTTATCTAACAGCTGACACAAATGAACATATTTCCACAAAGAAAGACACTCACACACTTAGAAAACAAACTAAGCTTAAGTAAAATGAAAGGTGGGGGGAATGGATAAATTAAGATTAGTGTCACCATATGTGTACAAATACGTATTAAATATATATATCAAACAGACCGACCATATAGCAAGGGAGGTCACCAGAACACTCTGCAATAATTTACATGGGAAGAGGATCTGTACAAGAATATATATCTATATCTATATCTATATCTATATATAGATATATATATATATATATAAAACGTACAAATGAACCAGATTCTGTACATATAGGACCAACAGTATTCTAATCATTACCCCGATTTAAACAAATTAAAAGAGCGAACAAGAAGTAATGTGACATACACTTCTGGGGTTTTTTCCTGGCACATTCCATTCTAATTGACAACCTGGGAACAGGACTTCCAGAAGGCTCTGCTGCCCTAGTAACCAGATGTGGGAATGTAGCAATGCTGACGCCTTGTGGCCGTTTCCCACAGCAGCAGCTTTAAAGTCAGTGCTAATGGTCACTCAATATTCACACCCATTGCAGGCTTGTAAATGACACCTGCCCTCCAAAACAAAATCCTGGGGTCGAAAATCGACCAAAAAAGTCGAAAGAGGGCAACCTTCCAAGAAGACAATTTCGAGAGGTTTATTGTACTCACGGTTTTTTGTTTTCTGTTTTTGTTTAACAGAATAAAAAAAGGCGTGGAAAAATGCTGAACCTTAGGAATTATTAGACACGAAAATACACGTTACAAAAACCTATCATGTCACACCACTCAGCATGGCCATCAGCGAAACTTCTGCAAACAAGAAATGCTGACGGGTTGGTGAAGAAATGCGTACCCTCGGTTCTAAGTGGGTCGTGGTAAGAGCCCCTAAGGAAAACACAGTGGAGTTGCCTGGAAAGGGTCAACATTGAGCGACCGTTCAATCAAGCATACCCACTGCTGGGTCTATCACCTGAGAGGATGAGAATCAAAAAAGACACGGGCTGGCAATCCTGCAATCCAGCAATGTTTACCGTAGCCAACACTTGGAAGCAATGAAAATGCCCAGCCACAGAGGAATGCAGAAAGGAGAAGTGGTCCATGGACACAATGGAAGAGTACTCCAGTGAAAAGTAGAAATTCCATTTTAAAAACAGATATAAGTAAGGAGACATCAGCTTTGGGGGGTTTCTCCAGACACATCCCACCGTCATTGATAACCGAGGAACACCACTGGCAGGAAGGTCTGTTTCACTAGTTACCAGAGTGGGAAACGCAGAAATGCTGCAGCCCTCTGGCCGTTACGTGCAACGGCAGCTTGAAAACCCGTGCTAATGGTCACTTCGTGTGCACAAGTCCTGGAGGGCTGTCAATGAAACCTGCCCTCAAAATGTCTTGAGGGAGGTAGTGGCCAAAATATTTCAAAAGGCGGCA
Organism: Kogia breviceps; assembly: GCF_026419965.1. Taxonomy (NCBI): domain Eukaryota; kingdom Metazoa; phylum Chordata; class Mammalia; order Artiodactyla; family Physeteridae; genus Kogia; species Kogia breviceps. The sequence goes on along the minus strand of NC_081312.1, from coordinate 131,290,274 downwards.
CATAGTTCAAGAAAAGAATGGGATGAGGTAAGCTACACACACAGTTTGAAGGAAAAAAGGACATCCCTGAAAGCTCAATTTCAAGGCTTTATGAGACGCATGCAAATCCAACCACACAGGTATCGGCTCACACCAGTCAGAAGAACCATCAGCAACAAAACTACCAACAATTCATGCTGAAGGGGTTGTGGAGAAGTGCATACCCTCTAGGTTAAGTGGGACTTTGCCGCCAGCCGCGGCGGGTCCTCAAAGTGTAGCAACAACCGACGAGAGGGGGTAGGGAACTGAACGCACCAAGGTATGGGATCAGAAGGGCACAAGCAACTGACGCTTGCAAGGCAAGTTTAATAACAAAGCCTAGCCGTATATATACCCCTAAAGCAGGGAATTTGCCTCGTCACGCCTTATCGGCATCAGCTGGTTGGTTGGCTTCTCGGCTTAGTCACACCTTATCAGCATCAGCTGTTTGGTTGGCTGCTCGGCTTCTCCCTCAAAGGCACCAATTTCCCCTCCAGGGTTGCTTTTCCTAGCTTTAGGGAACAACCAGGGACTCCCAGTAACTGAGCAGGTCCCTGGAGCGATTTGGCCAAAGGCCATCTCCTTTTGTATGTTCATACCATAAAGTCCAGGATGCATACCAAGGAGAGTACAGTCGGGCCCTGAGGCTTAGGAGGGTCTTAGTGGCGCCTTCCTCAGAGGGCAATGCTCGCCACAGGACTTCACCTGGTAAGAGGCACTAATGGGAACAGAATGGAGGTGCCTTTACAAGGTAAACACTGAGTTACGATATGATCCAGCAGGCCCACTCCTGGGCCTATAACCTAAGAAAGAAGACAGAAGTGGAAAGACACAGGCAGGCAAATCTGCATTGCAGGAGTATTACAATAGCCAGGACATGGAAGCAACCAGAAAGTCCATCAACAGATGAGTGGACAAAGAAGAACAGGGACCTGTACAGATGGAATATTAGCCAAGGAACCAAAGGAAACAATGCCATCAACAGCACCATCGGTGAGGCTAGAGTTCATCACGCACCTTGCAGTAAGTCACAGAGCGAAAGATACATAGCCTACGATATCAGTTATAGGTGTTTCCTAAAAATTGATATCACTGAAGATATTTCCACAGAGAAAGGCAATCACAGATGCAATAAAGAGATTTATGGTTCACCCATGGACAGGTGTGAGAATTGTGTACATTAGGAAATTGGGTTTAAGAGAGAGATACAAACACAGGTGAAATACAAAATCACCAAAGGCCTACGGAATACCAAGAGAAGAGTACTCAACATTGTGTCATAAGCTACATGGGAAAAGGATCCAAAGACGACTAGATACGTGTTTATGTATAAAAGAGCCACATCTTTCACACCTACAACAAGCAAAACATTGTAATCAAACTTGCTGTGAGAAACAATAAACATTGAATTAAAAAACGAACAAGTCAGTCGTGAGGCACAAACATAAGGGGCTTTTTCCTGGCACAGTCCATTCTAATTGACAACCGAGAATACGACTTCCACGGAGGCTCTGTTGCCCGAGTAACCAGGTTTGGTAAAGGAGACCTGCTGCCGCCTTGTGGCCGTTTCTCAAAACAGCAGCTTTAAACCCAGTGCTAATGGTCACTTGATATTCAAAATCATTGCAGGCCTATAAATGACACCTGCCCTCAAAAACGATTCTTGGGTCGTCCATCGAGGAAAAAAACTCAAAAGACGTGCACACTTCAAAACGACAATTTCAAGAGGCATATTTTGTGCACATTTTGTCTTCTCTTTCTTTCTCTTGTGATAAATAAAAGGGCATGGAAAAATGCTCAACATCAGGAATTAATAAAGCCATGCAAATCCAGTCGACAGAAACGTTCACCCACCGTCGTCAGAATGATCATCAGCCACAGAGTCTACAAAGAATAAATGCTCAAGGTGTTTTAGAGAACTCTGTGCCCTCTAGCGGCCGCTGGGACGTAACCTGGTAACAGCTAGTAGTGAGAACACCGTGGAGGTGCATTGAAAGGTAAAAATTGAGCTAACCTGTAATCGGGTAGGCCCACTGATGGGCCTATCTCCCGAGTAGACCAAAATCAAAAAGACACAGGCTGGCCATCCTGCGCTGCAGCAACATGTACCATAGCCAAGACTTGGAAGAAACCCAAATGTCCATCAACAGAACAATGCACCAAGAAGAAGGGGGCCCATGTGCACAATGGAACATGAGCCACGGAAGAGCATGCAACAGTGCCGCTGGCACCACCGTAGAAGGATCTAGAGATACCCACCCAAAAGGAAGTACGAAAGAAACCGAAATAGAAATATCCTATGACATCACTTATAGCTGTTACTTCAACATTGATACCCATGAAGTCATTTCCAAGAGAAGGCCGTGCATAGATGCAGAAAACCAACTATGCTTAACCAAGTGGAAAGGTGTAAGGAATGTATGAATTTGGATATGGGGGTTTACAGACATGTACTGATACATATGAAATATATAATCACAAAATACCTAAGGAATACCAAGAGAGGTCGACTCAACACTCTGTAATAACCTACACGGGAAAGGATCCAAAGATGAATAGATTGATACATACATATGATGAACCAGATGCAGTACACCTAGAACACACACCACATTTTTATCCAATTGGCTGTGATACTAGATAACAATTAAATTTTAAAAAACACACAAGAAGTAAGGAGATATAAGCTCTTGGGGGTTTGCCCTGACACACTGCACTCTCATTTGCAGCCTACTAACACAATTTCCAGGAAGCCTCTGTTGCAGGAAAACCCAGAGTTGGAAATGGAGAAATGCTGCCGCCTTGTGGCCGTTTCCCGCAAGAGCGGCTTTAAACGCATAGCTATGGGTCACTTAACATTCACAAGGACTCAGGCCTCTAAAAGACACCTGCCCTCAAAAAAAAAATGTCCTGAGCTCGGCAGTGGTGAAAAAAATTCGAAGGAGGCAAATGTGTCAAAGAGATAGTATGAAGAGGTAAGTTTTACTCACTCTTTATCAAAAAAAGCAAAATGGAGAAAAGCTCAACCTCAGGAATGATCAGACTCCTCTAAGCTACAAAAAGCTTTCAGCTCACCCAAGTTAACTACCGTCAGCCAAAAGACTACAAACAATAAATGCTGAAGGGGTTTTAGAGAACTCTGTTCCCTCTGTCTGCGGAGGACATGTCTAGTTGTAACAGCCAATAATGAGAACAGAAAGGAGCTGCGTTTTCAATTAAAAATTGAGCCACCCTTCCATCCAGAACACCCACAGCCGAGCCTCTCACCTGAGAAGACAGGCTGCAAGAGCTGCACTCCACGAGTTTTCACAGTAGCCAAAGACACCGAAGCAACCCAAATGTCCATCAACAGATGAATGGATAAGAAGAGCTGGTCCGTGGACACAGTGGACTATTAGCCATGGAAAACAAGGAAACACTGCTCTTTGAGGCACCCGAGATGAGCCTAGAGATCATCACAGAACATGAGTTAAGTCGGAAAGCAAAAGGCATACCGTATGACATCACCTATAGGCGTTATCTAACAGCTGACACAAATGAACATATTTCCACAAAGAAAGACACTCACACACTTAGAAAACAAACTAAGCTTAAGTAAAATGAAAGGTGGGGGGAATGGATAAATTAAGATTAGTGTCACCATATGTGTACAAATACGTATTAAATATATATATCAAACAGACCGACCATATAGCAAGGGAGGTCACCAGAACACTCTGCAATAATTTACATGGGAAGAGGATCTGTACAAGAATCTATATCTATATCTATATCTATATCTATATCTATATATAGATATAGATATATATATATATATATATATAAAACGTACAAATGAACCAGATTCTGTACATATAGGACCAACAGTATTCTAATCATTACCCCGATTTAAACAAATTAAAAGAGCGAACAAGAAGTAATGTGACATACACTTCTGGGGTTTTTTCCTGGCACATTCCATTCTAATTGACAACCTGGGAACAGGACTTCCAGAAGCCTCTGCTGCCCTAGTAACCAGATGTGGGAATGTAGCAATGCTGACGCCTTGTGGCCGTTTCCCACAGCAGCAGCTTTAAAGTCAGTGCTAATGGTCACTCAATATTCACACCCATTGCAGGCTTGTAAATGACACCTGCCCTCCAAAACAAAATCCTGGGGTCGAAAATCGACCAAAAAAGTCGAAAGAGGGCAACCTTCCAAGAAGACAATTTCGAGAGGTTTATTGTACTCACGGTTTTTTGTTTTCTGTTTTTGTTTAACAGAATAAAAAAAGGCGTGGAAAAATGCTGAACCTTAGGAATTATTAGACACGAAAATACACGTTACAAAAACCTATCATGTCACACCACTCAGCATGGCCATCAGCGAAACTTCTGCAAACAAGAAATGCTGACGGGTTGGTGAAGAAATGCGTACCCTCGGTTCTAAGTGGGTCGTGGTAAGAGCCCCTAAGGAAAACACAGTGGAGTTGCCTGGAAAGGGTCAACATTGAGCGACCGTTCAATCAAGCATACCCACTGCTGGGTCTATCACCTGAGAGGATGAGAATCAAAAAAGACACGGGCTGGCAATCCTGCAATCCAGCAATGTTTACCGTAGCCAACACTTGGAAGCAATGAAAATGCCCAGCCACAGAGGAATGCAGAAAGGAGAAGTGGTCCATGGACACAATGGAAGAGTACTCCAGTGAAAAGTAGAAATTCCATTTTAAAAACAGATATAAGTAAGGAGACATCAGCTTTGGGGGGTTTCTCCAGACACATCCCACCGTCATTGATAACCGAGGAACAACACTGGCAGGAAGGTCTGTTTCACTAGTTACCAGAGTGGGAAACGCAGAAATGCTGCAGCCCTCTGGCCGTTACGTGCAACGGCAGCTTGAAAACCCGTGCTAATGGTCACTTCGTGTGCACAAGTCCTGGAGGGCTGTCAATGAAACCTGCCCTCAAAATGTCTTGAGGGAGGTAGTGGCCAAAATATTTCAAAAGGCGGCACATAGTTCAAGAAAAGAATGGGATGAGGTAAGCTACACACACAGTTTGAAGGAAAAAAGGACATCCCTGAAAGCTCAATTTCAAGGCTTTATGAGACGCATGCAAATCCAACCACACAGGTATCGGCTCACACCAGTCAGAAGAACCATCAGCAACAAAACTACCAACAATTCATGCTGAAGGGGTTGTGGAGAAGTGCATACCCTCTAGGTTAAGTGGGACTTTGCCGCCAGCCGCGGCGGGTCCTCAAAGTGTAGCAACAACCGACGAGAGGGGGTAGGGAACTGAACGCACCAAGGTATGGGATCAGAAGGGCACAAGCAACTGACGCTTGCAAGGCAAGTTTAATAACAAAGCCTAGCCGTATATATACCCCTAAAGCAGGGAATTTGCCTCGTCACGCCTTATCGGCATCAGCTGGTTGGTTGGCTTCTCGGCTTAGTGACACCTTATCAGCATCAGCTGTTTGGTTGGCTGCTCGGCTTCTCCCTCAAAGGCACCAATTTCCCCTCCAGGGTTGCTTTTCCTAGCTTTAGGGAACAACCAGGGACTCCCAGTAACTGAGCAGGTCCCTGGAGCGATTTGGCCAAAGGCCATCTCCTTTTGTATGTTCATACCATAAAGTCCAGGATGCATACCAAGGAGAGTACAGTCGGGACCTGAGGCTTAGGAGGGTCTTAGTGGCGCCTTCCTCAGAGGGCAATGCTCGCCACAGGACTTCACCTGGTAAGAGGCACTAATGGGAACAGAATGGAGGTGCCTTTACAAGGTAAACACTGAGTTACGATATGATCCAGCAGGCCCACTCCTGGGCCTATAACCTAAGAAAGAAGACAGAAGTGGAAAGACACAGGCAGGCAAATCTGCATTGCAGGAGTATTACAATAGCCAGGACATGGAAGCAACCAGAAAGTCCATCAACAGATGAGTGGACAAAGAAGAACAGGGACCTGTACAGATGGAATATTAGCCAAGGAACCAAAGGAAACAATGCCATCAACAGCACCATCGGTGAGGCTAGAGTTCATCACGCACCTTGCAGTAAGTCACAGAGCGAAAGATACATAGCCTACGATATCAGTTATAGGTGTTTCCTAAAAATTGATATCACTGAAGATATTTCCACAGAGAAAGGCAATCACAGATGCAATAAAGAGATTTATGGTTCACCCATGGACAGGTGTGAGAATTGTGTACATTAGGAAATTGGGTTTAAGAGAGAGATACAAACACAGGTGAAATACAAAATCACCAAAGGCCTACGGAATACCAAGAGAAGAGTACTCAACATTGTGTCATAAGCTACATGGGAAAAGGATCCAAAGACGACTAGATACGTGTTTATGTATAAAAGAGCCACATCTTTCACACCTACAACAAGCAAAACATTGTAATCAAACTTGCTGTGAGAAACAATAAACATTGAATTAAAAAACGAACAAGTCAGTCGTGAGGCACAAACATAAGGGGCTTTTTCCTGGCACAGTCCATTCTAATTGACAACCGAGAATACGACTTCCACGGAGGCTCTGTTGCCCGAGTAACCAGGTTTGGTAAAGGAGACCTGCTGCCGCCTTGTGGCCGTTTCTCAAAACAGCAGCTTTAAACCCAGTGCTAATGGTCACTTGATATTCAAAATCATTGCAGGCCTATAAATGACACCTGCCCTCAAAAACGATTCTTGGGTCGTCCATCGAGGAAAAAAACTCAAAAGACGTGCACACTTCAAAACGACAATTTCAAGAGGCATATTTTGTGCACATTTTGTCTTCTCTTTCTTTCTCTTGTGATAAATAAAAGGGCATGGAAAAATGCTCAACATCAGGAATTAATAAAGCCATGCAAATCCAGTCGACAGAAACGTTCACCCACCGTCGTCAGAATGATCATCAGCCACAGAGTCTACAAAGAATAAATGCTCAAGGTGTTTTAGAGAACTCTGTGCCCTCTAGCGGCCGCTGGGACGTAACCTGGTAACAGCTAGTAGTGAGAACACCGTGGAGGTGCATTGAAAGGTAAAAATTGAGCTAACCTGTAATCGGGTAGGCCCACTGATGGGCCTATCTCCCGAGTAGACCAAAATCAAAAAGACACAGGCTGGCCATCCTGCGCTGCAGCAACATGTACCATAGCCAAGACTTGGAAGAAACCCAAATGTCCATCAACAGAACAATGCACCAAGAAGAAGGGGGCCCATGTGCACAATGGAACATGAGCCACGGAAGAGCATGCAACAGTGCCGCTGGCACCACCGTAGAAGGATCTAGAGATACCCACCCAAAAGGAAGTACGAAAGAAACCGAAATAGAAATATCCTATGACATCACTTATAGCTGTTACTTCAACATTGATACCCATGAAGTCATTTCCAAGAGAAGGCCGTGCATAGATGCAGAAAACCAACTATGCTTAACCAAGTGGAAAGGTGTAAGGAATGTATGAATTTGGATATGGGGGTTTACAGACATGTACTGATACATATGAAATATATAATCACAAAATACCTAAGGAATACCAAGAGAGGTCGACTCAACACTCTGTAATAACCTACACGGGAAAGGATCCAAAGATGAATAGATTGATACATACATATGATGAACCAGATGCAGTACACCTAGAACACACACCACATTTTTATCCAATTGGCTGTGATACTGGATAACAATTAAATTTTAAAAAACACACAAGAAGTAAGGAGATATAAGCTCTTGGGGGTTTGCCCTGACACACTGCACTCTCATTTGCAGCCTACTAACACAATTTCCAGGAAGCCTCTGTTGCAGGAAAACCCAGAGTTGGAAATGGAGAAATGCTGCCGCCTTGTGGCCGTTTCCCGCAAGAGCGGCTTTAAACGCATAGCTATGGGTCACTTAACATTCACAAGGACTCAGGCCTCTAAAAGACACCTGCCCTCAAAAAAAAAATGTCCTGAGCTCGGCAGTGGTGAAAAAAATTCGAAGGAGGCAAATGTGTCAAAGAGATAGTATGAAGAGGTAAGTTTTACTCACTCTTTATCAAAAAAAGCAAAATGGAGAAAAGCTCAACCTCAGGAATGATCAGACTCCTCTAAGCTACAAAAAGCTTTCAGCTCACCCAAGTTAACTACCGTCAGCCAAAAGACTACAAACAATAAATGCTGAAGGGGTTTTAGAGAACTCTGTTCCCTCTGTCTGCGGAGGACATGTCTAGTTGTAACAGCCAATAATGAGAACAGAAAGGAGCTGCGTTTTCAATTAAAAATTGAGCCACCCTTCCATCCAGAACACCCACAGCCGAGCCTCTCACCTGAGAAGACAGGCTGCAAGAGCTGCACTCCACGAGTTTTCACAGTAGCCAAAGACACCGAAGCAACCCAAATGTCCATCAACAGATGAATGGATAAGAAGAGCTGGTCCGTGGACACAGTGGACTATTAGCCATGGAAAACAAGGAAACACTGCTCTTTGAGGCACCCGAGATGAGCCTAGAGATCATCACAGAACATGAGTTAAGTCGGAAAGCAAAAGGCATACCGTATGACATCACCTATAGGCGTTATCTAACAGCTGACACAAATGAACATATTTCCACAAAGAAAGACACTCACACACTTAGAAAACAAACTAAGCTTAAGTAAAATGAAAGGTGGGGGGAATGGATAAATTAAGATTAGTGTCACCATATGTGTACAAATACGTATTAAATATATATATCAAACAGACCGACCATATAGCAAGGGAGGTCACCAGAACAGTCTGCAATAATTTACATGGGAAGAGGATCTGTACAAGAATATCTATATCTATATCTATATCTATATCTATATATAGATATATATATATATATATAAAACGTACAAATGAACCAGATTCTGTACATATAGGACCAACAGTATTCTAATCATTACCCCGATTTAAACAAATTAAAAGAGCGAACAAGAAGTAATGTGACATACACTTCTGGGGTTTTTTCCTGGCACATTCCATTCTAATTGACAACCTGGGAACAGGACTTCCAGAAGGCTCTGCTGCCCTAGTAACCAGATGTGGGAATGTAGCAATGCTGACGCCTTGTGGCCGTTTCCCACAGCAGCAGCTTTAAAGTCAGTGCTAATGGTCACTCAATATTCACACCCATTGCAGGCTTGTAAATGACACCTGCCCTCCAGAACAAAATCCTGGGGTCGAAAATCGACCAAAAAAGTCGAAAGAGGGCAACCTTCCAAGAAGACAATTTCGAGAGGTTTATTGTACTCACGGTTTTTTTTTTTTCTGTTTTTGTTTAACAGAATAAAAAAAGGCGTGGAAAAATGCTGAACCTTAGGAATTATTAGACACGAAAATACACGTTACAATAACCTATCATGTCACACGACTCAGCATGGCCAGCAGCAAAACTTCTGCAAACAAGAAATGCTGACGGGGTGGTGAAGAAATGCGTACCCTCGGTTCTAAGTGGGACGTGGTAAGAGCCCCTAAGGAAAACACAGTGGAGTTGCCTGGAAAGGGTCAACATTGAGCGACCGTTCAATCAAGCATAGCCACTGCTGGGTCTATCACCTGAGAGGATGAGAATCAAAAAGACACGGGCTGGCAATCCTGCAATCCAGCAATGTTTACCATAGCCAACACTTGGAAGCAATGAAAATGCCCAGCCACAGAGGAATGCAGAAAGGAGCAGTGGTCCATGGACACAATGGAAGAGTACTCCAGTGAAAAGTAGAAATTCCATTTTAAAAACAGATATAAGTAAGGAGACATCAGCTTTGGGGGGTTTCTCCAGACACATCCCACCGTCATTGATAACCGAGGAACACCACTGGCAGGAAGGTCTGCTTCACTAGTTACCAGAGTGGGAAACGCAGAAATGCTGCAGCCCTCTGGCCGTTACGTGCAACGGCAGCTTGAAAACCCGTGCTAATGGTCACTTCGTGTGCACAAGTTCTGGAGGGCTGTCAATGAAACCTGCCCTCAAAATGTCTTGAGGGAGGTAGTGGCCAAAATATTTCAAAAGGCGGCACATAGTTCAAGAAAAGAATGGGATGAGGTAAGCTACACACACAGTTTGAAGGAAAAAAGGACATCCCTGAAAGCTCAATTTCAAGGCTTTATGAGACGCATGCAAATCCAACCACAGAGGTATGGGCTCACACCAGTCAGAAGAACCATCAGCAACAAGACTACCAACAATTCATGCTGAAGGGGTTGTGGAGAAGTGCATACCCTCTAGGTTAAGTGGGACTTTGCCGCCAGCCGCGGCGGGTCCTCAAAGTGTAGCAACAACCGACGAGAGGGGGTAGGGAACTGAACGCACCAAGGTATGGGATCAGAAGGGCACAAGCAACTGACGCTTGCAAGGCAAGTTTAATAACAAAGCCTAGCCGTATATATACCCCTAAAGCAGGGAATTTGCTTCGTCACGCCTTATCGGCATCAGCTGGTTGGTTGGCTTCTCGGCTTAGTCACACCTTATCAGCATCAGCTGTTTGGTTGGCTGCTCGGCTTCTCCCTCAAAGGCACCAATTTCCCCTCCAGGGTTGCTTTTCCTAGCTTTAGGGAACAACCAGGGACTCCCAGTAACTGAGCAGGTCCCTGGAGCGATTTGGCCAAAGGCCATCTCCTTTTGTATGTTCATACCATAAAGTCCAGGATGCATACCAAGGAGAGTACAGTCGGGCCCTGAGGCTTAGGAGGGTCTTAGTGGCGCCTTCCTCAGAGGGCAATGCTCGCCACAGGACTTCACCTGGTAAGAGACACTAATGGGAACAGAATGGAGGTGCCTTTACAAGGTAAACACTGAGTTACGATATGATCCAGCAGGCACACTCGTGGGCCCATAACCTAAGAAAGAAGACAGAAGTGGAAAGACACAGGCAGGCAAATCTGCATTGCAGGAGTATTACAATAGCCAGGACATGGAAGCAACCAGAAAGTCCATCAACAGATGAGTGGACAAAGAAGAACAGGGACCTGAACAGATGGAATATTAGCCAAGGAACAAAAGGAAACAATGCCATCAACAGCACCATCGGTGAGGCTAGAGTTCATCACGCACCTTGCAGTAAGTCACAGAGCGAAAGATACATAGCCTACGATATCAGTTATAGGTGTTTCCTAAAAATTGATATCACTGAAGATATTTCCACAGAGAAAGGCAATCACAGATGCAATAAAGAGATTTATGGTTCACCCATGGACAGGTGTGAGAATTGTGTACATTAGGAAATTGGGTTTAAGAGAGAGATACAAACACAGGTGAAATACAAAATCACCAAAGGCCTATGGAATACCAAGAGAAGAGTACTCAACATTGTGTCATAAGCTACATGGGAAAAGGATCCAAAGACGACTAGATACGTGTTTATGTATAAAAGAGCCACATCTTTCACACCTACAACAAGCAAAACATTGTAATCAAACTTGCTGTGAGAAACAATAAACATTGAATTAAAAAACGAACAAGTCAGTCGTGAGGCACAAACATAAGGGGCTTTTTCCTGGCACAGTCCATTCTAATTGACAACCGAGAATACGACTTCCACGGAGGCTCTGTTGCCCGAGTAACCAGGTTTGGTAAAGGAGACCTGCTGCCGCCTTGTGGCCGTTTCTCAAAACAGCAGCTTTAAACCCAGTGCTAATGGTCACTTGATATTCAAAATCATTGCAGGCCTATAAATGACACCTGCCCTCAAAAACGATTCTTGGGTCGTCCATCGAGGAAAAAAACTCAAAAGACGTGCACACTTCAAAACGACAATTTCAAGAGGCATATTTTGTGCACATTTTGTCTTCTCTTTCTTTCTCTTGTGATAAATAAAAGGGCATGGAAAAATGCTCAACATCAGGAATTAATAAAGCCATGCAAATCCAGTCGACAGAAACGTTCACCCACCGTCGTCAGAATGATCATCAGCCACAGAGTCTACAAAGAATAAATGCTCAAGGTGTTTTAGAGAACTCTGTGCCCTCTAGCGGCCGCTGGGACGTAACCTGGTAACAGCTAGTAGTGAGAACACCGTGGAGGTGCATTGAAAGGTAAAAATTGAGCTAACCTGTAATCGGGTAGGCCCACTGATGGGCCTATCTCCCGAGTAGACCAAAATCAAAAAGACACAGGCTGGCCATCCTGCGCTGCAGCAACATGTACCATAGCCAAGACTTGGAAGAAACCCAAATGTCCATCAACAGAACAATGCACCAAGAAGAAGGGGGCCCATGTGCACAATGGAACATGAGCCACGGAAGAGCATGCAACAGTGCCGCTGGCACCACCGTAGAAGGATCTAGAGATACCCACCCAAAAGGAAGTACGAAAGAAACCGAAATAGAAATATCCTATGACATCACTTATAGCTGTTACTTCAACATTGATACCCATGAAGTCATTTCCAAGAGAAGGCCGTGCATAGATGCAGAAAACCAACTATGCTTAACCAAGTGGAAAGGTGTAAGGAATGTATGAATTTGGATATGGGGGTTTACAGACATGTACTGATACATATGAAATATATAATCACAAAATACCTAAGGAATACCAAGAGAGGTCGACTCAACACTCTGTAATAACCTACACGGGAAAGGATCCAAAGATGAATAGATTGATACATACATATGATGAACCAGATGCAGTACACCTAGAACACACACCACATTTTTATCCAATTGGCTGTGATACTGGATAACAATTAAATTTTAAAAAACACACAAGAAGTAAGGAGATATAAGCTCTTGGGGGTTTGCCCTGACACACTGCACTCTCATTTGCAGCCTACTAACACAATTTCCAGGAAGCCTCTGTTGCAGGAAAACCCAGAGTTGGAAATGGAGAAATGCTGCCGCCTTGTGGCCGTTTCCCGCAAGAGCGGCTTTAAACGCATAGCTATGGGTCACTTAACATTCACAAGGACTCAGGCCTCTAAAAGACACCTGCCCTCAAAAAAAAAATGTCCTGAGCTCGGCAGTGGTGAAAAAAATTCGAAGGAGGCAAATGTGTCAAAGAGATAGTATGAAGAGGTAAGTTTTACTCACTCTTTATCAAAAAAAGCAAAATGGAGAAAAGCTCAACCTCAGGAATGATCAGACTCCTCTAAGCTACAAAAAGCTTTCAGCTCACCCAAGTTAACTACCGTCAGCCAAAAGACTACAAACAATAAATGCTGAAGGGGTTTTAGAGAACTCTGTTCCCTCTGTCTGCGGAGGACATGTCTAGTTGTAACAGCCAATAATGAGAACAGAAAGGAGCTGCGTTTTCAATTAAAAATTGAGCCACCCTTCCATCCAGAACACCCACAGCCGAGCCTCTCACCTGAGAAGACAGGCTGCAAGAGCTGCACTCCACGAGTTTTCACAGTAGCCAAAGACACCGAAGCAACCCAAATGTCCATCAACAGATGAATGGATAAGAAGAGCTGGTCCGTGGACACAGTGGACTATTAGCCATGGAAAACAAGGAAACACTGCTCTTTGAGGCACCCGAGATGAGCCTAGAGATCATCACAGAACATGAGTTAAGTCGGAAAGCAAAAGGCATACCGTATGACATCACCTATAGGCGTTATCTAACAGCTGACACAAATGAACATATTTCCACAAAGAAAGACACTCACACACTTAGAAAACAAACTAAGCTTAAGTAAAATGAAAGGTGGGGGGAATGGATAAATTAAGATTAGTGTCACCATATGTGTACAAATACGTATTAAATATATATATCAAACAGACCGACCATATAGCAAGGGAGGTCACCAGAACAGTCTGCAATAATTTACATGGGAAGAGGATCTGTACAAGAATATCTATATCTATATCTATATCTATATCTATATATAGATATATATATATATATATAAAACGTACAAATGAACCAGATTCTGTACATATAGGACCAACAGTATTCTAATCATTACCCCGATTTAAACAAATTAAAAGAGCGAACAAGAAGTAATGTGACATACACTTCTGGGGTTTTTTCCTGGCACATTCCATTCTAATTGACAACCTGGGAACAGGACTTCCAGAAGGCTCTGCTGCCCTAGTAACCAGATGTGGGAATGTAGCAATGCTGACGCCTTGTGGCCGTTTCCCACAGCAGCAGCTTTAAAGTCAGTGCTAATGGTCACTCAATATTCACACCCATTGCAGGCTTGTAAATGACACCTGCCCTCCAAAACAAAATCCTGGGGTCGAAAATCGACCAAAAAAGTCGAAAGAGGGCAACCTTCCAAGAAGACAATTTCAAGAGGTTTATTGTACTCACGGTTTTTTTTTTTTCTGTTTTTGTTTAACAGAATAAAAAAAGGCGTGGAAAAATGCTGAACCTTAGGAATTATTAGACACGAAAATACACGTTACAATAACCTATCATGTCACACGACTCAGCATGGCCAGCAGCAAAACTTCTGCAAACAAGAAATGCTGACGGGGTGGTGAAGAAATGCGTACCCTCGGTTCTAAGTGGGACGTGGTAAGAGCCCCTAAGGAAAACACAGTGGAGTTGCCTGGAAAGGGTCAACATTGAGCGACCGTTCAATCAAGCATAGCCACTGCTGGGTCTATCACCTGAGAGGATGAGAATCAAAAAGACACGGGCTGGCAATCCTGCAATCCAGCAATGTTTACCATAGCCAACACTTGGAAGCAATGAAAATGCCCAGCCACAGAGGAATGCAGAAAGGAGCAGTGGTCCATGGACACAATGGAAGAGTACTCCAGTGAAAAGTAGAAATTCCATTTTAAAAACAGATATAAGTAAGGAGACATCAGCTTTGGGGGGTTTCTCCAGACACATCCCACCGTCATTGATAACCGAGGAACACCACTGGCAGGAAGGTCTGCTTCACTAGTTACCAGAGTGGGAAACGCAGAAATGCTGCAGCCCTCTGGCCGTTACGTGCAACGGCAGCTTGAAAACCCGTGCTAATGGTCACTTCGTGTGCACAAGTTCTGGAGGGCTGTCAATGAAACCTGCCCTCAAAATGTCTTGAGGGAGGTAGTGGCCAAAATATTTCAAAAGGCGGCACATAGTTCAAGAAAAGAATGGGATGAGGTAAGCTACACACACAGTTTGAAGGAAAAAAGGACATCCCTGAAAGCTCAATTTCAAGGCTTTATGAGACGCATGCAAATCCAACCACAGAGGTATGGGCTCACACCAGTCAGAAGAACCATCAGCAACAAGACTACCAACAATTCATGCTGAAGGGGTTGTGGAGAAGTGCATACCCTCTAGGTTAAGTGGGACTTTGCCGCCAGCCGCGGCGGGTCCTCAAAGTGTAGCAACAACCGACGAGAGGGGGTAGGGAACTGAACGCACCAAGGTATGGGATCAGAAGGGCACAAGCAACTGACGCTTGCAAGGCAAGTTTAATAACAAAGCCTAGCCGTATATATACCCCTAAAGCAGGGAATTTGCTTCGTCACGCCTTATCGGCATCAGCTGGTTGGTTGGCTTCTCGGCTTAGTCACACCTTATCAGCATCAGCTGTTTGGTTGGCTGCTCGGCTTCTCCCTCAAAGGCACCAATTTCCCCTCCAGGGTTGCTTTTCCTAGCTTTAGGGAACAACCAGGGACTCCCAGTAACTGAGCAGGTCCCTGGAGCGATTTGGCCAAAGGCCATCTCCTTTTGTATGTTCATACCATAAAGTCCAGGATGCATACCAAGGAGAGTACAGTCGGGCCCTGAGGCTTAGGAGGGTCTTAGTGGCGCCTTCCTCAGAGGGCAATGCTCGCCACAGGACTTCACCTGGTAAGAGACACTAATGGGAACAGAATGGAGGTGCCTTTACAAGGTAAACACTGAGTTACGATATGATCCAGCAGGCACACTCGTGGGCCCATAACCTAAGAAAGAAGACAGAAGTGGAAAGACACAGGCAGGCAAATCTGCATTGCAGGAGTATTACAATAGCCAGGACATGGAAGCAACCAGAAAGTCCATCAACAGATGAGTGGACAAAGAAGAACAGGGACCTGAACAGATGGAATATTAGCCAAGGAACAAAAGGAAACAATGCCATCAACAGCACCATCGGTGAGGCTAGAGTTCATCACGCACCTTGCAGTAAGTCACAGAGCGAAAGATACATAGCCTACGATATCACTTATAGGTGTTTCCTGAAAATTGATATCACTGAAGATATTTCCACAGAGAAAGGCAATCACAGATGCAATAAAGAGATTTATGGTTCACCCATGGACAGGTGTGAGAATTGTGTACATTAGGAAATTGGGTTTAAGAGAGAGATACAAACACAGGTGAAATACAAAATCACCAAAGGCCTACGGAATACCAAGAGAAGAGTACTCAACATTGTGTCATAAGCTACATGGGAAAAGGATCCAAAGAAGACTAGATACATGTTTATGTGTAAAAGAGCCACATCTTTCACACCTACAACAAGCAAAACATTGTAATCAAACTTGCTGTGAGAAACAATAAACATTGAATTAAAAAACGAACAAGTCAGTCGTGAGGCACAAACTTAAGGGGCTTTTTCCTGGCACAGTCCATTCTAATTGACAACCGAGAATACGACTTCCACGGAGGCTCTGTTACCCGAGTAACCAGGTTTGGTAAAGGAGACCTGCTGCCGCCTTGTGGCCGTTTCTCAAAACAGCAGCTTTAAACCCAGTGCTAATGGTCACTTGATATTCAAAATCATTGCAGGCCTATAAATGACACCTGCCCTCAAAAACGATTCTTGGGTCGTCAATCGAGGAAAAAAACTCAAAAGATGTGCACACTTCAAAACGACAATATCAAGAGGCATATTTTGTGCACATTTTGTCTTCTCTTTCTTTCTCTTGTGATAAATAAAAGGGCATGGAAAAATGCTCAACATCAGGAATTAATAAAGCCATGCAAATCCAGTCGACAGAAACGTTCACCCACCGTCGTCAGAATGATCATCAGCCACAGAGTCTACAAAGAATAAATGCTCAAGGTGTTTTAGAGAACTCTGTGCCCTCTAGCGGCCGCTGGGACGTTACCTGGTAACAGCTAGTAGTGAGAACACCGTGGAGGTGCATTGAAAGGTAAAAATTGAGCTAACCTGTAATCGGGTAGGCCCACTGATGGGCCTATCTCCCGAGTAGACCAAAATCAAAAAGACACAGGCTGGCCATCCTGCGCTGCAGCAACATGTACCATCGCCAAGACTTGGAAGAAACCCAAATGTCCATCAACAGAACAATGCACCAAGAAGAAGGGGGCCCATGTGCACAATGGAACATGAGCCACGGAAGAGCATGCAACAGTGCCGCTGGCACCACCGTAGAAGGATCTAGAGATACCCACCCAGAAGGAAGTACGAAAGAAACCGAAATAGAAATATCCTATGACATCACTTATAGCTGTTACTTCAACATTGATACCCATGAAGTCATTTCCAAGAGAAGGCCGTGCATAGATGCAGAAAACCAACTATGCTTAACCAAGTGGAAAGGTGTAAGGAATGTATGAATTTGGATATGGGGGTTTACAGACATGTACTGATACACATGACATATATAATCACAAAATACCTAAGGAATACCAAGAGAGGTCGACTCAACACTCTGTAATAACCTACACGGAAAAGGATCCAAAGATGAATAGATTGATACATACATATGATGAACCAGATGCAGTACACCTAGAACACACACCACATTTTTACTCAATTGGCTGTGATACTAGATAACAATTAAATTTTAAAAAACACACAAGAAGTAAGGAGATATAAGCTCTTGGGGGTTTGCCCTGACACACTGCACTCTCATTTGCAGCCTACTAACACAATTTCCAGGAAGCCTCTGTTGCAGGAAAACCCAGAGTTGGAAATGGAGAAATGCTGCCGCCTTGTGGCCGTTTCCCGCAAGAGCGGCTTTAAACGCATAGCTATGGGTCACTTAACATTCACAAGGACTCAGGCCTCTAAAAGACACCTGCCCTCAAAAAAAAAATGTCCTGAGCTCGGCAGTGGTGAAAAAAATTCGAAGGAGGCAAATGTGTCAAAGAGATAGTATGAAGAGGTAAGTTTTACTCACTCTTTATCAAAAAAAGCAAAATGGAGAAAAGCTCAACCTCAGGAATGATCAGACTCCTCTAAGCTACAAAAAGCTTTCAGCTCACCCAAGTTAACTACCGTCAGCCAAAAGACTACAAACAATAAATGCTGAAGGGGTTTTAGAGAACTCTGTTCCCTCTGTCTGCGGAGGACATGTCTAGTTGTAACAGCCAATAATGAGAACAGAAAGGAGCTGCGTTTTCAATTAAAAATTGAGCCACCCTTCCATCCAGAACACCCACAGCCGAGCCTCTCACCTGAGAAGACAGGCTGCAAGAGCTGCACTCCACGAGTTTTCACAGTAGCCAAAGACACCGAAGCAACCCAAATGTCCATCAACAGATGAATGGATAAGAAGAGCTGGTCCGTGGACACAGTGGACTATTAGCCATGGAAAACAAGGAAACACTGCTCTTTGAGGCACCCGAGATGAGCCTAGAGATCATCACAGAACATGAGTTAAGTCGGAAAGCAAAAGGCATACCGTATGACATCACCTATAGGCGTTATCTAACAGCTGACACAAATGAACATATTTCCACAAAGAAAGACACTCACACACTTAGAAAACAAACTAAGCTTAAGTAAAATGAAAGGTGGGGGGAATGGATAAATTAAGATTAGTGTCACCATATGTGTACAAATACGTATTAAATATATATATCAAACAGACCGACCATATAGCAAGGGAGGTCACCAGAACACTCTGCAATAATTTACATGGGAAGAGGATCTGTACAAGAATCTATATCTATATCTATATCTATATATATATATATATATATATATATATATATAAAACGTACAAATGAACCAGATTCTGTACATATAGGACCAACAGTATTCTAATCATTACCCCGATTTAAACAAATTAAAAGAGCGAACAAGAAGTAATGTGACATACACTTCTGGGGTTTTTTCCTGGCACATTCCATTCTAATTGACAACCTGGGAACAGGACTTCCAGAAGGCTCTGCTGCCCTAGTAACCAGATGTGGGAATGTAGCAATGCTGACGCCTTGTGGCCGTTTCCCACAGCAGCAGCTTTAAAGTCAGTGCTAATGGTCACTCAATATTCACACCCATTGCAGGCTTGTAAATGACACCTGCCCTCCAAAACAAAATCCTGGGGTCGAAAATCGACCAAAAAAGTCGAAAGAGGGCAACCTTCCAAGAAGACAATTTCGAGAGGTTTATTGTACTCACGGTTTTTTGTTTTCTGTTTTTGTTTAACAGAATAAAAAAAGGCGTGGAAAAATGCTGAACCTTAGGAATTATTAGACACGAAAATACACGTTACAAAAACCTATCATGTCACACCACTCAGCATGGCCATCAGCGAAACTTCTGCAAACAAGAAATGCTGACGGGTTGGTGAAGAAATGCGTACCCTCGGTTCTAAGTGGGTCGTGGTAAGAGCCCCTAAGGAAAACACAGTGGAGTTGCCTGGAAAGGGTCAACATTGAGCGACCGTTCAATCAAGCATACCCACTGCTGGGTCTATCACCTGAGAGGATGAGAATCAAAAAAGACACGGGCTGGCAATCCTGCAATCCAGCAATGTTTACCGTAGCCAACACTTGGAAGCAATGAAAATGCCCAGCCACAGAGGAATGCAGAAAGGAGAAGTGGTCCATGGACACAATGGAAGAGTACTCCAGTGAAAAGTAGAAATTCCATTTTAAAAACAGATATAAGTAAGGAGACATCAGCTTTGGGGGGTTTCTCCAGACACATCCCACCGTCATTGATAACCGAGGAACAACACTGGCAGGAAGGTCTGTTTCACTAGTTACCAGAGTGGGAAACGCAGAAATGCTGCAGCCCTCTGGCCGTTACGTGCAACGGCAGCTTGAAAACCCGTGCTAATGGTCACTTCGTGTGCACAAGTCCTGGAGGGCTGTCAATGAAACCTGCCCTCAAAATGTCTTGAGGGAGGTAGTGGCCAAAATATTTCAAAAGGCGGCACATAGTTCAAGAAAAGAATGGGATGAGGTAAGCTACACACACAGTTTGAAGGAAAAAAGGACATCCCTGAAAGCTCAATTTCAAGGCTTTATGAGACGCATGCAAATCCAACCACACAGGTATCGGCTCACACCAGTCAGAAGAACCATCAGCAACAAAACTACCAACAATTCATGCTGAAGGGGTTGTGGAGAAGTGCATACCCTCTAGGTTAAGTGGGACTTTGCCGCCAGCCGCGGCGGGTCCTCAAAGTGTAGCAACAACCGACGAGAGGGGGTAGGGAACTGAACGCACTAAGGTATGGGATCAGAAGGGCACAAGCAACTGACGCTTGCAAGGCAAGTTTAATAACAAAGCCTAGCCGTATATATACCCCTAAAGCAGGGAATTTGCCTCGTCACGCCTTATCGGCATCAGCTGGTTGGTTGGCTTCTCGGCTTAGTGACACCTTATCAGCATCAGCTGTTTGGTTGGCTGCTCGGCTTCTCCCTCAAAGGCACCAATTTCCCCTCCAGGGTTGCTTTTCCTAGCTTTAGGGAACAACCAGGGACTCCCAGTAACTGAGCAGGTCCCTGGAGCGATTTGGCCAAAGGCCATCTCCTTTTGTATGTTCATACCATAAAGTCCAGGATGCATACCAAGGAGAGTACAGTCGGGCCCTGAGGCTTAGGAGGGTCTTAGTGGCGCCTTCCTCAGAGGGCAATGCTCGCCACAGGACTTCACCTGGTAAGAGGCACTAATGGGAACAGAATGGAGGTGCCTTTACAAGGTAAACACTGAGTTACGATATGATCCAGCAGGCACACTCCTGGGCCTATAACCTAAGAAAGAAGACAGAAGTGGAAAGACACAGGCAGGCAAATCTGCATTGCAGGAGTATTACAATAGCCAGGACATGGAAGCAACCAGAAAGTCCATCAACAGATGAGTGGACAAAGAAGAACAGGGACCTGTACAGATGGAATATTAGCCAAGGAACCAAAGGAAACAATGCCATCAACAGCACCATCGGTGAGGCTAGAGTTCATCACGCACCTTGCAGTAAGTCACAGAGCGAAAGATACATAGCCTACGATATCAGTTATAGGTGTTTCCTAAAAATTGATATCACTGAAGATATTTCCACAGAGAAAGGCAATCACAGATGCAATAAAGAGATTTATGGTTCACCCATGGACAGGTGTGAGAATTGTGTACATTAGGAAATTGGGTTTAAGAGAGAGATACAAACACAGGTGAAATACAAAATCACCAAAGGCCTATGGAATACCAAGAGAAGAGTACTCAACATTGTGTCATAAGCTACATGGGAAAAGGATCCAAAGACGACTAGATACGTGTTTATGTATAAAAGAGCCACATCTTTCACACCTACAACAAGCAAAACATTGTAATCAAACTTGCTGTGAGAAACAATAAACATTGAATTAAAAAACGAACAAGTCAGTCGTGAGGCACAAACATAAGGGGCTTTTTCCTGGCACAGTCCATTCTAATTGACAACCGAGAATACGACTTCCACGGAGGCTCTGTTGCCCGAGTAACCAGGTTTGGTAAAGGAGACCTGCTGCCGCCTTGTGGCCGTTTCTCAAAACAGCAGCTTTAAACCCAGTGCTAATGGTCACTTGATATTCAAAATCATTGCAGGCCTATAAATGACACCTGCCCTCAAAAACGATTCTTGGGTCGTCCATCGAGGAAAAAAACTCAAAAGACGTGCACACTTCAAAACGACAATTTCAAGAGGCATATTTTGTGCACATTTTGTCTTCTCTTTCTTTCTCTTGTGATAAATAAAAGGGCATGGAAAAATGCTCAACATCAGGAATTAATAAAGCCATGCAAATCCAGTCGACAGAAACGTTCACCCACCGTCGTCAGAATGATCATCAGCCACAGAGTCTACAAAGAATAAATGCTCAAGGTGTTTTAGAGAACTCTGTGCCCTCTAGCGGCCGCTGGGACGTAACCTGGTAACAGCTAGTAGTGAGAACACCGTGGAGGTGCATTGAAAGGTAAAAATTGAGCTAACCTGTAATCGGGTAGGCCCACTGATGGGCCTATCTCCCGAGTAGACCAAAATCAAAAAGACACAGGCTGGCCATCCTGCGCTGCAGCAACATGTACCATAGCCAAGACTTGGAAGAAACCCAAATGTCCATCAACAGAACAATGCACCAAGAAGAAGGGGGCCGATGTGCACAATGGAACATGAGCCACGGAAGAGCATGCAACAGTGCCGCTGGCACCACCGTAGAAGGATCTAGAGATACCCACCCAAAAGGAAGTACGAAAGAAACCGAAATAGAAATATCCTATGACATCACTTATAGCTGTTACTTCAACATTGATACCCATGAAGTCATTTCCAAGAGAAGGCCGTGCATAGATGCAGAAAACCAACTATGCTTAACCAAGTGGAAAGGTGTAAGGAATGTATGAATTTGGATATGGGGGTTTACAGACATGTACTGATACATATGAAATATATAATCACAAAATACCTAAGGAATACCAAGAGAGGTCGACTCAACACTCTGTAATAACCTACACGGGAAAGGATCCAAAGATGAATAGATTGATACATACATATGATGAACCAGATGCAGTACACCTAGAACACACACCACATTTTTATCCAATTGGCTGTGATACTGGATAACAATTAAATTTTAAAAAACACACAAGAAGTAAGGAGATATAAGCTCTTGGGGGTTTGCCCTGACACACTGCACTCTCATTTGCAGCCTACTAACACAATTTCCAGGAAGCCTCTGTTGCAGGAAAACCCAGAGTTGGAAATGGAGAAATGCTGCCGCCTTGTGGCCGTTTCCCGCAAGAGCGGCTTTAAACGCATAGCTATGGGTCACTTAACATTCACAAGGACTCAGGCCTCTAAAAGACACCTGCCCTCAAAAAAAAAATGTCCTGAGCTCGGCAGTGGTGAAAAAAATTCGAAGGAGGCAAATGTGTCAAAGAGATAGTATGAAGAGGTAAGTTTTACTCACTCTTTATCAAAAAAAGCAAAATGGAGAAAAGCTCAACCTCAGGAATGATCAGACTCCTCTAAGCTACAAAAAGCTTTCAGCTCACCCAAGTTAACTACCGTCAGCCAAAAGACTACAAACAATAAATGCTGAAGGGGTTTTAGAGAACTCTGTTCCCTCTGTCTGCGGAGGACATGTCTAGTTGTAACAGCCAATAATGAGAACAGAAAGGAGCTGCGTTTTCAATTAAAAATTGAGCCACCCTTCCATCCAGAACACCCACAGCCGAGCCTCTCACCTGAGAAGACAGGCTGCAAGAGCTGCACTCCACGAGTTTTCACAGTAGCCAAAGACACCGAAGCAACCCAAATGTCCATCAACAGATGAATGGATAAGAAGAGCTGGTCCGTGGACACAGTGGACTATTAGCCATGGAAAACAAGGAAACACTGCTCTTTGAGGCACCCGAGATGAGCCTAGAGATCATCACAGAACATGAGTTAAGTCGGAAAGCAAAAGGCATACCGTATGACATCACCTATAGGCGTTATCTAACAGCTGACACAAATGAACATATTTCCACAAAGAAAGACACTCACACACTTAGAAAACAAACTAAGCTTAAGTAAAATGAAAGGTGGGGGGAATGGATAAATTAAGATTAGTGTCACCATATGTGTACAAATACGTATTAAATATATATATCAAACAGACCGACCATATAGCAAGGGAGGTCACCAGAACAGTCTGCAATAATTTACATGGGAAGAGGATCTGTACAAGAATATCTATATCTATATCTATATCTATATCTATATATAGATATATATATATATATATAAAACGTACAAATGAACCAGATTCTGTACATATAGGACCAACAGTATTCTAATCATTACCCCGATTTAAACAAATTAAAAGAGCGAACAAGAAGTAATGTGACATACACTTCTGGGGTTTTTTCCTGGCACATTCCATTCTAATTGACAACCTGGGAACAGGACTTCCAGAAGGCTCTGCTGCCCTAGTAACCAGATGTGGGAATGTAGCAATGCTGACGCCTTGTGGCCGTTTCCCACAGCAGCAGCTTTAAAGTCAGTGCTAATGGTCACTCAATATTCACACCCATTGCAGGCTTGTAAATGACACCTGCCCTCCAAAACAAAATCCTGGGGTCGAAAATCGACCAAAAAAGTCGAAAGAGGGCAACCTTCCAAGAAGACAATTTCGAGAGGTTTATTGTACTCACGGTTTTTTTTTTTTCTGTTTTTGTTTAACAGAATAAAAAAAGGCGTGGAAAAATGCTGAACCTTAGGAATTATTAGACACGAAAATACACGTTACAATAACCTATCATGTCACACGACTCAGCATGGCCAGCAGCAAAACTTCTGCAAACAAGAAATGCTGACGGGGTGGTGAAGAAATGCGTACCCTCGGTTCTAAGTGGGACGTGGTAAGAGCCCCTAAGGAAAACACAGTGGAGTTGCCTGGAAAGGGTCAACATTGAGCGACCGTTCAATCAAGCATAGCCACTGCTGGGTCTATCACCTGAGAGGATGAGAATCAAAAAGACACGGGCTGGCAATCCTGCAATCCAGCAATGTTTACCATAGCCAACACTTGGAAGCAATGAAAATGCCCAGCCACAGAGGAATGCAGAAAGGAGCAGTGGTCCATGGACACAATGGAAGAGTACTCCAGTGAAAAGTAGAAATTCCATTTTAAAAACAGATATAAGTAAGGAGACATCAGCTTTGGGGGGGTTTCTCCAGACACATCCCACCGTCATTGATAACCGAGGAACACCACTGGCAGGAAGGTCTGCTTCACTAGTTACCAGAGTGGGAAACGCAGAAATGCTGCAGCCCTCTGGCCGTTACGTGCAACGGCAGCTTGAAAACCCGTGCTAATGGTCACTTCGTGTGCACAAGTTCTGGAGGGCTGTCAATGAAACCTGCCCTCAAAATGTCTTGAGGGAGGTAGTGGCCAAAATATTTCAAAAGGCGGCACATAGTTCAAGAAAAGAATGGGATGAGGTAAGCTACACACACAGTTTGAAGGAAAAAAGGACATCCCTGAAAGCTCAATTTCAAGGCTTTATGAGACGCATGCAAATCCAACCACAGAGGTATGGGCTCACACCAGTCAGAAGAACCATCAGCAACAAGACTACCAACAATTCATGCTGAAGGGGTTGTGGAGAAGTGCATACCCTCTAGGTTAAGTGGGACTTTGCCGCCAGCCGCGGCGGGTCCTCAAAGTGTAGCAACAACCGACGAGAGGGGGTAGGGAACTGAACGCACCAAGGTATGGGATCAGAAGGGCACAAGCAACTGACGCTTGCAAGGCAAGTTTAATAACAAAGCCTAGCCGTATATATACCCCTAAAGCAGGGAATTTGCTTCGTCACGCCTTATCGGCATCAGCTGGTTGGTTGGCTTCTCGGCTTAGTCACACCTTATCAGCATCAGCTGTTTGGTTGGCTGCTCGGCTTCTCCCTCAAAGGCACCAATTTCCCCTCCAGGGTTGCTTTTCCTAGCTTTAGGGAACAACCAGGGACTCCCAGTAACTGAGCAGGTCCCTGGAGCGATTTGGCCAAAGGCCATCTCCTTTTGTATGTTCATACCATAAAGTCCAGGATGCATACCAAGGAGAGTACAGTCGGGCCCTGAGGCTTAGGAGGGTCTTAGTGGCGCCTTCCTCAGAGGGCAATGCTCGCCACAGGACTTCACCTGGTAAGAGACACTAATGGGAACAGAATGGAGGTGCCTTTACAAGGTAAACACTGAGTTACGATATGATCCAGCAGGCACACTCGTGGGCCCATAACCTAAGAAAGAAGACAGAAGTGGAAAGACACAGGCAGGCAAATCTGCATTGCAGGAGTATTACAATAGCCAGGACATGGAAGCAACCAGAAAGTCCATCAACAGATGAGTGGACAAAGAAGAACAGGGACCTGAACAGATGGAATATTAGCCAAGGAACAAAAGGAAACAATGCCATCAACAGCACCATCGGTGAGGCTAGAGTTCATCACGCACCTTGCAGTAAGTCACAGAGCGAAAGATACATAGCCTACGATATCACTTATAGGTGTTCCCTGAAAATTGATATCACTGAAGATATTTCCACAGAGAAAGGCAATCACAGATGCAATAAACAGATTTATGGTTCACCCATGGACAGGTGTGAGAATTGTGTACATTAGGAAATTGGGTTTAAGAGAGAGATACAAACACAGGTGAAATACAAAATCACCAAAGGCCTACGGAATACCAAGAGAAGAGTACTCAACATTGTGTCATAAGCTACATGGGAAAAGGATCCAAAGAAGACTAGATACATGTGTATGTGTAAAAGAGCCACATCTTTCACACCTACAACAAGCAAAACATTGTAATCAAACTTGCTGTGAGAAACAATAAACATTGAATTAAAAAACGAACAAGTCAGTCGTGAGGCACAAACATAAGGGGCTTTTTCCTGGCACAGTCCATTCTAATTGACAACCGAGAATACGACTTCCACGGAGGCTCTGTTACCCGAGTAACCAGGTTTGGTAAAGGAGACCTGCTGCCGCCTTGTGGCCGTTTCTCAAAACAGCAGCTTTAAACCCAGTGCTAATGGTCACTTGATATTCAAAATCATTGCAGGCCTATAAATGACACCTGCCCTCAAAAACGATTCTTGGGTCGTCAATCGAGGAAAAAAACTCAAAAGATGTGCACACTTCAAAACGACAATATCAAGAGGCATATTTTGTGCACATTTTGTCTTCTCTTTCTTTCTCTTGTGATAAATAAAAGGGCATGGAAAAATGCTCAACATCAGGAATTAATAAAGCCATGCAAATCCAGTCGACAGAAACGTTCACCCACCGTCGTCAGAATGATCATCAGCCACAGAGTCTACAAAGAATAAATGCTCAAGGTGTTTTAGAGAACTCTGTGCCCTCTAGCGGCCGCTGGGACGTTACCTGGTAACAGCTAGTAGTGAGGACACCGTGGAGGTGCATTGAAAGGTAAAAATTGAGCTAACCTGTAATCGGGTAGGCCCACTGATGGGCCTATCTCCCGAGTAGACCAAAATCAAAAAGACACAGGCTGGCCATCCTGCGCTGCAGCAACATGTACCATCGCCAAGACTTGGAAGAAACCCAAATGTCCATCAACAGAACAATGCACCAAGAAGAAGGGGGCCCATGTGCACAATGGAACATGAGCCACGGAAGAGCATGCAACAGTGCCGCTGGCACCACCGTAGAAGGATCTAGAGATACCCACCCAGAAGGAAGTACGAAAGAAACCGAAATAGAAATATCCTATGACATCACTTATAGCTGTTACTTCAACATTGATACCCATGAAGTCATTTCCAAGAGAAGGCCGTGCATAGATGCAGAAAACCAACTATGCTTAACCAAGTGGAAAGGTGTAAGGAATGTATGAATTTGGATATGGGGGTTTACAGACATGTACTGATACACATGACATATATAATCACAAAATACCTAAGGAATACCAAGAGAGGTCGACTCAACACTCTGTAATAACCTACACGGAAAAGGATCCAAAGATGAATAGATTGATACATACATATGATGAACCAGATGCAGTACACCTAGAACACACACCACATTTTTACTCAATTGGCTGTGATACTAGATAACAATTAAATTTTAAAAAACACACAAGAAGTAAGGAGATATAAGCTCTTGGGGGTTTGCCCTGACACACTGCACTCTCATTTGCAGCCTACTAACACAATTTCCAGGAAGCCTCTGTTGCAGGAAAACCCAGAGTTGGAAATGGAGAAATGCTGCCGCCTTGTGGCCGTTTCCCGCAAGAGCGGCTTTAAACGCATAGCTATGGGTCACTTAACATTCACAAGGACTCAGGCCTCTAAAAGACACCTGCCCTCAAAAAAAAAATGTCCTGAGCTCGGCAGTGGTGAAAAAAATTCGAAGGAGGCAAATGTGTCAAAGAGATAGTATGAAGAGGTAAGTTTTACTCACTCTTTATCAAAAAAAGCAAAATGGAGAAAAGCTCAACCTCAGGAATGATCAGACTCCTCTAAGCTACAAAAAGCTTTCAGCTCACCCAAGTTAACTACCGTCAGCCAAAAGACTACAAACAATAAATGCTGAAGGGGTTTTAGAGAACTCTGTTCCCTCTGTCTGCGGAGGACATGTCTAGTTGTAACAGCCAATAATGAGAACAGAAAGGAGCTGCGTTTTCAATTAAAAATTGAGCCACCCTTCCATCCAGAACACCCACAGCCGAGCCTCTCACCTGAGAAGACAGGCTGCAAGAGCTGCACTCCACGAGTTTTCACAGTAGCCAAAGACACCGAAGCAACCCAAATGTCCATCAACAGATGAATGGATAAGAAGAGCTGGTCCGTGGACACAGTGGACTATTAGCCATGGAAAACAAGGAAACACTGCTCTTTGAGGCACCCGAGATGAGCCTAGAGATCATCACAGAACATGAGTTAAGTCGGAAAGCAAAAGGCATACCGTATGACATCACCTATAGGCGTTATCTAACAGCTGACACAAATGAACATATTTCCACAAAGAAAGACACTCACACACTTAGAAAACAAACTAAGCTTAAGTAAAATGAAAGGTGGGGGGAATGGATAAATTAAGATTAGTGTCACCATATGTGTACAAATACGTATTAAATATATATATCAAACAGACCGACCATATAGCAAGGGAGGTCACCAGAACACTCTGCAATAATTTACATGGGAAGAGGATCTGTACAAGAATATATATCTATATCTATATCTATATCTATATATATATATATATATATATATATAAAACGTACAAATGAACCAGATTCTGTACATATAGGACCAACAGTATTCTAATCATTACCCCGATTTAAACAAATTAAAAGAGCGAACAAGAAGTAATGTGACATACACTTCTGGGGTTTTTTCCTGGCACATTCCATTCTAATTGACAACCTGGGAACAGGACTTCCAGAAGGCTCTGCTGCCCTAGTAACCAGATGTGGGAATGTAGCAATGCTGACGCCTTGTGGCCGTTTCCCACAGCAGCAGCTTTAAAGTCAGTGCTAATGGTCACTCAATATTCACACCCATTGCAGGCTTGTAAATGACACCTGCCCTCCAAAACAAAATCCTGGGGTCGAAAATCGACCAAAAAAGTCGAAAGAGGGCAACCTTCCAAGAAGACAATTTCGAGAGGTTTATTGTACTCACGGTTTTTTGTTTTCTGTTTTTGTTTAACAGAATAAAAAAAGGCGTGGAAAAATGCTGAACCTTAGGAATTATTAGACACGAAAATACACGTTACAAAAACCTATCATGTCACACCACTCAGCATGGCCATCAGCGAAACTTCTGCAAACAAGAAATGCTGACGGGTTGGTGAAGAAATGCGTACCCTCGGTTCTAAGTGGGTCGTGGTAAGAGCCCCTAAGGAAAACACAGTGGAGTTGCCTGGAAAGGGTCAACATTGAGCGACCGTTCAATCAAGCATACCCACTGCTGGGTCTATCACCTGAGAGGATGAGAATCAAAAAAGACACGGGCTGGCAATCCTGCAATCCAGCAATGTTTACCGTAGCCAACACTTGGAAGCAATGAAAATGCCCAGCCACAGAGGAATGCAGAAAGGAGAAGTGGTCCATGGACACAATGGAAGAGTACTCCAGTGAAAAGTAGAAATTCCATTTTAAAAACAGATATAAGTAAGGAGACATCAGCTTTGGGGGGTTTCTCCAGACACATCCCACCGTCATTGATAACCGAGGAACAACACTGGCAGGAAGGTCTGTTTCACTAGTTACCAGAGTGGGAAACGCAGAAATGCTGCAGCCCTCTGGCCGTTACGTGCAACGGCAGCTTGAAAACCCGTGCTAATGGTCACTTCGTGTGCACAAGTCCTGGAGGGCTGTCAATGAAACCTGCCCTCAAAATGTCTTGAGGGAGGTAGTGGCCAAAATATTTCAAAAGGCGGCACATAGTTCAAGAAAAGAATGGGATGAGGTAAGCTACACACACAGTTTGAAGGAAAAAAGGACATCCCTGAAAGCTCAATTTCAAGGCTTTATGAGACGCATGCAAATCCAACCACACAGGTATCGGCTCACACCAGTCAGAAGAACCATCAGCAACAAAACTACCAACAATTCATGCTGAAGGGGTTGTGGAGAAGTGCATACCCTCTAGGTTAAGTGGGACTTTGCCGCCAGCCGCGGCGGGTCCTCAAAGTGTAGCAACAACCGACGAGAGGGGGTAGGGAACTGAACGCACTAAGGTATGGGATCAGAAGGGCACAAGCAACTGACGCTTGCAAGGCAAGTTTAATAACAAAGCCTAGCCGTATATATACCCCTAAAGCAGGGAATTTGCCTCGTCACGCCTTATCGGCATCAGCTGGTTGGTTGGCTTCTCGGCTTAGTGACACCTTATCAGCATCAGCTGTTTGGTTGGCTGCTCGGCTTCTCCCTCAAAGGCACCAATTTCCCCTCCAGGGTTGCTTTTCCTAGCTTTAGGGAACAACCAGGGACTCCCAGTAACTGAGCAGGTCCCTGGAGCGATTTGGCCAAAGGCCATCTCCTTTTGTATGTTCATACCATAAAGTCCAGGATGCATACCAAGGAGAGTACAGTCGGGCCCTGAGGCTTAGGAGGGTCTTAGTGGCGCCTTCCTCAGAGGGCAATGCTCGCCACAGGACTTCACCTGGTAAGAGGCACTAATGGGAACAGAATGGAGGTGCCTTTACAAGGTAAACACTGAGTTACGATATGATCCAGCAGGCACACTCCTGGGCCTATAACCTAAGAAAGAAGACAGAAGTGGAAAGACACAGGCAGGCAAATCTGCATTGCAGGAGTATTACAATAGCCAGGACATGGAAGCAACCAGAAAGTCCATCAACAGATGAGTGGACAAAGAAGAACAGGGACCTGTACAGATGGAATATTAGCCAAGGAACCAAAGGAAACAATGCCATCAACAGCACCATCGGTGAGGCTAGAGTTCATCACGCACCTTGCAGTAAGTCACAGAGCGAAAGATACATAGCCTACGATATCAGTTATAGGTGTTTCCTAAAAATTGATATCACTGAAGATATTTCCACAGAGAAAGGCAATCACAGATGCAATAAAGAGATTTATGGTTCACCCATGGACAGGTGTGAGAATTGTGTACATTAGGAAATTGGGTTTAAGAGAGAGATACAAACACAGGTGAAATACAAAATCACCAAAGGCCTATGGAATACCAAGAGAAGAGTACTCAACATTGTGTCATAAGCTACATGGGAAAAGGATCCAAAGACGACTAGATACGTGTTTATGTATAAAAGAGCCACATCTTTCACACCTACAACAAGCAAAACATTGTAATCAAACTTGCTGTGAGAAACAATAAACATTGAATTAAAAAACGAACAAGTCAGTCGTGAGGCACAAACATAAGGGGCTTTTTCCTGGCACAGTCCATTCTAATTGACAACCGAGAATACGACTTCCACGGAGGCTCTGTTGCCCGAGTAACCAGGTTTGGTAAAGGAGACCTGCTGCCGCCTTGTGGCCGTTTCTCAAAACAGCAGCTTTAAACCCAGTGCTAATGGTCACTTGATATTCAAAATCATTGCAGGCCTATAAATGACACCTGCCCTCAAAAACGATTCTTGGGTCGTCCATCGAGGAAAAAAACTCAAAAGACGTGCACACTTCAAAACGACAATTTCAAGAGGCATATTTTGTGCACATTTTGTCTTCTCTTTCTTTCTCTTGTGATAAATAAAAGGGCATGGAAAAATGCTCAACATCAGGAATTAATAAAGCCATGCAAATCCAGTCGACAGAAACGTTCACCCACCGTCGTCAGAATGATCATCAGCCACAGAGTCTACAAAGAATAAATGCTCAAGGTGTTTTAGAGAACTCTGTGCCCTCTAGCGGCCGCTGGGACGTAACCTGGTAACAGCTAGTAGTGAGAACACCGTGGAGGTGCATTGAAAGGTAAAAATTGAGCTAACCTGTAATCGGGTAGGCCCACTGATGGGCCTATCTCCCGAGTAGACCAAAATCAAAAAGACACAGGCTGGCCATCCTGCGCTGCAGCAACATGTACCATAGCCAAGACTTGGAAGAAACCCAAATGTCCATCAACAGAACAATGCACCAAGAAGAAGGGGGCCCATGTGCACAATGGAACATGAGCCACGGAAGAGCATGCAACAGTGCCGCTGGCACCACCGTAGAAGGATCTAGAGATACCCACCCAAAAGGAAGTACGAAAGAAACCGAAATAGAAATATCCTATGACATCACTTATAGCTGTTACTTCAACATTGATACCCATGAAGTCATTTCCAAGAGAAGGCCGTGCATAGATGCAGAAAACCAACTATGCTTAACCAAGTGGAAAGGTGTAAGGAATGTATGAATTTGGATATGGGGGTTTACAGACATGTACTGATACATATGAAATATATAATCACAAAATACCTAAGGAATACCAAGAGAGGTCGACTCAACACTCTGTAATAACCTACACGGGAAAGGATCCAAAGATGAATAGATTGATACATACATATGATGAACCAGATGCAGTACACCTAGAACACACACCACATTTTTATCCAATTGGCTGTGATACTGGATAACAATTAAATTTTAAAAAACACACAAGAAGTAAGGAGATATAAGCTCTTGGGGGTTTGCCCTGACACACTGCACTCTCATTTGCAGCCTACTAACACAATTTCCAGGAAGCCTCTGTTGCAGGAAAACCCAGAGTTGGAAATGGAGAAATGCTGCCGCCTTGTGGCCGTTTCCCGCAAGAGCGGCTTTAAACGCATAGCTATGGGTCACTTAACATTCACAAGGACTCAGGCCTCTAAAAGACACCTGCCCTCAAAAAAAAAATGTCCTGAGCTCGGCAGTGGTGAAAAAAATTCGAAGGAGGCAAATGTGTCAAAGAGATAGTATGAAGAGGTAAGTTTTACTCACTCTTTATCAAAAAAAGCAAAATGGAGAAAAGCTCAACCTCAGGAATGATCAGACTCCTCTAAGCTACAAAAAGCTTTCAGCTCACCCAAGTTAACTACCGTCAGCCAAAAGACTACAAACAATAAATGCTGAAGGGGTTTTAGAGAACTCTGTTCCCTCTGTCTGCGGAGGACATGTCTAGTTGTAACAGCCAATAATGAGAACAGAAAGGAGCTGCGTTTTCAATTAAAAATTGAGCCACCCTTCCATCCAGAACACCCACAGCCGAGCCTCTCACCTGAGAAGACAGGCTGCAAGAGCTGCACTCCACGAGTTTTCACAGTAGCCAAAGACACCGAAGCAACCCAAATGTCCATCAACAGATGAATGGATAAGAAGAGCTGGTCCGTGGACACAGTGGACTATTAGCCATGGAAAACAAGGAAACACTGCTCTTTGAGGCACCCGAGATGAGCCTAGAGATCATCACAGAACATGAGTTAAGTCGGAAAGCAAAAGGCATACCGTATGACATCACCTATAGGCGTTATCTAACAGCTGACACAAATGAACATATTTCCACAAAGAAAGACACTCACACACTTAGAAAACAAACTAAGCTTAAGTAAAATGAAAGGTGGGGGGAATGGATAAATTAAGATTAGTGTCACCATATGTGTACAAATACGTATTAAATATATATATCAAACAGACCGACCATATAGCAAGGGAGGTCACCAGAACAGTCTGCAATAATTTACATGGGAAGAGGATCTGTACAAGAATATCTATATCTATATCTATATCTATATCTATATATAGATATATATATATATATATAAAACGTACAAATGAACCAGATTCTGTACATATAGGACCAACAGTATTCTAATCATTACCCCGATTTAAACAAATTAAAAGAGCGAACAAGAAGTAATGTGACATACACTTCTGGGGTTTTTTCCTGGCACATTCCATTCTAATTGACAACCTGGGAACAGGACTTCCAGAAGGCTCTGCTGCCCTAGTAACCAGATGTGGGAATGTAGCAATGCTGACGCCTTGTGGCCGTTTCCCACAGCAGCAGCTTTAAAGTCAGTGCTAATGGTCACTCAATATTCACACCCATTGCAGGCTTGTAAATGACACCTGCCCTCCAAAACAAAATCCTGGGGTCGAAAATCGACCAAAAAAGTCGAAAGAGGGCAACCTTCCAAGAAGACAATTTCGAGAGGTTTATTGTACTCACGGTTTTTTTTTTTTCTGTTTTTGTTTAACAGAATAAAAAAAGGCGTGGAAAAATGCTGAACCTTAGGAATTATTAGACACGAAAATACACGTTACAATAACCTATCATGTCACACGACTCAGCATGGCCAGCAGCAAAACTTCTGCAAACAAGAAATGCTGACGGGGTGGTGAAGAAATGCGTACCCTCGGTTCTAAGTGGGACGTGGTAAGAGCCCCTAAGGAAAACACAGTGGAGTTGCCTGGAAAGGGTCAACATTGAGCGACCGTTCAATCAAGCATAGCCACTGCTGGGTCTATCACCTGAGAGGATGAGAATCAAAAAGACACGGGCTGGCAATCCTGCAATCCAGCAATGTTTACCATAGCCAACACTTGGAAGCAATGAAAATGCCCAGCCACAGAGGAATGCAGAAAGGAGCAGTGGTCCATGGACACAATGGAAGAGTACTCCAGTGAAAAGTAGAAATTCCATTTTAAAAACAGATATAAGTAAGGAGACATCAGCTTTGGGGGGGTTTCTCCAGACACATCCCACCGTCATTGATAACCGAGGAACACCACTGGCAGGAAGGTCTGCTTCACTAGTTACCAGAGTGGGAAACGCAGAAATGCTGCAGCCCTCTGGCCGTTACGTGCAACGGCAGCTTGAAAACCCGTGCTAATGGTCACTTCGTGTGCACAAGTTCTGGAGGGCTGTCAATGAAACCTGCCCTCAAAATGTCTTGAGGGAGGTAGTGGCCAAAATATTTCAAAAGGCGGCACATAGTTCAAGAAAAGAATGGGATGAGGTAAGCTACACACACAGTTTGAAGGAAAAAAGGACATCCCTGAAAGCTCAATTTCAAGGCTTTATGAGACGCATGCAAATCCAACCACAGAGGTATGGGCTCACACCAGTCAGAAGAACCATCAGCAACAAGACTACCAACAATTCATGCTGAAGGGGTTGTGGAGAAGTGCATACCCTCTAGGTTAAGTGGGACTTTGCCGCCAGCCGCGGCGGGTCCTCAAAGTGTAGCAACAACCGACGAGAGGGGGTAGGGAACTGAACGCACCAAGGTATGGGATCAGAAGGGCACAAGCAACTGACGCTTGCAAGGCAAGTTTAATAACAAAGCCTAGCCGTATATATACCCCTAAAGCAGGGAATTTGCTTCGTCACGCCTTATCGGCATCAGCTGGTTGGTTGGCTTCTCGGCTTAGTCACACCTTATCAGCATCAGCTGTTTGGTTGGCTGCTCGGCTTCTCCCTCAAAGGCACCAATTTCCCCTCCAGGGTTGCTTTTCCTAGCTTTAGGGAACAACCAGGGACTCCCAGTAACTGAGCAGGTCCCTGGAGCGATTTGGCCAAAGGCCATCTCCTTTTGTATGTTCATACCATAAAGTCCAGGATGCATACCAAGGAGAGTACAGTCGGGCCCTGAGGCTTAGGAGGGTCTTAGTGGCGCCTTCCTCAGAGGGCAATGCTCGCCACAGGACTTCACCTGGTAAGAGACACTAATGGGAACAGAATGGAGGTGCCTTTACAAGGTAAACACTGAGTTACGATATGATCCAGCAGGCACACTCGTGGGCCCATAACCTAAGAAAGAAGACAGAAGTGGAAAGACACAGGCAGGCAAATCTGCATTGCAGGAGTATTACAATAGCCAGGACATGGAAGCAACCAGAAAGTCCATCAACAGATGAGTGGACAAAGAAGAACAGGGACCTGAACAGATGGAATATTAGCCAAGGAACAAAAGGAAACAATGCCATCAACAGCACCATCGGTGAGGCTAGAGTTCATCACGCACCTTGCAGTAAGTCACAGAGCGAAAGATACATAGCCTACGATATCACTTATAGGTGTTCCCTGAAAATTGATATCACTGAAGATATTTCCACAGAGAAAGGCAATCACAGATGCAATAAACAGATTTATGGTTCACCCATGGACAGGTGTGAGAATTGTGTACATTAGGAAATTGGGTTTAAGAGAGAGATACAAACACAGGTGAAATACAAAATCACCAAAGGCCTACGGAATACCAAGAGAAGAGTACTCAACATTGTGTCATAAGCTACATGGGAAAAGGATCCAAAGAAGACTAGATACATGTTTATGTGTAAAAGAGCCACATCTTTCACACCTACAACAAGCAAAACATTGTAATCAAACTTGCTGTGAGAAACAATAAACATTGAATTAAAAAACGAACAAGTCAGTCGTGAGGCACAAACATAAGGGGCTTTTTCCTGGCACAGTCCATTCTAATTGACAACCGAGAATATGACTTCCACGGAGGCTCTGTTACCCGAGTAACCAGGTTTGGTAAAGGAGACCTGCTGCCGCCTTGTGGCCGTTTCTCAAAACAGCAGCTTTAAACCCAGTGCTAATGGTCACTTGATATTCAAAATCATTGCAGGCCTATAAATGACACCTGCCCTCAAAAACGATTCTTGGGTCGTCAATCGAGGAAAAAAACTCAAAAGATGTGCACACTTCAAAACGACAATATCAAGAGGCATATTTTGTGCACATTTTGTCTTCTCTTTCTTTCTCTTGTGATAAATAAAAGGGCATGGAAAAATGCTCAACATCAGGAATTAATAAAGCCATGCAAATCCAGTCGACAGAAACGTTCACCCACCGTCGTCAGAATGATCATCAGCCACAGAGTCTACAAAGAATAAATGCTCAAGGTGTTTTAGAGAACTCTGTGCCCTCTAGCGGCCGCTGGGACGTTACCTGGTAACAGCTAGTAGTGAGGACACCGTGGAGGTGCATTGAAAGGTAAAAATTGAGCTAACCTGTAATCGGGTAGGCCCACTGATGGGCCTATCTCCCGAGTAGACCAAAATCAAAAAGACACAGGCTGGCCATCCTGCGCTGCAGCAACATGTACCATCGCCAAGACTTGGAAGAAACCCAAATGTCCATCAACAGAACAATGCACCAAGAAGAAGGGGGCCCATGTGCACAATGGAACATGAGCCACGGAAGAGCATGCAACAGTGCCGCTGGCACCACCGTAGAAGGATCTAGAGATACCCACCCAGAAGGAAGTACGAAAGAAACCGAAATAGAAATATCCTATGACATCACTTATAGCTGTTACTTCAACATTGATACCCATGAAGTCATTTCCAAGAGAAGGCCGTGCATAGATGCAGAAAACCAACTATGCTTAACCAAGTGGAAAGGTGTAAGGAATGTATGAATTTGGATATGGGGGTTTACAGACATGTACTGATACACATGACATATATAATCACAAAATACCTAAGGAATACCAAGAGAGGTCGACTCAACACTCTGTAATAACCTACACGGAAAAGGATCCAAAGATGAATAGATTGATACATACATATGATGAACCAGATGCAGTACACCTAGAACACACACCACATTTTTACTCAATTGGCTGTGATACTAGATAACAATTAAATTTTAAAAAACACACAAGAAGTAAGGAGATATAAGCTCTTGGGGGTTTGCCCTGACACACTGCACTCTCATTTGCAGCCTACTAACACAATTTCCAGGAAGCCTCTGTTGCAGGAAAACCCAGAGTTGGAAATGGAGAAATGCTGCCGCCTTGTGGCCGTTTCCCGCAAGAGCGGCTTCAAACGCATAGCTATGGGTCACTTAACATTCATAAGGACTCAGGCCTCTAAAAGACACCTGCCCTCAAAAAAAAAAATGTCCTGAGCTCGGCCGTGGCGAAAAAAATTCAAAGCAGGCAAATGTGTCAAAGAGATAGTATGATAGAGGTAAGTTTTACTCACTCTTTATCAAAAAAAGGAAAATGGAGAAAAGCTCAACCTCAGGAATGATCAGACTCCTCTAAGCTACAAAAAGCTTTCAGCTCACCCAAGTTAACTACCGTCAGCCAAAAGACTACAAACAATAAATGCTGAAGGGGTTTTAGAGAACTCTGTTCCCTCTGTCTGTGGAGGACATGTGTAGTTGTAACAGCCAATAATGAGAACAGAAAGGAGCTGCGTTTTCAATTAAAAATTGAGCCACCCTTCCATCCAGAACACCCACAGCCGAGCCTCTCACCTGAGAAGACAGGCTGCAAGAGCTGCACTCCACGAGTTTTCACAGTAGCCAAGACACCGAAGCAACCCAAATGTCCATCAACAGATGAATGGATAAGAAGAGCTGGTCCGTGGACACAGTGGACTATTAGCCATGGAAAACAAGGAAACACTGCTCTTTGAGGCACCCGAGATGAGCCTAGAGATCATCACAGAACATGAGTTAAGTCGGAAAGCAAAAGGCATACCGTATGACATCACCTATAGGCGTTATCTAACAGCTGACACAAATGAACATATTTCCACAAAGAAAGACACTCACACACTTAGAAAACAAACTAAGCTTAAGTAAAATGAAAGGTGGGGGGAATGGATAAATTAAGATTAGTGTCACCATATGTGTACAAATACGTATTAAATATATATATCAAACAGACCGACCATATAGCAAGGGAGGTCACCAGAACAGTCTGCAATAATTTACATGGGAAGAGGATCTGTACAAGAATATCTATATCTATATCTATATCTATATCTATATATAGATATATATATATATATATAAAACGTACAAATGAACCAGATTCTGTACATATAGGACCAACAGTATTCTAATCATTACCCCGATTTAAACAAATTAAAAGAGCGAACAAGAAGTAATGTGACATACACTTCTGGGGTTTTTTCCTGGCACATTCCATTCTAATTGACAACCTGGGAACAGGACTTCCAGAAGGCTCTGCTGCCCTAGTAACCAGATGTGGGAATGTAGCAATGCTGACGCCTTGTGGCCGTTTCCCACAGCAGCAGCTTTAAAGTCAGTGCTAATGGTCACTCAATATTCACACCCATTGCAGGCTTGTAAATGACACCTGCCCTCCAAAACAAAATCCTGGGGTCGAAAATCGACCAAAAAAGTCGAAAGAGGGCAACCTTCCAAGAAGACAATTTCGAGAGGTTTATTGTACTCACGGTTTTTTTTTTTTCTGTTTTTGTTTAACAGAATAAAAAAAGGCGTGGAAAAATGCTGAACCTTAGGAATTATTAGACACGAAAATACACGTTACAATAACCTATCATGTCACACGACTCAGCATGGCCAGCAGCAAAACTTCTGCAAACAAGAAATGCTGACGGGGTGGTGAAGAAATGCGTACCCTCGGTTCTAAGTGGGACGTGGTAAGAGCCCCTAAGGAAAACACAGTGGAGTTGCCTGGAAAGGGTCAACATTGAGCGACCGTTCAATCAAGCATAGCCACTGCTGGGTCTATCACCTGAGAGGATGAGAATCAAAAAGACACGGGCTGGCAATCCTGCAATCCAGCAATGTTTACCATAGCCAACACTTGGAAGCAATGAAAATGCCCAGCCACAGAGGAATGCAGAAAGGAGCAGTGGTCCATGGACACAATGGAAGAGTACTCCAGTGAAAAGTAGAAATTCCATTTTAAAAACAGATATAAGTAAGGAGACATCAGCTTTGGGGGGGTTTCTCCAGACACATCCCACCGTCATTGATAACCGAGGAACACCACTGGCAGGAAGGTCTGCTTCACTAGTTACCAGAGTGGGAAACGCAGAAATGCTGCAGCCCTCTGGCCGTTACGTGCAACGGCAGCTTGAAAACCCGTGCTAATGGTCACTTCGTGTGCACAAGTTCTGGAGGGCTGTCAATGAAACCTGCCCTCAAAATGTCTTGAGGGAGGTAGTGGCCAAAATATTTCAAAAGGCGGCACATAGTTCAAGAAAAGAATGGGATGAGGTAAGCTACACACACAGTTTGAAGGAAAAAAGGACATCCCTGAAAGCTCAATTTCAAGGCTTTATGAGACGCATGCAAATCCAACCACAGAGGTATGGGCTCACACCAGTCAGAAGAACCATCAGCAACAAGACTACCAACAATTCATGCTGAAGGGGTTGTGGAGAAGTGCATACCCTCTAGGTTAAGTGGGACTTTGCCGCCAGCCGCGGCGGGTCCTCAAAGTGTAGCAACAACCGACGAGAGGGGGTAGGGAACTGAACGCACCAAGGTATGGGATCAGAAGGGCACAAGCAACTGACGCTTGCAAGGCAAGTTTAATAACAAAGCCTAGCCGTATATATACCCCTAAAGCAGGGAATTTGCTTCGTCACGCCTTATCGGCATCAGCTGGTTGGTTGGCTTCTCGGCTTAGTCACACCTTATCAGCATCAGCTGTTTGGTTGGCTGCTCGGCTTCTCCCTCAAAGGCACCAATTTCCCCTCCAGGGTTGCTTTTCCTAGCTTTAGGGAACAACCAGGGACTCCCAGTAACTGAGCAGGTCCCTGGAGCGATTTGGCCAAAGGCCATCTCCTTTTGTATGTTCATACCATAAAGTCCAGGATGCATACCAAGGAGAGTACAGTCGGGCCCTGAGGCTTAGGAGGGTCTTAGTGGCGCCTTCCTCAGAGGGCAATGCTCGCCACAGGACTTCACCTGGTAAGAGACACTAATGGGAACAGAATGGAGGTGCCTTTACAAGGTAAACACTGAGTTACGATATGATCCAGCAGGCACACTCGTGGGCCCATAACCTAAGAAAGAAGACAGAAGTGGAAAGACACAGGCAGGCAAATCTGCATTGCAGGAGTATTACAATAGCCAGGACATGGAAGCAACCAGAAAGTCCATCAACAGATGAGTGGACAAAGAAGAACAGGGACCTGAACAGATGGAATATTAGCCAAGGAACAAAAGGAAACAATGCCATCAACAGCACCATCGGTGAGGCTAGAGTTCATCACGCACCTTGCAGTAAGTCACAGAGCGAAAGATACATAGCCTACGATATCACTTATAGGTGTTCCCTGAAAATTGATATCACTGAAGATATTTCCACAGAGAAAGGCAATCACAGATGCAATAAACAGATTTATGGTTCACCCATGGACAGGTGTGAGAATTGTGTACATTAGGAAATTGGGTTTAAGAGAGAGATACAAACACAGGTGAAATACAAAATCACCAAAGGCCTACGGAATACCAAGAGAAGAGTACTCAACATTGTGTCATAAGCTACATGGGAAAAGGATCCAAAGAAGACTAGATACATGTTTATGTGTAAAAGAGCCACATCTTTCACACCTACAACAAGCAAAACATTGTAATCAAACTTGCTGTGAGAAACAATAAACATTGAATTAAAAAACGAACAAGTCAGTCGTGAGGCACAAACATAAGGGGCTTTTTCCTGGCACAGTCCATTCTAATTGACAACCGAGAATATGACTTCCACGGAGGCTCTGTTACCCGAGTAACCAGGTTTGGTAAAGGAGACCTGCTGCCGCCTTGTGGCCGTTTCTCAAAACAGCAGCTTTAAACCCAGTGCTAATGGTCACTTGATATTCAAAATCATTGCAGGCCTATAAATGACACCTGCCCTCAAAAACGATTCTTGGGTCGTCAATCGAGGAAAAAAACTCAAAAGATGTGCACACTTCAAAACGACAATATCAAGAGGCATATTTTGTGCACATTTTGTCTTCTCTTTCTTTCTCTTGTGATAAATAAAAGGGCATGGAAAAATGCTCAACATCAGGAATTAATAAAGCCATGCAAATCCAGTCGACAGAAACGTTCACCCACCGTCGTCAGAATGATCATCAGCCACAGAGTCTACAAAGAATAAATGCTCAAGGTGTTTTAGAGAACTCTGTGCCCTCTAGCGGCCGCTGGGACGTTACCTGGTAACAGCTAGTAGTGAGGACACCGTGGAGGTGCATTGAAAGGTAAAAATTGAGCTAACCTGTAATCGGGTAGGCCCACTGATGGGCCTATCTCCCGAGTAGACCAAAATCAAAAAGACACAGGCTGGCCATCCTGCGCTGCAGCAACATGTACCATCGCCAAGACTTGGAAGAAACCCAAATGTCCATCAACAGAACAATGCACCAAGAAGAAGGGGGCCCATGTGCACAATGGAACATGAGCCACGGAAGAGCATGCAACAGTGCCGCTGGCACCACCGTAGAAGGATCTAGAGATACCCACCCAGAAGGAAGTACGAAAGAAACCGAAATAGAAATATCCTATGACATCACTTATAGCTGTTACTTCAACATTGATACCCATGAAGTCATTTCCAAGAGAAGGCCGTGCATAGATGCAGAAAACCAACTATGCTTAACCAAGTGGAAAGGTGTAAGGAATGTATGAATTTGGATATGGGGGTTTACAGACATGTACTGATACACATGACATATATAATCACAAAATACCTAAGGAATACCAAGAGAGGTCGACTCAACACTCTGTAATAACCTACACGGAAAAGGATCCAAAGATGAATAGATTGATACATACATATGATGAACCAGATGCAGTACACCTAGAACACACACCACATTTTTACTCAATTGGCTGTGATACTAGATAACAATTAAATTTTAAAAAACACACAAGAAGTAAGGAGATATAAGCTCTTGGGGGTTTGCCCTGACACACTGCACTCTCATTTGCAGCCTACTAACACAATTTCCAGGAAGCCTCTGTTGCAGGAAAACCCAGAGTTGGAAATGGAGAAATGCTGCCGCCTTGTGGCCGTTTCCCGCAAGAGCGGCTTCAAACGCATAGCTATGGGTCACTTAACATTCATAAGGACTCAGGCCTCTAAAAGACACCTGCCCTCAAAAAAAAAAATGTCCTGAGCTCGGCCGTGGCGAAAAAAATTCAAAGCAGGCAAATGTGTCAAAGAGATAGTATGATAGAGGTAAGTTTTACTCACTCTTTATCAAAAAAAGGAAAATGGAGAAAAGCTCAACCTCAGGAATGATCAGACTCCTCTAAGCTACAAAAAGCTTTCAGCTCACCCAAGTTAACTACCGTCAGCCAAAAGACTACAAACAATAAATGCTGAAGGGGTTTTAGAGAACTCTGTTCCCTCTGTCTGTGGAGGACATGTGTAGTTGTAACAGCCAATAATGAGAACAGAAAGGAGCTGCGTTTTCAATTAAAAATTGAGCCACCCTTCCATCCAGAACACCCACAGCCGAGCCTCTCACCTGAGAAGACAGGCTGCAAGAGCTGCACTCCACGAGTTTTCACAGTAGCCAAGACACCGAAGCAACCCAAATGTCCATCAACAGATGAATGGATAAGAAGAGCTGGTCCGTGGACACAGTGGACTATTAGCCATGGAAAACAAGGAAACACTGCTCTTTGAGGCACCCGAGATGAGCCTAGAGATCATCACAGAACATGAGTTAAGTCGGAAAGCAAAAGGCATACCGTATGACATCACCTATAGGCGTTATCTAACAGCTGACACAAATGAACATATTTCCACAAAGAAAGACACTCACACACTTAGAAAACAAACTAAGCTTAAGTAAAATGAAAGGTGGGGGGAATGGATAAATTAAGATTAGTGTCACCATATGTGTACAAATACGTATTAAATATATATATCAAACAGACCGACCATATAGCAAGGGAGGTCACCAGAACAGTCTGCAATAATTTACATGGGAAGAGGATCTGTACAAGAATATCTATATCTATATCTATATCTATATCTATATATAGATATATATATATATATATAAAACGTACAAATGAACCAGATTCTGTACATATAGGACCAACAGTATTCTAATCATTACCCCGATTTAAACAAATTAAAAGAGCGAACAAGAAG
Source organism: Kogia breviceps (assembly GCF_026419965.1). Classification (NCBI taxonomy): domain Eukaryota; kingdom Metazoa; phylum Chordata; class Mammalia; order Artiodactyla; family Physeteridae; genus Kogia; species Kogia breviceps. The sequence continues at coordinate 131,246,354 of NC_081312.1, read as the reverse complement.
TAATGTGACATACACTTCTGGGGTTTTTTCCTGGCACATTCCATTCTAATTGACAACCTGGGAACAGGACTTCCAGAAGGCTCTGCTGCCCTAGTAACCAGATGTGGGAATGTAGCAATGCTGACGCCTTGTGGCCGTTTCCCACAGCAGCAGCTTTAAAGTCAGTGCTAATGGTCACTCAATATTCACACCCATTGCAGGCTTGTAAATGACACCTGCCCTCCAAAACAAAATCCTGGGGTCGAAAATCGACCAAAAAAGTCGAAAGAGGGCAACCTTCCAAGAAGACAATTTCGAGAGGTTTATTGTACTCACGGTTTTTTTTTTTTCTGTTTTTGTTTAACAGAATAAAAAAAGGCGTGGAAAAATGCTGAACCTTAGGAATTATTAGACACGAAAATACACGTTACAATAACCTATCATGTCACACGACTCAGCATGGCCAGCAGCAAAACTTCTGCAAACAAGAAATGCTGACGGGGTGGTGAAGAAATGCGTACCCTCGGTTCTAAGTGGGACGTGGTAAGAGCCCCTAAGGAAAACACAGTGGAGTTGCCTGGAAAGGGTCAACATTGAGCGACCGTTCAATCAAGCATAGCCACTGCTGGGTCTATCACCTGAGAGGATGAGAATCAAAAAGACACGGGCTGGCAATCCTGCAATCCAGCAATGTTTACCATAGCCAACACTTGGAAGCAATGAAAATGCCCAGCCACAGAGGAATGCAGAAAGGAGCAGTGGTCCATGGACACAATGGAAGAGTACTCCAGTGAAAAGTAGAAATTCCATTTTAAAAACAGATATAAGTAAGGAGACATCAGCTTTGGGGGGGTTTCTCCAGACACATCCCACCGTCATTGATAACCGAGGAACACCACTGGCAGGAAGGTCTGCTTCACTAGTTACCAGAGTGGGAAACGCAGAAATGCTGCAGCCCTCTGGCCGTTACGTGCAACGGCAGCTTGAAAACCCGTGCTAATGGTCACTTCGTGTGCACAAGTTCTGGAGGGCTGTCAATGAAACCTGCCCTCAAAATGTCTTGAGGGAGGTAGTGGCCAAAATATTTCAAAAGGCGGCACATAGTTCAAGAAAAGAATGGGATGAGGTAAGCTACACACACAGTTTGAAGGAAAAAAGGACATCCCTGAAAGCTCAATTTCAAGGCTTTATGAGACGCATGCAAATCCAACCACAGAGGTATGGGCTCACACCAGTCAGAAGAACCATCAGCAACAAGACTACCAACAATTCATGCTGAAGGGGTTGTGGAGAAGTGCATACCCTCTAGGTTAAGTGGGACTTTGCCGCCAGCCGCGGCGGGTCCTCAAAGTGTAGCAACAACCGACGAGAGGGGGTAGGGAACTGAACGCACCAAGGTATGGGATCAGAAGGGCACAAGCAACTGACGCTTGCAAGGCAAGTTTAATAACAAAGCCTAGCCGTATATATACCCCTAAAGCAGGGAATTTGCTTCGTCACGCCTTATCGGCATCAGCTGGTTGGTTGGCTTCTCGGCTTAGTCACACCTTATCAGCATCAGCTGTTTGGTTGGCTGCTCGGCTTCTCCCTCAAAGGCACCAATTTCCCCTCCAGGGTTGCTTTTCCTAGCTTTAGGGAACAACCAGGGACTCCCAGTAACTGAGCAGGTCCCTGGAGCGATTTGGCCAAAGGCCATCTCCTTTTGTATGTTCATACCATAAAGTCCAGGATGCATACCAAGGAGAGTACAGTCGGGCCCTGAGGCTTAGGAGGGTCTTAGTGGCGCCTTCCTCAGAGGGCAATGCTCGCCACAGGACTTCACCTGGTAAGAGACACTAATGGGAACAGAATGGAGGTGCCTTTACAAGGTAAACACTGAGTTACGATATGATCCAGCAGGCACACTCGTGGGCCCATAACCTAAGAAAGAAGACAGAAGTGGAAAGACACAGGCAGGCAAATCTGCATTGCAGGAGTATTACAATAGCCAGGACATGGAAGCAACCAGAAAGTCCATCAACAGATGAGTGGACAAAGAAGAACAGGGACCTGAACAGATGGAATATTAGCCAAGGAACAAAAGGAAACAATGCCATCAACAGCACCATCGGTGAGGCTAGAGTTCATCACGCACCTTGCAGTAAGTCACAGAGCGAAAGATACATAGCCTACGATATCACTTATAGGTGTTCCCTGAAAATTGATATCACTGAAGATATTTCCACAGAGAAAGGCAATCACAGATGCAATAAACAGATTTATGGTTCACCCATGGACAGGTGTGAGAATTGTGTACATTAGGAAATTGGGTTTAAGAGAGAGATACAAACACAGGTGAAATACAAAATCACCAAAGGCCTACGGAATACCAAGAGAAGAGTACTCAACATTGTGTCATAAGCTACATGGGAAAAGGATCCAAAGAAGACTAGATACATGTTTATGTGTAAAAGAGCCACATCTTTCACACCTACAACAAGCAAAACATTGTAATCAAACTTGCTGTGAGAAACAATAAACATTGAATTAAAAAACGAACAAGTCAGTCGTGAGGCACAAACATAAGGGGCTTTTTCCTGGCACAGTCCATTCTAATTGACAACCGAGAATATGACTTCCACGGAGGCTCTGTTACCCGAGTAACCAGGTTTGGTAAAGGAGACCTGCTGCCGCCTTGTGGCCGTTTCTCAAAACAGCAGCTTTAAACCCAGTGCTAATGGTCACTTGATATTCAAAATCATTGCAGGCCTATAAATGACACCTGCCCTCAAAAACGATTCTTGGGTCGTCAATCGAGGAAAAAAACTCAAAAGATGTGCACACTTCAAAACGACAATATCAAGAGGCATATTTTGTGCACATTTTGTCTTCTCTTTCTTTCTCTTGTGATAAATAAAAGGGCATGGAAAAATGCTCAACATCAGGAATTAATAAAGCCATGCAAATCCAGTCGACAGAAACGTTCACCCACCGTCGTCAGAATGATCATCAGCCACAGAGTCTACAAAGAATAAATGCTCAAGGTGTTTTAGAGAACTCTGTGCCCTCTAGCGGCCGCTGGGACGTTACCTGGTAACAGCTAGTAGTGAGGACACCGTGGAGGTGCATTGAAAGGTAAAAATTGAGCTAACCTGTAATCGGGTAGGCCCACTGATGGGCCTATCTCCCGAGTAGACCAAAATCAAAAAGACACAGGCTGGCCATCCTGCGCTGCAGCAACATGTACCATCGCCAAGACTTGGAAGAAACCCAAATGTCCATCAACAGAACAATGCACCAAGAAGAAGGGGGCCCATGTGCACAATGGAACATGAGCCACGGAAGAGCATGCAACAGTGCCGCTGGCACCACCGTAGAAGGATCTAGAGATACCCACCCAGAAGGAAGTACGAAAGAAACCGAAATAGAAATATCCTATGACATCACTTATAGCTGTTACTTCAACATTGATACCCATGAAGTCATTTCCAAGAGAAGGCCGTGCATAGATGCAGAAAACCAACTATGCTTAACCAAGTGGAAAGGTGTAAGGAATGTATGAATTTGGATATGGGGGTTTACAGACATGTACTGATACACATGACATATATAATCACAAAATACCTAAGGAATACCAAGAGAGGTCGACTCAACACTCTGTAATAACCTACACGGAAAAGGATCCAAAGATGAATAGATTGATACATACATATGATGAACCAGATGCAGTACACCTAGAACACACACCACATTTTTACTCAATTGGCTGTGATACTAGATAACAATTAAATTTTAAAAAACACACAAGAAGTAAGGAGATATAAGCTCTTGGGGGTTTGCCCTGACACACTGCACTCTCATTTGCAGCCTACTAACACAATTTCCAGGAAGCCTCTGTTGCAGGAAAACCCAGAGTTGGAAATGGAGAAATGCTGCCGCCTTGTGGCCGTTTCCCGCAAGAGCGGCTTCAAACGCATAGCTATGGGTCACTTAACATTCATAAGGACTCAGGCCTCTAAAAGACACCTGCCCTCAAAAAAAAAAATGTCCTGAGCTCGGCCGTGGCGAAAAAAATTCAAAGCAGGCAAATGTGTCAAAGAGATAGTATGATAGAGGTAAGTTTTACTCACTCTTTATCAAAAAAAGGAAAATGGAGAAAAGCTCAACCTCAGGAATGATCAGACTCCTCTAAGCTACAAAAAGCTTTCAGCTCACCCAAGTTAACTACCGTCAGCCAAAAGACTACAAACAATAAATGCTGAAGGGGTTTTAGAGAACTCTGTTCCCTCTGTCTGTGGAGGACATGTGTAGTTGTAACAGCCAATAATGAGAACAGAAAGGAGCTGCGTTTTCAATTAAAAATTGAGCCACCCTTCCATCCAGAACACCCACAGCCGAGCCTCTCACCTGAGAAGACAGGCTGCAAGAGCTGCACTCCACGAGTTTTCACAGTAGCCAAGACACCGAAGCAACCCAAATGTCCATCAACAGATGAATGGATAAGAAGAGCTGGTCCGTGGACACAGTGGACTATTAGCCATGGAAAACAAGGAAACACTGCTCTTTGAGGCACCCGAGATGAGCCTAGAGATCATCACAGAACATGAGTTAAGTCGGAAAGCAAAAGGCATACCGTATGACATCACCTATAGGCGTTATCTAACAGCTGACACAAATGAACATATTTCCACAAAGAAAGACACTCACACACTTAGAAAACAAACTAAGCTTAAGTAAAATGAAAGGTGGGGGGAATGGATAAATTAAGATTAGTGTCACCATATGTGTACAAATACGTATTAAATATATATATCAAACAGACCGACCATATAGCAAGGGAGGTCACCAGAACAGTCTGCAATAATTTACATGGGAAGAGGATCTGTACAAGAATATATATCTATATCTATATCTATATCTATATCTATATCTATATCTATATATAGATATATATATATATATAAAACGTACAAATGAACCAGATTCTGTACATATAGGACCAACAGTATTCTAATCATTACCCCGATTTAAACAAATTAAAAGAGCGAACAAGAAGTAATGTGACATACACTTCTGGGGTTTTTTCCTGGCACATTCCATTCTAATTGACAACCTGGGAACAGGACTTCCAGAAGGCTCTGCTGCCCTAGTAACCAGATGTGGGAATGTAGCAATGCTGACGCCTTGTGGCCGTTTCCCACAGCAGCAGCTTTAAAGTCAGTGCTAATGGTCACTCAATATTCACACCCATTGCAGGCTTGTAAATGACACCTGCCCTCCAAAACAAAATCCTGGGGTCGAAAATCGACCAAAAAAGTCGAAAGAGGGCAACCTTCCAAGAAGACAATTTCGAGAGGTTTATTGTACTCACGGTTTTTTTTTTCTGTTTTTGTTTAACAGAATAAAAAAAGGCGTGGAAAAATGCTGAACCTTAGGAATTATTAGACACGAAAATACACGTTACAATAACCTATCATGTCACACGACTCAGCATGGCCAGCAGCAAAACTTCTGCAAACAAGAAATGCTGACGGGGTGGTGAAGAAATGCGTACCCTCGGTTCTAAGTGGGACGTGGTAAGAGCCCCTAAGGAAAACACAGTGGAGTTGCCTGGAAAGGGTCAACATTGAGCGACCGTTCAATCAAGCATAGCCACTGCTGGGTCTATCACCTGAGAGGATGAGAATCAAAAAGACACGGGCTGGCAATCCTGCAATCCAGCAATGTTTACCATAGCCAACACTTGGAAGCAATGAAAATGCCCAGCCACAGAGGAATGCAGAAAGGAGCAGTGGTCCATGGACACAATGGAAGAGTACTCCAGTGAAAAGTAGAAATTCCATTTTAAAAACAGATATAAGTAAGGAGACATCAGCTTTGGGGGGTTTCTCCAGACACATCCCACCGTCATTGATAACCGAGGAACACCACTGGCAGGAAGGTCTGCTTCACTAGTTACCAGAGTGGGAAACGCAGAAATGCTGCAGCCCTCTGGCCGTTACGTGCAACGGCAGCTTGAAAACCCGTGCTAATGGTCACTTCGTGTGCACAAGTTCTGGAGGGCTGTCAATGAAACCTGCCCTCAAAATGTCTTGAGGGAGGTAGTGGCCAAAATATTTCAAAAGGCGGCACATAGTTCAAGAAAAGAATGTGATGAGGTAAGCTACACACACAGTTTGAAGAAAAAAGGACATCCCTGAAAGCTCAATTTCAAGGCTTTATGAGACGCATGCAAATCCAACCACAGAGGTATGGGCTCACACCAGTCAGAAGAACCATCAGCAACAAGACTACCAACAATTCATGCTGAAGGGGTTGTGGAGAAGTGCATACCCTCTAGGTTAAGTGGGACTTTGCCGCCAGCCGCGGCGGGTCCTCAAAGTGTAGCAACAACCGACGAGAGGGGGTAGGGAACTGAACGCACCAAGGTATGGGATCAGAAGGGCACAAGCAACTGACGCTTGCAAGGCAAGTTTAATAACAAAGCCTAGCCGTATATATACCCCTAAAGCAGGGAATTTGCTTCGTCACGCCTTATCGGCATCAGCTGGTTGGTTGGCTTCTCGGCTTAGTGACACCTTATCAGCATCAGCTGTTTGGTTGGCTGCTCGGCTTCTCCCTCAAAGGCACCAATTTCCCCTCCAGGGTTGCTTTTCCTAGCTTTAGGGAACAACCAGGGACTCCCAGTAACTGAGCAGGTCCCTGGAGCGATTTGGCCAAAGGCCATCTCCTTTTGTATGTTCATACCATAAAGTCCAGGATGCATACCAAGGAGAGTACAGTCGGGCCCTGAGGCTTAGGAGGGTCTTAGTGGCGCCTTCCTCAGAGGGCAATGCTCGCCACAGGACTTCACCTGGTAAGAGACACTAATGGGAACAGAATGGAGGTGCCTTTACAAGGTAAACACTGAGTTACGATATGATCCAGCAGGCACACTCGTGGGCCCATAACCTAAGAAAGAAGACAGAAGTGGAAAGACACAGGCAGGCAAATCTGCATTGCAGGAGTATTACAATAGCCAGGACATGGAAGCAACCAGAAAGTCCATCAACAGATGAGTGGACAAAGAAGAACAGGGACCTGAACAGATGGAATATTAGCCAAGGAACCAAAGGAAACAATGCCATCAACAGCACCATCGGTGAGGCTAGAGTTCATCACGCACCTTGCAGTAAGTCACAGAGCGAAAGATACATAGCCTACGATATCAGTTATAGGTGTTTCCTAAAAATTGATATCACTGAAGATATTTCCACAGAGAAAGGCAATCACAGATGCAATAAAGAGATTTATGGTTCACCCATGGACAGGTGTGAGAATTGTGTACATTAGGAAATTGGGTTTAAGAGAGAGATACAAACACAGGTGAAATACAAAATCACCAAAGGCCTACGGAATACCAAGAGAAGAGTACTCAACATTGTGTCATAAGCTACATGGGAAAAGGATCCAAAGACGACTAGATACGTGTTTATGTATAAAAGAGCCACATCTTTCACACCTACAACAAGCAAAACATTGTAATCAAACTTGCTGTGAGAAACAATAAACATTGAATTAAAAAACGAACAAGTCAGTCGTGAGGCACAAACATAAGGGGCTTTTTCCTGGCACAGTCCATTCTAATTGACAACCGAGAATACGACTTCCACGGAGGCTCTGTTGCCCGAGTAACCAGGTTTGGTAAAGGAGACCTGCTGCCGCCTTGTGGCCGTTTCTCAAAACAGCAGCTTTAAACCCAGTGCTAATGGTCACTTGATATTCAAAATCATTGCAGGCCTATAAATGACACCTGCCCTCAAAAACGATTCTTGGGTCGTCCATCGAGGAAAAAAACTCAAAAGACGTGCACACTTCAAAACGACAATTTCAAGAGGCATATTTTGTGCACATTTTGTCTTCTCTTTCTTTCTCTTGTGATAAATAAAAGGGCATGGAAAAATGCTCAACATCAGGAATTAATAAAGCCATGCAAATCCAGTCGACAGAAACGTTCACCCACCGTCGTCAGAATGATCATCAGCCACAGAGTCTACAAAGAATAAATGCTCAAGGTGTTTTAGAGAACTCTGTGCCCTCTAGCGGCCGCTGGGACGTTACCTGGTAACAGCTAGTAGTGAGGACACCGTGGAGGTGCATTGAAAGGTAAAAATTGAGCTAACCTGTAATCGGGTAGGCCCACTGATGGGCCTATCTCCCGAGTAGACCAAAATCAAAAAGACACAGGCTGGCCATCCTGCGCTGCAGCAACATGTACCATCGCCAAGACTTGGAAGAAACCCAAATGTCCATCAACAGAACAATGCACCAAGAAGAAGGGGGCCCATGTGCACAATGGAACATGAGCCACGGAAGAGCATGCAACAGTGCCGCTGGCACCACCGTAGAAGGATCTAGAGATACCCACCCAGAAGGAAGTACGAAAGAAACCGAAATAGAAATATCCTATGACATCACTTATAGCTGTTACTTCAACATTGATACCCATGAAGTCATTTCCAAGAGAAGGCCGTGCATAGATGCAGAAAACCAACTATGCTTAACCAAGTGGAAAGGTGTAAGGAATGTATGAATTTGGATATGGGGGTTTACAGACATGTACTGATACACATGACATATATAATCACAAAATACCTAAGGAATACCAAGAGAGGTCGACTCAACACTCTGTAATAACCTACACGGAAAAGGATCCAAAGATGAATAGATTGATACATACATATGATGAACCAGATGCAGTACACCTAGAACACACACCACATTTTTATCCAATTGGCTGTGATACTGGATAACAATTAAATTTTAAAAAACACACAAGAAGTAAGGAGATATAAGCTCTTGGGGGTTTGCCCTGACACACTGCACTCTCATTTGCAGCCTACTAACACAATTTCCAGGAAGCCTCTGTTGCAGGAAAACCCAGAGTTGGAAATGGAGAAATGCTGCCGCCTTGTGGCCGTTTCCCGCAAGAGCGGCTTTAAACGCATAGCTATGGGTCACTTAACATTCACAAGGACTCAGGCCTCTAAAAGACACCTGCCCTCAAAAAAAAAATGTCCTGAGCTCGGCAGTGGTGAAAAAAATTCGAAGGAGGCAAATGTGTCAAAGAGATAGTATGAAGAGGTAAGTTTTACTCACTCTTTATCAAAAAAAGCAAAATGGAGAAAAGCTCAACCTCAGGAATGATCAGACTCCTCTAAGCTACAAAAAGCTTTCAGCTCACCCAAGTTAACTACCGTCAGCCAAAAGACTACAAACAATAAATGCTGAAGGGGTTTTAGAGAACTCTGTTCCCTCTGTCTGCGGAGGACATGTCTAGTTGTAACAGCCAATAATGAGAACAGAAAGGAGCTGCGTTTTCAATTAAAAATTGAGCCACCCTTCCATCCAGAACACCCACAGCCGAGCCTCTCACCTGAGAAGACAGGCTGCAAGAGCTGCACTCCACGAGTTTTCACAGTAGCCAAAGACACCGAAGCAACCCAAATGTCCATCAACAGATGAATGGATAAGAAGAGCTGGTCCGTGGACACAGTGGACTATTAGCCATGGAAAACAAGGAAACACTGCTCTTTGAGGCACCCGAGATGAGCCTAGAGATCATCACAGAACATGAGTTAAGTCGGAAAGCAAAAGGCATACCGTATGACATCACCTATAGGCGTTATCTAACAGCTGACACAAATGAACATATTTCCACAAAGAAAGACACTCACACACTTAGAAAACAAACTAAGCTTAAGTAAAATGAAAGGTGGGGGGAATGGATAAATTAAGATTAGTGTCACCATATGTGTACAAATACGTATTAAATATATATATCAAACAGACCGACCATATAGCAAGGGAGGTCACCAGAACACTCTGCAATAATTTACATGGGAAGAGGATCTGTACAAGAATCTATATCTATATCTATATCTATATCTATATCTATATCTATATATATATATATATATATATATATAAAACGTACAAATGAACCAGATTCTGTACATATAGGACCAACAGTATTCTAATCATTACCCCGATTTAAACAAATTAAAAGAGCGAACAAGAAGTAATGTGACATACACTTCTGGGGTTTTTTCCTGGCACATTCCATTCTAATTGACAACCTGGGAACAGGACTTCCAGAAGGCTCTGCTGCCCTAGTAACCAGATGTGGGAATGTAGCAATGCTGACGCCTTGTGGCCGTTTCCCACAGCAGCAGCTTTAAAGTCAGTGCTAATGGTCACTCAATATTCACACCCATTGCAGGCTTGTAAATGACACCTGCCCTCCAAAACAAAATCCTGGGGTCGAAAATCGACCAAAAAAGTCGAAAGAGGGCAACCTTCCAAGAAGACAATTTCGAGAGGTTTATTGTACTCACGGTTTTTTTTTTCTGTTTTTGTTTAACAGAATAAAAAAAGGCGTGGAAAAATGCTGAACCTTAGGAATTATTAGACACGAAAATACACGTTACAATAACCTATCATGTCACACGACTCAGCATGGCCAGCAGCAAAACTTCTGCAAACAAGAAATGCTGACGGGGTGGTGAAGAAATGCGTACCCTCGGTTCTAAGTGGGACGTGGTAAGAGCCCCTAAGGAAAACACAGTGGAGTTGCCTGGAAAGGGTCAACATTGAGCGACCGTTCAATCAAGCATAGCCACTGCTGGGTCTATCACCTGAGAGGATGAGAATCAAAAAGACACGGGCTGGCAATCCTGCAATCCAGCAATGTTTACCATAGCCAACACTTGGAAGCAATGAAAATGCCCAGCCACAGAGGAATGCAGAAAGGAGCAGTGGTCCATGGACACAATGGAAGAGTACTCCAGTGAAAAGTAGAAATTCCATTTTAAAAACAGATATAAGTAAGGAGACATCAGCTTTGGGGGGTTTCTCCAGACACATCCCACCGTCATTGATAACCGAGGAACACCACTGGCAGGAAGGTCTGCTTCACTAGTTACCAGAGTGGGAAACGCAGAAATGCTGCAGCCCTCTGGCCGTTACGTGCAACGGCAGCTTGAAAACCCGTGCTAATGGTCACTTCGTGTGCACAAGTTCTGGAGGGCTGTCAATGAAACCTGCCCTCAAAATGTCTTGAGGGAGGTAGTGGCCAAAATATTTCAAAAGGCGGCACATAGTTCAAGAAAAGAATGTGATGAGGTAAGCTACACACACAGTTTGAAGAAAAAAGGACATCCCTGAAAGCTCAATTTCAAGGCTTTATGAGACGCATGCAAATCCAACCACAGAGGTATGGGCTCACACCAGTCAGAAGAACCATCAGCAACAAGACTACCAACAATTCATGCTGAAGGGGTTGTGGAGAAGTGCATACCCTCTAGGTTAAGTGGGACTTTGCCGCCAGCCGCGGCGGGTCCTCAAAGTGTAGCAACAACCGACGAGAGGGGGTAGGGAACTGAACGCACCAAGGTATGGGATCAGAAGGGCACAAGCAACTGACGCTTGCAAGGCAAGTTTAATAACAAAGCCTAGCCGTATATATACCCCTAAAGCAGGGAATTTGCTTCGTCACGCCTTATCGGCATCAGCTGGTTGGTTGGCTTCTCGGCTTAGTGACACCTTATCAGCATCAGCTGTTTGGTTGGCTGCTCGGCTTCTCCCTCAAAGGCACCAATTTCCCCTCCAGGGTTGCTTTTCCTAGCTTTAGGGAACAACCAGGGACTCCCAGTAACTGAGCAGGTCCCTGGAGCGATTTGGCCAAAGGCCATCTCCTTTTGTATGTTCATACCATAAAGTCCAGGATGCATACCAAGGAGAGTACAGTCGGGCCCTGAGGCTTAGGAGGGTCTTAGTGGCGCCTTCCTCAGAGGGCAATGCTCGCCACAGGACTTCACCTGGTAAGAGACACTAATGGGAACAGAATGGAGGTGCCTTTACAAGGTAAACACTGAGTTACGATATGATCCAGCAGGCACACTCGTGGGCCCATAACCTAAGAAAGAAGACAGAAGTGGAAAGACACAGGCAGGCAAATCTGCATTGCAGGAGTATTACAATAGCCAGGACATGGAAGCAACCAGAAAGTCCATCAACAGATGAGTGGACAAAGAAGAACAGGGACCTGAACAGATGGAATATTAGCCAAGGAACCAAAGGAAACAATGCCATCAACAGCACCATCGGTGAGGCTAGAGTTCATCACGCACCTTGCAGTAAGTCACAGAGCGAAAGATACATAGCCTACGATATCAGTTATAGGTGTTTCCTAAAAATTGATATCACTGAAGATATTTCCACAGAGAAAGGCAATCACAGATGCAATAAAGAGATTTATGGTTCACCCATGGACAGGTGTGAGAATTGTGTACATTAGGAAATTGGGTTTAAGAGAGAGATACAAACACAGGTGAAATACAAAATCACCAAAGGCCTACGGAATACCAAGAGAAGAGTACTCAACATTGTGTCATAAGCTACATGGGAAAAGGATCCAAAGACGACTAGATACGTGTTTATGTATAAAAGAGCCACATCTTTCACACCTACAACAAGCAAAACATTGTAATCAAACTTGCTGTGAGAAACAATAAACATTGAATTAAAAAACGAACAAGTCAGTCGTGAGGCACAAACATAAGGGGCTTTTTCCTGGCACAGTCCATTCTAATTGACAACCGAGAATACGACTTCCACGGAGGCTCTGTTGCCCGAGTAACCAGGTTTGGTAAAGGAGACCTGCTGCCGCCTTGTGGCCGTTTCTCAAAACAGCAGCTTTAAACCCAGTGCTAATGGTCACTTGATATTCAAAATCATTGCAGGCCTATAAATGACACCTGCCCTCAAAAACGATTCTTGGGTCGTCCATCGAGGAAAAAAACTCAAAAGACGTGCACACTTCAAAACGACAATTTCAAGAGGCATATTTTGTGCACATTTTGTCTTCTCTTTCTTTCTCTTGTGATAAATAAAAGGGCATGGAAAAATGCTCAACATCAGGAATTAATAAAGCCATGCAAATCCAGTCGACAGAAACGTTCACCCACCGTCGTCAGAATGATCATCAGCCACAGAGTCTACAAAGAATAAATGCTCAAGGTGTTTTAGAGAACTCTGTGCCCTCTAGCGGCCGCTGGGACGTTACCTGGTAACAGCTAGTAGTGAGGACACCGTGGAGGTGCATTGAAAGGTAAAAATTGAGCTAACCTGTAATCGGGTAGGCCCACTGATGGGCCTATCTCCCGAGTAGACCAAAATCAAAAAGACACAGGCTGGCCATCCTGCGCTGCAGCAACATGTACCATCGCCAAGACTTGGAAGAAACCCAAATGTCCATCAACAGAACAATGCACCAAGAAGAAGGGGGCCCATGTGCACAATGGAACATGAGCCACGGAAGAGCATGCAACAGTGCCGCTGGCACCACCGTAGAAGGATCTAGAGATACCCACCCAGAAGGAAGTACGAAAGAAACCGAAATAGAAATATCCTATGACATCACTTATAGCTGTTACTTCAACATTGATACCCATGAAGTCATTTCCAAGAGAAGGCCGTGCATAGATGCAGAAAACCAACTATGCTTAACCAAGTGGAAAGGTGTAAGGAATGTATGAATTTGGATATGGGGGTTTACAGACATGTACTGATACACATGACATATATAATCACAAAATACCTAAGGAATACCAAGAGAGGTCGACTCAACACTCTGTAATAACCTACACGGAAAAGGATCCAAAGATGAATAGATTGATACATACATATGATGAACCAGATGCAGTACACCTAGAACACACACCACATTTTTATCCAATTGGCTGTGATACTGGATAACAATTAAATTTTAAAAAACACACAAGAAGTAAGGAGATATAAGCTCTTGGGGGTTTGCCCTGACACACTGCACTCTCATTTGCAGCCTACTAACACAATTTCCAGGAAGCCTCTGTTGCAGGAAAACCCAGAGTTGGAAATGGAGAAATGCTGCCGCCTTGTGGCCGTTTCCCGCAAGAGCGGCTTTAAACGCATAGCTATGGGTCACTTAACATTCACAAGGACTCAGGCCTCTAAAAGACACCTGCCCTCAAAAAAAAAATGTCCTGAGCTCGGCAGTGGTGAAAAAAATTCGAAGGAGGCAAATGTGTCAAAGAGATAGTATGAAGAGGTAAGTTTTACTCACTCTTTATCAAAAAAAGCAAAATGGAGAAAAGCTCAACCTCAGGAATGATCAGACTCCTCTAAGCTACAAAAAGCTTTCAGCTCACCCAAGTTAACTACCGTCAGCCAAAAGACTACAAACAATAAATGCTGAAGGGGTTTTAGAGAACTCTGTTCCCTCTGTCTGCGGAGGACATGTCTAGTTGTAACAGCCAATAATGAGAACAGAAAGGAGCTGCGTTTTCAATTAAAAATTGAGCCACCCTTCCATCCAGAACACCCACAGCCGAGCCTCTCACCTGAGAAGACAGGCTGCAAGAGCTGCACTCCACGAGTTTTCACAGTAGCCAAAGACACCGAAGCAACCCAAATGTCCATCAACAGATGAATGGATAAGAAGAGCTGGTCCGTGGACACAGTGGACTATTAGCCATGGAAAACAAGGAAACACTGCTCTTTGAGGCACCCGAGATGAGCCTAGAGATCATCACAGAACATGAGTTAAGTCGGAAAGCAAAAGGCATACCGTATGACATCACCTATAGGCGTTATCTAACAGCTGACACAAATGAACATATTTCCACAAAGAAAGACACTCACACACTTAGAAAACAAACTAAGCTTAAGTAAAATGAAAGGTGGGGGGAATGGATAAATTAAGATTAGTGTCACCATATGTGTACAAATACGTATTAAATATATATATCAAACAGACCGACCATATAGCAAGGGAGGTCACCAGAACACTCTGCAATAATTTACATGGGAAGAGGATCTGTACAAGAATCTATATCTATATCTATATCTATATCTATATCTATATCTATATATATATATATATATATATATATAAAACGTACAAATGAACCAGATTCTGTACATATAGGACCAACAGTATTCTAATCATTACCCCGATTTAAACAAATTAAAAGAGCGAACAAGAAGTAATGTGACATACACTTCTGGGGTTTTTTCCTGGCACATTCCATTCTAATTGACAACCTGGGAACAGGACTTCCAGAAGGCTCTGCTGCCCTAGTAACCAGATGTGGGAATGTAGCAATGCTGACGCCTTGTGGCCGTTTCCCACAGCAGCAGCTTTAAAGTCAGTGCTAATGGTCACTCAATATTCACACCCATTGCAGGCTTGTAAATGACACCTGCCCTCCAAAACAAAATCCTGGGGTCGAAAATCGACCAAAAAAGTCGAAAGAGGGCAACCTTCCAAGAAGACAATTTCGAGAGGTTTATTGTACTCACGGTTTTTTGTTTTCTGTTTTTGTTTAACAGAATAAAAAAAGGCGTGGAAAAATGCTGAACCTTAGGAATTATTAGACACGAAAATACACGTTACAAAAACCTATCATGTCACACCACTCAGCATGGCCATCAGCGAAACTTCTGCAAACAAGAAATGCTGACGGGTTGGTGAAGAAATGCGTACCCTCGGTTCTAAGTGGGTCGTGGTAAGAGCCCCTAAGGAAAACACAGTGGAGTTGCCTGGAAAGGGTCAACATTGAGCGACCGTTCAATCAAGCATACCCACTGCTGGGTCTATCACCTGAGAGGATGAGAATCAAAAAAGACACGGGCTGGCAATCCTGCAATCCAGCAATGTTTACCGTAGCCAACACTTGGAAGCAATGAAAATGCCCAGCCACAGAGGAATGCAGAAAGGAGAAGTGGTCCATGGACACAATGGAAGAGTACTCCAGTGAAAAGTAGAAATTCCATTTTAAAAACAGATATAAGTAAGGAGACATCAGCTTTGGGGGGTTTCTCCAGACACATCCCACCGTCATTGATAACCGAGGAACAACACTGGCAGGAAGGTCTGTTTCACTAGTTACCAGAGTGGGAAACGCAGAAATGCTGCAGCCCTCTGGCCGTTACGTGCAACGGCAGCTTGAAAACCCGTGCTAATGGTCACTTCGTGTGCACAAGTCCTGGAGGGCTGTCAATGAAACCTGCCCTCAAAATGTCTTGAGGGAGGTAGTGGCCAAAATATTTCAAAAGGCGGCACATAGTTCAAGAAAAGAATGGGATGAGGTAAGCTACACACACAGTTTGAAGGAAAAAAGGACATCCCTGAAAGCTCAATTTCAAGGCTTTATGAGACGCATGCAAATCCAACCACACAGGTATCGGCTCACACCAGTCAGAAGAACCATCAGCAACAAAACTACCAACAATTCATGCTGAAGGGGTTGTGGAGAAGTGCATACCCTCTAGGTTAAGTGGGACTTTGCCGCCAGCCGCGGCGGGTCCTCAAAGTGTAGCAACAACCGACGAGAGGGGGTAGGGAACTGAACGCACTAAGGTATGGGATCAGAAGGGCACAAGCAACTGACGCTTGCAAGGCAAGTTTAATAACAAAGCCTAGCCGTATATATACCCCTAAAGCAGGGAATTTGCCTCGTCACGCCTTATCGGCATCAGCTGGTTGGTTGGCTTCTCGGCTTAGTGACACCTTATCAGCATCAGCTGTTTGGTTGGCTGCTCGGCTTCTCCCTCAAAGGCACCAATTTCCCCTCCAGGGTTGCTTTTCCTAGCTTTAGGGAACAACCAGGGACTCCCAGTAACTGAGCAGGTCCCTGGAGCGATTTGGCCAAAGGCCATCTCCTTTTGTATGTTCATACCATAAAGTCCAGGATGCATACCAAGGAGAGTACAGTCGGGCCCTGAGGCTTAGGAGGGTCTTAGTGGCGCCTTCCTCAGAGGGCAATGCTCGCCACAGGACTTCACCTGGTAAGAGGCACTAATGGGAACAGAATGGAGGTGCCTTTACAAGGTAAACACTGAGTTACGATATGATCCAGCAGGCACACTCCTGGGCCTATAACCTAAGAAAGAAGACAGAAGTGGAAAGACACAGGCAGGCAAATCTGCATTGCAGGAGTATTACAATAGCCAGGACATGGAAGCAACCAGAAAGTCCATCAACAGATGAGTGGACAAAGAAGAACAGGGACCTGTACAGATGGAATATTAGCCAAGGAACCAAAGGAAACAATGCCATCAACAGCACCATCGGTGAGGCTAGAGTTCATCACGCACCTTGCAGTAAGTCACAGAGCGAAAGATACATAGCCTACG
The DNA here is from genome assembly GCF_026419965.1 of Kogia breviceps. Lineage (NCBI taxonomy): Eukaryota > Metazoa > Chordata > Mammalia > Artiodactyla > Physeteridae > Kogia > Kogia breviceps. Next base: position 131,229,179 of record NC_081312.1, on the reverse strand, counting down.
ATATCAGTTATAGGTGTTTCCTAAAAATTGATATCACTGAAGATATTTCCACAGAGAAAGGCAATCACAGATGCAATAAAGAGATTTATGGTTCACCCATGGACAGGTGTGAGAATTGTGTACATTAGGAAATTGGGTTTAAGAGAGAGATACAAACACAGGTGAAATACAAAATCACCAAAGGCCTATGGAATACCAAGAGAAGAGTACTCAACATTGTGTCATAAGCTACATGGGAAAAGGATCCAAAGACGACTAGATACGTGTTTATGTATAAAAGAGCCACATCTTTCACACCTACAACAAGCAAAACATTGTAATCAAACTTGCTGTGAGAAACAATAAACATTGAATTAAAAAACGAACAAGTCAGTCGTGAGGCACAAACATAAGGGGCTTTTTCCTGGCACAGTCCATTCTAATTGACAACCGAGAATACGACTTCCACGGAGGCTCTGTTGCCCGAGTAACCAGGTTTGGTAAAGGAGACCTGCTGCCGCCTTGTGGCCGTTTCTCAAAACAGCAGCTTTAAACCCAGTGCTAATGGTCACTTGATATTCAAAATCATTGCAGGCCTATAAATGACACCTGCCCTCAAAAACGATTCTTGGGTCGTCCATCGAGGAAAAAAACTCAAAAGACGTGCACACTTCAAAACGACAATTTCAAGAGGCATATTTTGTGCACATTTTGTCTTCTCTTTCTTTCTCTTGTGATAAATAAAAGGGCATGGAAAAATGCTCAACATCAGGAATTAATAAAGCCATGCAAATCCAGTCGACAGAAACGTTCACCCACCGTCGTCAGAATGATCATCAGCCACAGAGTCTACAAAGAATAAATGCTCAAGGTGTTTTAGAGAACTCTGTGCCCTCTAGCGGCCGCTGGGACGTAACCTGGTAACAGCTAGTAGTGAGAACACCGTGGAGGTGCATTGAAAGGTAAAAATTGAGCTAACCTGTAATCGGGTAGGCCCACTGATGGGCCTATCTCCCGAGTAGACCAAAATCAAAAAGACACAGGCTGGCCATCCTGCGCTGCAGCAACATGTACCATAGCCAAGACTTGGAAGAAACCCAAATGTCCATCAACAGAACAATGCACCAAGAAGAAGGGGGCCCATGTGCACAATGGAACATGAGCCACGGAAGAGCATGCAACAGTGCCGCTGGCACCACCGTAGAAGGATCTAGAGATACCCACCCAAAAGGAAGTACGAAAGAAACCGAAATAGAAATATCCTATGACATCACTTATAGCTGTTACTTCAACATTGATACCCATGAAGTCATTTCCAAGAGAAGGCCGTGCATAGATGCAGAAAACCAACTATGCTTAACCAAGTGGAAAGGTGTAAGGAATGTATGAATTTGGATATGGGGGTTTACAGACATGTACTGATACATATGAAATATATAATCACAAAATACCTAAGGAATACCAAGAGAGGTCGACTCAACACTCTGTAATAACCTACACGGGAAAGGATCCAAAGATGAATAGATTGATACATACATATGATGAACCAGATGCAGTACACCTAGAACACACACCACATTTTTATCCAATTGGCTGTGATACTGGATAACAATTAAATTTTAAAAAACACACAAGAAGTAAGGAGATATAAGCTCTTGGGGGTTTGCCCTGACACACTGCACTCTCATTTGCAGCCTACTAACACAATTTCCAGGAAGCCTCTGTTGCAGGAAAACCCAGAGTTGGAAATGGAGAAATGCTGCCGCCTTGTGGCCGTTTCCCGCAAGAGCGGCTTTAAACGCATAGCTATGGGTCACTTAACATTCACAAGGACTCAGGCCTCTAAAAGACACCTGCCCTCAAAAAAAAAATGTCCTGAGCTCGGCAGTGGTGAAAAAAATTCGAAGGAGGCAAATGTGTCAAAGAGATAGTATGAAGAGGTAAGTTTTACTCACTCTTTATCAAAAAAAGCAAAATGGAGAAAAGCTCAACCTCAGGAATGATCAGACTCCTCTAAGCTACAAAAAGCTTTCAGCTCACCCAAGTTAACTACCGTCAGCCAAAAGACTACAAACAATAAATGCTGAAGGGGTTTTAGAGAACTCTGTTCCCTCTGTCTGCGGAGGACATGTCTAGTTGTAACAGCCAATAATGAGAACAGAAAGGAGCTGCGTTTTCAATTAAAAATTGAGCCACCCTTCCATCCAGAACACCCACAGCCGAGCCTCTCACCTGAGAAGACAGGCTGCAAGAGCTGCACTCCACGAGTTTTCACAGTAGCCAAAGACACCGAAGCAACCCAAATGTCCATCAACAGATGAATGGATAAGAAGAGCTGGTCCGTGGACACAGTGGACTATTAGCCATGGAAAACAAGGAAACACTGCTCTTTGAGGCACCCGAGATGAGCCTAGAGATCATCACAGAACATGAGTTAAGTCGGAAAGCAAAAGGCATACCGTATGACATCACCTATAGGCGTTATCTAACAGCTGACACAAATGAACATATTTCCACAAAGAAAGACACTCACACACTTAGAAAACAAACTAAGCTTAAGTAAAATGAAAGGTGGGGGGAATGGATAAATTAAGATTAGTGTCACCATATGTGTACAAATACGTATTAAATATATATATCAAACAGACCGACCATATAGCAAGGGAGGTCACCAGAACACTCTGCAATAATTTACATGGGAAGAGGATCTGTACAAGAATATCTATATCTATATCTATATCTATATCTATATATAGATATATATATATATATATAAAACGTACAAATGAACCAGATTCTGTACATATAGGACCAACAGTATTCTAATCATTACCCCGATTTAAACAAATTAAAAGAGCGAACAAGAAGTAATGTGACATACACTTCTGGGGTTTTTTCCTGGCACATTCCATTCTAATTGACAACCTGGGAACAGGACTTCCAGAAGGCTCTGCTGCCCTAGTAACCAGATGTGGGAATGTAGCAATGCTGACGCCTTGTGGCCGTTTCCCACAGCAGCAGCTTTAAAGTCAGTGCTAATGGTCACTCAATATTCACACCCATTGCAGGCTTGTAAATGACACCTGCCCTCCAAAACAAAATCCTGGGGTCGAAAATCGACCAAAAAAGTCGAAAGAGGGCAACCTTCCAAGAAGACAATTTCGAGAGGTTTATTGTACTCACGGTTTTTTTTTTTCTGTTTTTGTTTAACAGAATAAAAAAAGGCGTGGAAAAATGCTGAACCTTAGGAATTATTAGACACGAAAATACACGTTACAATAACCTATCATGTCACACGACTCAGCATGGCCAGCAGCAAAACTTCTGCAAACAAGAAATGCTGACGGGGTGGTGAAGAAATGCGTACCCTCGGTTCTAAGTGGGACGTGGTAAGAGCCCCTAAGGAAAACACAGTGGAGTTGCCTGGAAAGGGTCAACATTGAGCGACCGTTCAATCAAGCATAGCCACTGCTGGGTCTATCACCTGAGAGGATGAGAATCAAAAAGACACGGGCTGGCAATCCTGCAATCCAGCAATGTTTACCATAGCCAACACTTGGAAGCAATGAAAATGCCCAGCCACAGAGGAATGCAGAAAGGAGCAGTGGTCCATGGACACAATGGAAGAGTACTCCAGTGAAAAGTAGAAATTCCATTTTAAAAACAGATATAAGTAAGGAGACATCAGCTTTGGGGGGTTTCTCCAGACACATCCCACCGTCATTGATAACCGAGGAACACCACTGGCAGGAAGGTCTGCTTCACTAGTTACCAGAGTGGGAAACGCAGAAATGCTGCAGCCCTCTGGCCGTTACGTGCAACGGCAGCTTGAAAACCCGTGCTAATGGTCACTTCGTGTGCACAAGTTCTGGAGGGCTGTCAATGAAACCTGCCCTCAAAATGTCTTGAGGGAGGTAGTGGCCAAAATATTTCAAAAGGCGGCACATAGTTCAAGAAAAGAATGGGATGAGGTAAGCTACACACACAGTTTGAAGGAAAAAAGGACATCCCTGAAAGCTCAATTTCAAGGCTTTATGAGACGCATGCAAATCCAACCACAGAGGTATGGGCTCACACCAGTCAGAAGAACCATCAGCAACAAGACTACCAACAATTCATGCTGAAGGGGTTGTGGAGAAGTGCATACCCTCTAGGTTAAGTGGGACTTTGCCGCCAGCCGCGGCGGGTCCTCAAAGTGTAGCAACAACCGACGAGAGGGGGTAGGGAACTGAACGCACCAAGGTATGGGATCAGAAGGGCACAAGCAACTGACGCTTGCAAGGCAAGTTTAATAACAAAGCCTAGCCGTATATATACCCCTAAAGCAGGGAATTTGCTTCGTCACGCCTTATCGGCATCAGCTGGTTGGTTGGCTTCTCGGCTCAGTCACACCTTATCAGCATCAGCTGGTTGGTTGGCTGCTCGGCTTCTCCCTCAAAGGCACCAATTTCCCCTCCAGGGTTGCTTTTCCTAGCTTTAGGGAACAACCAGGGACTCCCAGTAACTGAGCAGGTCCCTGGAGCGATTTGGCCAAAGGCCATCTCCTTTTGTATGTTCATACCATAAAGTCCAGGATGCATACCAAGGAGAGTACAGTCGGGCCCTGAGGCTTAGGAGGGTCTTAGTGGCGCCTTCCTCAGAGGGCAATGCTCGCCACAGGACTTCACCTGGTAAGAGACACTAATGGGAACAGAATGGAGGTGCCTTTACAAGGTAAACACTGAGTTACGATATGATCCAGCAGGCACACTCGTGGGCCCATAACCTAAGAAAGAAGACAGAAGTGGAAAGACACAGGCAGGCAAATCTGCATTGCAGGAGTATTACAATAGCCAGGACATGGAAGCAACCAGAAAGTCCATCAACAGATGAGTGGACAAAGAAGAACAGGGACCTGAACAGATGGAATATTAGCCAAGGAACAAAAGGAAACAATGCCATCAACAGCACCATCGGTGAGGCTAGAGTTCATCACGCACCTTGCAGTAAGTCACAGAGCGAAAGATACATAGCCTACGATATCACTTATAGGTGTTCCCTGAAAATTGATATCACTGAAGATATTTCCACAGAGAAAGGCAATCACAGATGCAATAAACAGATTTATGGTTCACCCATGGACAGGTGTGAGAATTGTGTACATTAGGAAATTGGGTTTAAGAGAGAGATACAAACACAGGTGAAATACAAAATCACCAAAGGCCTACGGAATACCAAGAGAAGAGTACTCAACATTGTGTCATAAGCTACATGGGAAAAGGATCCAAAGAAGACTAGATACATGTTTATGTGTAAAAGAGCCACATCTTTCACACCTACAACAAGCAAAACATTGTAATCAAACTTGCTGTGAGAAACAATAAACATTGAATTAAAAAACGAACAAGTCAGTCGTGAGGCACAAACATAAGGGGCTTTTTCCTGGCACAGTCCATTCTAATTGACAACCGAGAATATGACTTCCACGGAGGCTCTGTTACCCGAGTAACCAGGTTTGGTAAAGGAGACCTGCTGCCGCCTTGTGGCCGTTTCTCAAAACAGCAGCTTTAAACCCAGTGCTAATGGTCACTTGATATTCAAAATCATTGCAGGCCTATAAATGACACCTGCCCTCAAAAACGATTCTTGGGTCGTCAATCGAGGAAAAAAACTCAAAAGATGTGCACACTTCAAAACGACAATATCAAGAGGCATATTTTGTGCACATTTTGTCTTCTCTTTCTTTCTCTTGTGATAAATAAAAGGGCATGGAAAAATGCTCAACATCAGGAATTAATAAAGCCATGCAAATCCAGTCGACAGAAACGTTCACCCACCGTCGTCAGAATGATCATCAGCCACAGAGTCTACAAAGAATAAATGCTCAAGGTGTTTTAGAGAACTCTGTGCCCTCTAGCGGCCGCTGGGACGTTACCTGGTAACAGCTAGTAGTGAGGACACCGTGGAGGTGCATTGAAAGGTAAAAATTGAGCTAACCTGTAATCGGGTAGGCCCACTGATGGGCCTATCTCCCGAGTAGACCAAAATCAAAAAGACACAGGCTGGCCATCCTGCGCTGCAGCAACATGTACCATCGCCAAGACTTGGAAGAAACCCAAATGTCCATCAACAGAACAATGCACCAAGAAGAAGGGGGCCCATGTGCACAATGGAACATGAGCCACGGAAGAGCATGCAACAGTGCCGCTGGCACCACCGTAGAAGGATCTAGAGATACCCACCCAGAAGGAAGTACGAAAGAAACCGAAATAGAAATATCCTATGACATCACTTATAGCTGTTACTTCAACATTGATACCCATGAAGTCATTTCCAAGAGAAGGCCGTGCATAGATGCAGAAAACCAACTATGCTTAACCAAGTGGAAAGGTGTAAGGAATGTATGAATTTGGATATGGGGGTTTACAGACATGTACTGATACACATGACATATATAATCACAAAATACCTAAGGAATACCAAGAGAGGTCGACTCAACACTCTGTAATAACCTACACGGAAAAGGATCCAAAGATGAATAGATTGATACATACATATGATGAACCAGATGCAGTACACCTAGAACACACACCACATTTTTACTCAATTGGCTGTGATACTAGATAACAATTAAATTTTAAAAAACACACAAGAAGTAAGGAGATATAAGCTCTTGGGGGTTTGCCCTGACACACTGCACTCTCATTTGCAGCCTACTAACACAATTTCCAGGAAGCCTCTGTTGCAGGAAAACCCAGAGTTGGAAATGGAGAAATGCTGCCGCCTTGTGGCCGTTTCCCGCAAGAGCGGCTTCAAACGCATAGCTATGGGTCACTTAACATTCATAAGGACTCAGGCCTCTAAAAGACACCTGCCCTCAAAAAAAAAAATGTCCTGAGCTCGGCCGTGGCGAAAAAAATTCAAAGCAGGCAAATGTGTCAAAGAGATAGTATGATAGAGGTAAGTTTTACTCACTCTTTATCAAAAAAAGGAAAATGGAGAAAAGCTCAACCTCAGGAATGATCAGACTCCTCTAAGCTACAAAAAGCTTTCAGCTCACCCAAGTTAACTACCGTCAGCCAAAAGACTACAAACAATAAATGCTGAAGGGGTTTTAGAGAACTCTGTTCCCTCTGTCTGTGGAGGACATGTGTAGTTGTAACAGCCAATAATGAGAACAGAAAGGAGCTGCGTTTTCAATTAAAAATTGAGCCACCCTTCCATCCAGAACACCCACAGCCGAGCCTCTCACCTGAGAAGACAGGCTGCAAGAGCTGCACTCCACGAGTTTTCACAGTAGCCAAGACACCGAAGCAACCCAAATGTCCATCAACAGATGAATGGATAAGAAGAGCTGGTCCGTGGACACAGTGGACTATTAGCCATGGAAAACAAGGAAACACTGCTCTTTGAGGCACCCGAGATGAGCCTAGAGATCATCACAGAACATGAGTTAAGTCGGAAAGCAAAAGGCATACCGTATGACATCACCTATAGGCGTTATCTAACAGCTGACACAAATGAACATATTTCCACAAAGAAAGACACTCACACACTTAGAAAACAAACTAAGCTTAAGTAAAATGAAAGGTGGGGGGAATGGATAAATTAAGATTAGTGTCACCATATGTGTACAAATACGTATTAAATATATATATCAAACAGACCGACCATATAGCAAGGGAGGTCACCAGAACACTCTGCAATAATTTACATGGGAAGAGGATCTGTACAAGAATCTATATCTATATCTATATCTATATCTATATCTATATATAGATATATATATATATATATATAAAACGTACAAATGAACCAGATTCTGTACATATAGGACCAACAGTATTCTAATCATTACCCCGATTTAAACAAATTAAAAGAGCGAACAAGAAGTAATGTGACATACACTTCTGGGGTTTTTTCCTGGCACATTCCATTCTAATTGACAACCTGGGAACAGGACTTCCAGAAGCCTCTGCTGCCCTAGTAACCAGATGTGGGAATGTAGCAATGCTGACGCCTTGTGGCCGTTTCCCACAGCAGCAGCTTTAAAGTCAGTGCTAATGGTCACTCAATATTCACACCCATTGCAGGCTTGTAAATGACACCTGCCCTCCAAAACAAAATCCTGGGGTCGAAAATCGACCAAAAAAGTCGAAAGAGGGCAACCTTCCAAGAAGACAATTTCGAGAGGTTTATTGTACTCACGGTTTTTTGTTTTCTGTTTTTGTTTAACAGAATAAAAAAAGGCGTGGAAAAATGCTGAACCTTAGGAATTATTAGACACGAAAATACACGTTACAAAAACCTATCATGTCACACCACTCAGCATGGCCATCAGCGAAACTTCTGCAAACAAGAAATGCTGACGGGTTGGTGAAGAAATGCGTACCCTCGGTTCTAAGTGGGTCGTGGTAAGAGCCCCTAAGGAAAACACAGTGGAGTTGCCTGGAAAGGGTCAACATTGAGCGACCGTTCAATCAAGCATACCCACTGCTGGGTCTATCACCTGAGAGGATGAGAATCAAAAAAGACACGGGCTGGCAATCCTGCAATCCAGCAATGTTTACCGTAGCCAACACTTGGAAGCAATGAAAATGCCCAGCCACAGAGGAATGCAGAAAGGAGAAGTGGTCCATGGACACAATGGAAGAGTACTCCAGTGAAAAGTAGAAATTCCATTTTAAAAACAGATATAAGTAAGGAGACATCAGCTTTGGGGGGTTTCTCCAGACACATCCCACCGTCATTGATAACCGAGGAACAACACTGGCAGGAAGGTCTGTTTCACTAGTTACCAGAGTGGGAAACGCAGAAATGCTGCAGCCCTCTGGCCGTTACGTGCAACGGCAGCTTGAAAACCCGTGCTAATGGTCACTTCGTGTGCACAAGTCCTGGAGGGCTGTCAATGAAACCTGCCCTCAAAATGTCTTGAGGGAGGTAGTGGCCAAAATATTTCAAAAGGCGGCACATAGTTCAAGAAAAGAATGGGATGAGGTAAGCTACACACACAGTTTGAAGGAAAAAAGGACATCCCTGAAAGCTCAATTTCAAGGCTTTATGAGACGCATGCAAATCCAACCACACAGGTATCGGCTCACACCAGTCAGAAGAACCATCAGCAACAAAACTACCAACAATTCATGCTGAAGGGGTTGTGGAGAAGTGCATACCCTCTAGGTTAAGTGGGACTTTGCCGCCAGCCGCGGCGGGTCCTCAAAGTGTAGCAACAACCGACGAGAGGGGGTAGGGAACTGAACGCACTAAGGTATGGGATCAGAAGGGCACAAGCAACTGACGCTTGCAAGGCAAGTTTAATAACAAAGCCTAGCCGTATATATACCCCTAAAGCAGGGAATTTGCCTCGTCACGCCTTATCGGCATCAGCTGGTTGGTTGGCTTCTCGGCTTAGTGACACCTTATCAGCATCAGCTGTTTGGTTGGCTGCTCGGCTTCTCCCTCAAAGGCACCAATTTCCCCTCCAGGGTTGCTTTTCCTAGCTTTAGGGAACAACCAGGGACTCCCAGTAACTGAGCAGGTCCCTGGAGCGATTTGGCCAAAGGCCATCTCCTTTTGTATGTTCATACCATAAAGTCCAGGATGCATACCAAGGAGAGTACAGTCGGGCCCTGAGGCTTAGGAGGGTCTTAGTGGCGCCTTCCTCAGAGGGCAATGCTCGCCACAGGACTTCACCTGGTAAGAGGCACTAATGGGAACAGAATGGAGGTGCCTTTACAAGGTAAACACTGAGTTACGATATGATCCAGCAGGCACACTCCTGGGCCTATAACCTAAGAAAGAAGACAGAAGTGGAAAGACACAGGCAGGCAAATCTGCATTGCAGGAGTATTACAATAGCCAGGACATGGAAGCAACCAGAAAGTCCATCAACAGATGAGTGGACAAAGAAGAACAGGGACCTGTACAGATGGAATATTAGCCAAGGAACCAAAGGAAACAATGCCATCAACAGCACCATCGGTGAGGCTAGAGTTCATCACGCACCTTGCAGTAAGTCACAGAGCGAAAGATACATAGCCTACGATATCAGTTATAGGTGTTTCCTAAAAATTGATATCACTGAAGATATTTCCACAGAGAAAGGCAATCACAGATGCAATAAAGAGATTTATGGTTCACCCATGGACAGGTGTGAGAATTGTGTACATTAGGAAATTGGGTTTAAGAGAGAGATACAAACACAGGTGAAATACAAAATCACCAAAGGCCTATGGAATACCAAGAGAAGAGTACTCAACATTGTGTCATAAGCTACATGGGAAAAGGATCCAAAGACGACTAGATACGTGTTTATGTATAAAAGAGCCACATCTTTCACACCTACAACAAGCAAAACATTGTAATCAAACTTGCTGTGAGAAACAATAAACATTGAATTAAAAAACGAACAAGTCAGTCGTGAGGCACAAACATAAGGGGCTTTTTCCTGGCACAGTCCATTCTAATTGACAACCGAGAATACGACTTCCACGGAGGCTCTGTTGCCCGAGTAACCAGGTTTGGTAAAGGAGACCTGCTGCCGCCTTGTGGCCGTTTCTCAAAACAGCAGCTTTAAACCCAGTGCTAATGGTCACTTGATATTCAAAATCATTGCAGGCCTATAAATGACACCTGCCCTCAAAAACGATTCTTGGGTCGTCCATCGAGGAAAAAAACTCAAAAGACGTGCACACTTCAAAACGACAATTTCAAGAGGCATATTTTGTGCACATTTTGTCTTCTCTTTCTTTCTTTTGTGATAAATAAAAGGGCATGGAAAAATGCTCAACATCAGGAATTAATAAAGCCATGCAAATCCAGTCGACAGAAACGTTCACCCACCGTCGTCAGAATGATCATCAGCCACAGAGTCTACAAAGAATAAATGCTCAAGGTGTTTTAGAGAACTCTGTGCCCTCTAGCGGCCGCTGGGACGTAACCTGGTAACAGCTAGTAGTGAGAACACCGTGGAGGTGCATTGAAAGGTAAAAATTGAGCTAACCTGTAATCGGGTAGGCCCACTGATGGGCCTATCTCCCGAGTAGACCAAAATCAAAAAGACACAGGCTGGCCATCCTGCGCTGCAGCAACATGTACCATAGCCAAGACTTGGAAGAAACCCAAATGTCCATCAACAGAACAATGCACCAAGAAGAAGGGGGCCCATGTGCACAATGGAACATGAGCCACGGAAGAGCATGCAACAGTGCCGCTGGCACCACCGTAGAAGGATCTAGAGATACCCACCCAAAAGGAAGTACGAAAGAAACCGAAATAGAAATATCCTATGACATCACTTATAGCTGTTACTTCAACATTGATACCCATGAAGTCATTTCCAAGAGAAGGCCGTGCATAGATGCAGAAAACCAACTATGCTTAACCAAGTGGAAAGGTGTAAGGAATGTATGAATTTGGATATGGGGGTTTACAGACATGTACTGATACATATGAAATATATAATCACAAAATACCTAAGGAATACCAAGAGAGGTCGACTCAACACTCTGTAATAACCTACACGGGAAAGGATCCAAAGATGAATAGATTGATACATACATATGATGAACCAGATGCAGTACACCTAGAACACACACCACATTTTTATCCAATTGGCTGTGATACTGGATAACAATTAAATTTTAAAAAACACACAAGAAGTAAGGAGATATAAGCTCTTGGGGGTTTGCCCTGACACACTGCACTCTCATTTGCAGCCTACTAACACAATTTCCAGGAAGCCTCTGTTGCAGGAAAACCCAGAGTTGGAAATGGAGAAATGCTGCCGCCTTGTGGCCGTTTCCCGCAAGAGCGGCTTTAAACGCATAGCTATGGGTCACTTAACATTCACAAGGACTCAGGCCTCTAAAAGACACCTGCCCTCAAAAAAAAAATGTCCTGAGCTCGGCAGTGGTGAAAAAAATTCGAAGGAGGCAAATGTGTCAAAGAGATAGTATGAAGAGGTAAGTTTTACTCACTCTTTATCAAAAAAAGCAAAATGGAGAAAAGCTCAACCTCAGGAATGATCAGACTCCTCTAAGCTACAAAAAGCTTTCAGCTCACCCAAGTTAACTACCGTCAGCCAAAAGACTACAAACAATAAATGCTGAAGGGGTTTTAGAGAACTCTGTTCCCTCTGTCTGCGGAGGACATGTCTAGTTGTAACAGCCAATAATGAGAACAGAAAGGAGCTGCGTTTTCAATTAAAAATTGAGCCACCCTTCCATCCAGAACACCCACAGCCGAGCCTCTCACCTGAGAAGACAGGCTGCAAGAGCTGCACTCCACGAGTTTTCACAGTAGCCAAAGACACCGAAGCAACCCAAATGTCCATCAACAGATGAATGGATAAGAAGAGCTGGTCCGTGGACACAGTGGACTATTAGCCATGGAAAACAAGGAAACACTGCTCTTTGAGGCACCCGAGATGAGCCTAGAGATCATCACAGAACATGAGTTAAGTCGGAAAGCAAAAGGCATACCGTATGACATCACCTATAGGCGTTATCTAACAGCTGACACAAATGAACATATTTCCACAAAGAAAGACACTCACACACTTAGAAAACAAACTAAGCTTAAGTAAAATGAAAGGTGGGGGGAATGGATAAATTAAGATTAGTGTCACCATATGTGTACAAATACGTATTAAATATATATATCAAACAGACCGACCATATAGCAAGGGAGGTCACCAGAACAGTCTGCAATAATTTACATGGGAAGAGGATCTGTACAAGAATATCTATATCTATATCTATATATAGATATATATATATATATATAAAACGTACAAATGAACCAGATTCTGTACATATAGGACCAACAGTATTCTAATCATTACCCCGATTTAAACAAATTAAAAGAGCGAACAAGAAGTAATGTGACATACACTTCTGGGGTTTTTTCCTGGCACATTCCATTCTAATTGACAACCTGGGAACAGGACTTCCAGAAGGCTCTGCTGCCCTAGTAACCAGATGTGGGAATGTAGCAATGCTGACGCCTTGTGGCCGTTTCCCACAGCAGCAGCTTTAAAGTCAGTGCTAATGGTCACTCAATATTCACACCCATTGCAGGCTTGTAAATGACACCTGCCCTCCAAAACAAAATCCTGGGGTCGAAAATCGACCAAAAAAGTCGAAAGAGGGCAACCTTCCAAGAAGACAATTTCGAGAGGTTTATTGTACTCACGGTTTTTTTTTTTTCTGTTTTTGTTTAACAGAATAAAAAAAGGCGTGGAAAAATGCTGAACCTTAGGAATTATTAGACACGAAAATACACGTTACAATAACCTATCATGTCACACGACTCAGCATGGCCAGCAGCAAAACTTCTGCAAACAAGAAATGCTGACGGGGTGGTGAAGAAATGCGTACCCTCGGTTCTAAGTGGGACGTGGTAAGAGCCCCTAAGGAAAACACAGTGGAGTTGCCTGGAAAGGGTCAACATTGAGCGACCGTTCAATCAAGCATAGCCACTGCTGGGTCTATCACCTGAGAGGATGAGAATCAAAAAGACACGGGCTGGCAATCCTGCAATCCAGCAATGTTTACCATAGCCAACACTTGGAAGCAATGAAAATGCCCAGCCACAGAGGAATGCAGAAAGGAGCAGTGGTCCATGGACACAATGGAAGAGTACTCCAGTGAAAAGTAGAAATTCCATTTTAAAAACAGATATAAGTAAGGAGACATCAGCTTTGGGGGGTTTCTCCAGACACATCCCACCGTCATTGATAACCGAGGAACACCACTGGCAGGAAGGTCTGCTTCACTAGTTACCAGAGTGGGAAACGCAGAAATGCTGCAGCCCTCTGGCCGTTACGTGCAACGGCAGCTTGAAAACCCGTGCTAATGGTCACTTCGTGTGCACAAGTTCTGGAGGGCTGTCAATGAAACCTGCCCTCAAAATGTCTTGAGGGAGGTAGTGGCCAAAATATTTCAAAAGGCGGCACATAGTTCAAGAAAAGAATGGGATGAGGTAAGCTACACACACAGTTTGAAGGAAAAAAGGACATCCCTGAAAGCTCAATTTCAAGGCTTTATGAGACGCATGCAAATCCAACCACAGAGGTATGGGCTCACACCAGTCAGAAGAACCATCAGCAACAAGACTACCAACAATTCATGCTGAAGGGGTTGTGGAGAAGTGCATACCCTCTAGGTTAAGTGGGACTTTGCCGCCAGCCGCGGCGGGTCCTCAAAGTGTAGCAACAACCGACGAGAGGGGGTAGGGAACTGAACGCACCAAGGTATGGGATCAGAAGGGCACAAGCAACTGACGCTTGCAAGGCAAGTTTAATAACAAAGCCTAGCCGTATATATACCCCTAAAGCAGGGAATTTGCTTCGTCACGCCTTATCGGCATCAGCTGGTTGGTTGGCTTCTCGGCTCAGTCACACCTTATCAGCATCAGCTGGTTGGTTGGCTGCTCGGCTTCTCCCTCAAAGGCACCAATTTCCCCTCCAGGGTTGCTTTTCCTAGCTTTAGGGAACAACCAGGGACTCCCAGTAACTGAGCAGGTCCCTGGAGCGATTTGGCCAAAGGCCATCTCCTTTTGTATGTTCATACCATAAAGTCCAGGATGCATACCAAGGAGAGTACAGTCGGGCCCTGAGGCTTAGGAGGGTCTTAGTGGCGCCTTCCTCAGAGGGCAATGCTCGCCACAGGACTTCACCTGGTAAGAGACACTAATGGGAACAGAATGGAGGTGCCTTTACAAGGTAAACACTGAGTTACGATATGATCCAGCAGGCACACTCGTGGGCCCATAACCTAAGAAAGAAGACAGAAGTGGAAAGACACAGGCAGGCAAATCTGCATTGCAGGAGTATTACAATAGCCAGGACATGGAAGCAACCAGAAAGTCCATCAACAGATGAGTGGACAAAGAAGAACAGGGACCTGAACAGATGGAATATTAGCCAAGGAACAAAAGGAAACAATGCCATCAACAGCACCATCGGTGAGGCTAGAGTTCATCACGCACCTTGCAGTAAGTCACAGAGCGAAAGATACATAGCCTACGATATCACTTATAGGTGTTCCCTGAAAATTGATATCACTGAAGATATTTCCACAGAGAAAGGCAATCACAGATGCAATAAACAGATTTATGGTTCACCCATGGACAGGTGTGAGAATTGTGTACATTAGGAAATTGGGTTTAAGAGAGAGATACAAACACAGGTGAAATACAAAATCACCAAAGGCCTACGGAATACCAAGAGAAGAGTACTCAACATTGTGTCATAAGCTACATGGGAAAAGGATCCAAAGAAGACTAGATACATGTTTATGTGTAAAAGAGCCACATCTTTCACACCTACAACAAGCAAAACATTGTAATCAAACTTGCTGTGAGAAACAATAAACATTGAATTAAAAAACGAACAAGTCAGTCGTGAGGCACAAACATAAGGGGCTTTTTCCTGGCACAGTCCATTCTAATTGACAACCGAGAATACGACTTCCACGGAGGCTCTGTTACCCGAGTAACCAGGTTTGGTAAAGGAGACCTGCTGCCGCCTTGTGGCCGTTTCTCAAAACAGCAGCTTTAAACCCAGTGCTAATGGTCACTTGATATTCAAAATCATTGCAGGCCTATAAATGACACCTGCCCTCAAAAACGATTCTTGGGTCGTCAATCGAGGAAAAAAACTCAAAAGATGTGCACACTTCAAAACGACAATATCAAGAGGCATATTTTGTGCACATTTTGTCTTCTCTTTCTTTCTCTTGTGATAAATAAAAGGGCATGGAAAAATGCTCAACATCAGGAATTAATAAAGCCATGCAAATCCAGTCGACAGAAACGTTCACCCACCGTCGTCAGAATGATCATCAGCCACAGAGTCTACAAAGAATAAATGCTCAAGGTGTTTTAGAGAACTCTGTGCCCTCTAGCGGCCGCTGGGACGTTACCTGGTAACAGCTAGTAGTGAGGACACCGTGGAGGTGCATTGAAAGGTAAAAATTGAGCTAACCTGTAATCGGGTAGGCCCACTGATGGGCCTATCTCCCGAGTAGACCAAAATCAAAAAGACACAGGCTGGCCATCCTGCGCTGCAGCAACATGTACCATCGCCAAGACTTGGAAGAAACCCAAATGTCCATCAACAGAACAATGCACCAAGAAGAAGGGGGCCCATGTGCACAATGGAACATGAGCCACGGAAGAGCATGCAACAGTGCCGCTGGCACCACCGTAGAAGGATCTAGAGATACCCACCCAGAAGGAAGTACGAAAGAAACCGAAATAGAAATATCCTATGACATCACTTATAGCTGTTACTTCAACATTGATACCCATGAAGTCATTTCCAAGAGAAGGCCGTGCATAGATGCAGAAAACCAACTATGCTTAACCAAGTGGAAAGGTGTAAGGAATGTATGAATTTGGATATGGGGGTTTACAGACATGTACTGATACACATGACATATATAATCACAAAATACCTAAGGAATACCAAGAGAGGTCGACTCAACACTCTGTAATAACCTACACGGAAAAGGATCCAAAGATGAATAGATTGATACATACATATGATGAACCAGATGCAGTACACCTAGAACACACACCACATTTTTACTCAATTGGCTGTGATACTAGATAACAATTAAATTTTAAAAAACACACAAGAAGTAAGGAGATATAAGCTCTTGGGGGTTTGCCCTGACACACTGCACTCTCATTTGCAGCCTACTAACACAATTTCCAGGAAGCCTCTGTTGCAGGAAAACCCAGAGTTGGAAATGGAGAAATGCTGCCGCCTTGTGGCCGTTTCCCGCAAGAGCGGCTTCAAACGCATAGCTATGGGTCACTTAACATTCATAAGGACTCAGGCCTCTAAAAGACACCTGCCCTCAAAAAAAAAAATGTCCTGAGCTCGGCCGTGGCGAAAAAAATTCAAAGCAGGCAAATGTGTCAAAGAGATAGTATGATAGAGGTAAGTTTTACTCACTCTTTATCAAAAAAAGGAAAATGGAGAAAAGCTCAACCTCAGGAATGATCAGACTCCTCTAAGCTACAAAAAGCTTTCAGCTCACCCAAGTTAACTACCGTCAGCCAAAAGACTACAAACAATAAATGCTGAAGGGGTTTTAGAGAACTCTGTTCCCTCTGTCTGTGGAGGACATGTGTAGTTGTAACAGCCAATAATGAGAACAGAAAGGAGCTGCGTTTTCAATTAAAAATTGAGCCACCCTTCCATCCAGAACACCCACAGCCGAGCCTCTCACCTGAGAAGACAGGCTGCAAGAGCTGCACTCCACGAGTTTTCACAGTAGCCAAGACACCGAAGCAACCCAAATGTCCATCAACAGATGAATGGATAAGAAGAGCTGGTCCGTGGACACAGTGGACTATTAGCCATGGAAAACAAGGAAACACTGCTCTTTGAGGCACCCGAGATGAGCCTAGAGATCATCACAGAACATGAGTTAAGTCGGAAAGCAAAAGGCATACCGTATGACATCACCTATAGGCGTTATCTAACAGCTGACACAAATGAACATATTTCCACAAAGAAAGACACTCACACACTTAGAAAACAAACTAAGCTTAAGTAAAATGAAAGGTGGGGGGAATGGATAAATTAAGATTAGTGTCACCATATGTGTACAAATACGTATTAAATATATATATCAAACAGACCGACCATATAGCAAGGGAGGTCACCAGAACAGTCTGCAATAATTTACATGGGAAGAGGATCTGTACAAGAATATATATCTATATCTATATCTATATCTATATCTATATATAGATATATATATATATATATATAAAACGTACAAATGAACCAGATTCTGTACATATAGGACCAACAGTATTCTAATCATTACCCCGATTTAAACAAATTAAAAGAGCGAACAAGAAGTAATGTGACATACACTTCTGGGGTTTTTTCCTGGCACATTCCATTCTAATTGACAACCTGGGAACAGGACTTCCAGAAGGCTCTGCTGCCCTAGTAACCAGATGTGGGAATGTAGCAATGCTGACGCCTTGTGGCCGTTTCCCACAGCAGCAGCTTTAAAGTCAGTGCTAATGGTCACTCAATATTCACACCCATTGCAGGCTTGTAAATGACACCTGCCCTCCAAAACAAAATCCTGGGGTCGAAAATCGACCAAAAAAGTCGAAAGAGGGCAACCTTCCAAGAAGACAATTTCGAGAGGTTTATTGTACTCACGGTTTTTTTTTTCTGTTTTTGTTTAACAGAATAAAAAAAGGCGTGGAAAAATGCTGAACCTTAGGAATTATTAGACACGAAAATACACGTTACAATAACCTATCATGTCACACGACTCAGCATGGCCAGCAGCAAAACTTCTGCAAACAAGAAATGCTGACGGGGTGGTGAAGAAATGCGTACCCTCGGTTCTAAGTGGGACGTGGTAAGAGCCCCTAAGGAAAACACAGTGGAGTTGCCTGGAAAGGGTCAACATTGAGCGACCGTTCAATCAAGCATAGCCACTGCTGGGTCTATCACCTGAGAGGATGAGAATCAAAAAGACACGGGCTGGCAATCCTGCAATCCAGCAATGTTTACCATAGCCAACACTTGGAAGCAATGAAAATGCCCAGCCACAGAGGAATGCAGAAAGGAGCAGTGGTCCATGGACACAATGGAAGAGTACTCCAGTGAAAAGTAGAAATTCCATTTTAAAAACAGATATAAGTAAGGAGACATCAGCTTTGGGGGGTTTCTCCAGACACATCCCACCGTCATTGATAACCGAGGAACACCACTGGCAGGAAGGTCTGCTTCACTAGTTACCAGAGTGGGAAACGCAGAAATGCTGCAGCCCTCTGGCCGTTACGTGCAACGGCAGCTTGAAAACCCGTGCTAATGGTCACTTCGTGTGCACAAGTTCTGGAGGGCTGTCAATGAAACCTGCCCTCAAAATGTCTTGAGGGAGGTAGTGGCCAAAATATTTCAAAAGGCGGCACATAGTTCAAGAAAAGAATGGGATGAGGTAAGCTACACACACAGTTTGAAGGAAAAAAGGACATCCCTGAAAGCTCAATTTCAAGGCTTTATGAGACGCATGCAAATCCAACCACAGAGGTATGGGCTCACACCAGTCAGAAGAACCATCAGCAACAAGACTACCAACAATTCATGCTGAAGGGGTTGTGGAGAAGTGCATACCCTCTAGGTTAAGTGGGACTTTGCCGCCAGCCGCGGCGGGTCCTCAAAGTGTAGCAACAACCGACGAGAGGGGGTAGGGAACTGAACGCACCAAGGTATGGGATCAGAAGGGCACAAGCAACTGACGCTTGCAAGGCAAGTTTAATAACAAAGCCTAGCCGTATATATACCCCTAAAGCAGGGAATTTGCTTCGTCACGCCTTATCGGCATCAGCTGGTTGGTTGGCTTCTCGGCTTAGTGACACCTTATCAGCATCAGCTGTTTGGTTGGCTGCTCGGCTTCTCCCTCAAAGGCACCAATTTCCCCTCCAGGGTTGCTTTTCCTAGCTTTAGGGAACAACCAGGGACTCCCAGTAACTGAGCAGGTCCCTGGAGCGATTTGGCCAAAGGCCATCTCCTTTTGTATGTTCATACCATAAAGTCCAGGATGCATACCAAGGAGAGTACAGTCGGGCCCTGAGGCTTAGGAGGGTCTTAGTGGCGCCTTCCTCAGAGGGCAATGCTCGCCACAGGACTTCACCTGGTAAGAGACACTAATGGGAACAGAATGGAGGTGCCTTTACAAGGTAAACACTGAGTTACGATATGATCCAGCAGGCACACTCGTGGGCCCATAACCTAAGAAAGAAGACAGAAGTGGAAAGACACAGGCAGGCAAATCTGCATTGCAGGAGTATTACAATAGCCAGGACATGGAAGCAACCAGAAAGTCCATCAACAGATGAGTGGACAAAGAAGAACAGGGACCTGAACAGATGGAATATTAGCCAAGGAACAAAAGGAAACAATGCCATCAACAGCACCATCGGTGAGGCTAGAGTTCATCACGCACCTTGCAGTAAGTCACAGAGCGAAAGATACATAGCCTACGATATCACTTATAGGTGTTCCCTGAAAATTGATATCACTGAAGATATTTCCACAGAGAAAGGCAATCACAGATGCAATAAACAGATTTATGGTTCACCCATGGACAGGTGTGAGAATTGTGTACATTAGGAAATTGGGTTTAAGAGAGAGATACAAACACAGGTGAAATACAAAATCACCAAAGGCCTACGGAATACCA
The DNA here is from genome assembly GCF_026419965.1 of Kogia breviceps. NCBI lineage: Eukaryota > Metazoa > Chordata > Mammalia > Artiodactyla > Physeteridae > Kogia > Kogia breviceps. Next base: position 131,208,990 of record NC_081312.1, on the reverse strand, counting down.
AGAGAAGAGTACTCAACATTGTGTCATAAGCTACATGGGAAAAGGATCCAAAGAAGACTAGATACATGTTTATGTGTAAAAGAGCCACATCTTTCACACCTACAACAAGCAAAACATTGTAATCAAACTTGCTGTGAGAAACAATAAACATTGAATTAAAAAACGAACAAGTCAGTCGTGAGGCACAAACATAAGGGGCTTTTTCCTGGCACAGTCCATTCTAATTGACAACCGAGAATACGACTTCCACGGAGGCTCTGTTACCCGAGTAACCAGGTTTGGTAAAGGAGACCTGCTGCCGCCTTGTGGCCGTTTCTCAAAACAGCAGCTTTAAACCCAGTGCTAATGGTCACTTGATATTCAAAATCATTGCAGGCCTATAAATGACACCTGCCCTCAAAAACGATTCTTGGGTCGTCAATCGAGGAAAAAAACTCAAAAGATGTGCACACTTGAAAACGACAATTTCAAGAGGCATATTTTGTGCACATTTTGTCTTCTCTTTCTTTCTCTTGTGATAAATAAAAGGGCATGGAAAAATGCTCAACATCAGGAATTAATAAAGCCATGCAAATCCAGTCGACAGAAACGTTCACCCACCGTCGTCAGAATGATCATCAGCCACAGAGTCTACAAAGAATAAATGCTCAAGGTGTTTTAGAGAACTCTGTGCCCTCTAGCGGCCGCTGGGACGTTACCTGGTAACAGCTAGTAGTGAGAACACCGTGGAGGTGCATTGAAAGGTAAAAATTGAGCTAACCTGTAATCGGGTAGGCCCACTGATGGGCCTATCTCCCGAGTAGACCAAAATCAAAAAGACACAGGCTGGCCATCCTGCGCTGCAGCAACATGTACCATCGCCAAGACTTGGAAGAAACCCAAATGTCCATCAACAGAACAATGCACCAAGAAGAAGGGGGCCCATGTGCACAATGGAACATGAGCCACGGAAGAGCATGCAACAGTGCCGCTGGCACCACCGTAGAAGGATCTAGAGATACCCACCCAGAAGGAAGTACGAAAGAAACCGAAATAGAAATATCCTATGACATCACTTATAGCTGTTACTTCAACATTGATACCCATGAAGTCATTTCCAAGAGAAGGCCGTGCATAGATGCAGAAAACCAACTATGCTTAACCAAGTGGAAAGGTGTAAGGAATGTATGAATTTGGATATGGGGGTTTACAGACATGTACTGATACACATGACATATATAATCACAAAATACCTAAGGAATACCAAGAGAGGTCGACTCAACACTCTGTAATAACCTACACGGAAAAGGATCCAAAGATGAATAGATTGATACATACATATGATGAACCAGATGCAGTACACCTAGAACACACACCACATTTTTACTCAATTGGCTGTGATACTAGATAACAATTAAATTTTAAAAAACACACAAGAAGTAAGGAGATATAAGCTCTTGGGGGTTTGCCCTGACACACTGCACTCTCATTTGCAGCCTACTAACACAATTTCCAGGAAGCCTCTGTTGCAGGAAAACCCAGAGTTGGAAATGGAGAAATGCTGCCGCCTTGTGGCCGTTTCCCGCAAGAGCGGCTTTAAACGCATAGCTATGGGTCACTTAACATTCACAAGGACTCAGGCCTCTAAAAGACACCTGCCCTCAAAAAAAAAATGTCCTGAGCTCGGCAGTGGTGAAAAAAATTCGAAGGAGGCAAATGTGTCAAAGAGATAGTATGAAGAGGTAAGTTTTACTCACTCTTTATCAAAAAAAGCAAAATGGAGAAAAGCTCAACCTCAGGAATGATCAGACTCCTCTAAGCTACAAAAAGCTTTCAGCTCACCCAAGTTAACTACCGTCAGCCAAAAGACTACAAACAATAAATGCTGAAGGGGTTTTAGAGAACTCTGTTCCCTCTGTCTGCGGAGGACATGTCTAGTTGTAACAGCCAATAATGAGAACAGAAAGGAGCTGCGTTTTCAATTAAAAATTGAGCCACCCTTCCATCCAGAACACCCACAGCCGAGCCTCTCACCTGAGAAGACAGGCTGCAAGAGCTGCACTCCACGAGTTTTCACAGTAGCCAAAGACACCGAAGCAACCCAAATGTCCATCAACAGATGAATGGATAAGAAGAGCTGGTCCGTGGACACAGTGGACTATTAGCCATGGAAAACAAGGAAACACTGCTCTTTGAGGCACCCGAGATGAGCCTAGAGATCATCACAGAACATGAGTTAAGTCGGAAAGCAAAAGGCATACCGTATGACATCACCTATAGGCGTTATCTAACAGCTGACACAAATGAACATATTTCCACAAAGAAAGACACTCACACACTTAGAAAACAAACTAAGCTTAAGTAAAATGAAAGGTGGGGGGAATGGATAAATTAAGATTAGTGTCACCATATGTGTACAAATACATATTAAATATATATATCAAACAGACCGACCATATAGCAAGGGAGGTCACCAGAACACTCTGCAATAATTTACATGGGAAGAGGATCTGTACAAGAATCTATATCTATATCTATATCTATATCTATATCTATATATAGATATATATATATATATATAAAACGTACAAATGAACCAGATTCTGTACATATAGGACCAACAGTATTCTAATCATTACCCCGATTTAAACAAATTAAAAGAGCGAACAAGAAGTAATGTGACATACACTTCTGGGGTTTTTTCCTGGCACATTCCATTCTAATTGACAACCTGGGAACAGGACTTCCAGAAGGCTCTGCTGCCCTAGTAACCAGATGTGGGAATGTAGCAATGCTGACGCCTTGTGGCCGTTTCCCACAGCAGCAGCTTTAAAGTCAGTGCTAATGGTCACTCAATATTCACACCCATTGCAGGCTTGTAAATGACACCTGCCCTCCAAAACAAAATCCTGGGGTCGAAAATCGACCAAAAAAGTCGAAAGAGGGCAACCTTCCAAGAAGACAATTTCGAGAGGTTTATTGTACTCACGGTTTTTTGTTTTCTGTTTTTGTTTAACAGAATAAAAAAAGGCGTGGAAAAATGCTGAACCTTAGGAATTATTAGACACGAAAATACACGTTACAAAAACCTATCATGTCACACCACTCAGCATGGCCATCAGCGAAACTTCTGCAAACAAGAAATGCTGACGGGTTGGTGAAGAAATGCGTACCCTCGGTTCTAAGTGGGTCGTGGTAAGAGCCCCTAAGGAAAACACAGTGGAGTTGCCTGGAAAGGGTCAACATTGAGCGACCGTTCAATCAAGCATACCCACTGCTGGGTCTATCACCTGAGAGGATGAGAATCAAAAAAGACACGGGCTGGCAATCCTGCAATCCAGCAATGTTTACCGTAGCCAACACTTGGAAGCAATGAAAATGCCCAGCCACAGAGGAATGCAGAAAGGAGAAGTGGTCCATGGACACAATGGAAGAGTACTCCAGTGAAAAGTAGAAATTCCATTTTAAAAACAGATATAAGTAAGGAGACATCAGCTTTGGGGGGTTTCTCCAGACACATCCCACCGTCATTGATAACCGAGGAACAACACTGGCAGGAAGGTCTGTTTCACTAGTTACCAGAGTGGGAAACGCAGAAATGCTGCAGCCCTCTGGCCGTTACGTGCAACGGCAGCTTGAAAACCCGTGCTAATGGTCACTTCGTGTGCACAAGTCCTGGAGGGCTGTCAATGAAACCTGCCCTCAAAATGTCTTGAGGGAGGTAGTGGCCAAAATATTTCAAAAGGCGGCACATAGTTCAAGAAAAGAATGGGATGAGGTAAGCTACACACACAGTTTGAAGGAAAAAAGGACATCCCTGAAAGCTCAATTTCAAGGCTTTATGAGACGCATGCAAATCCAACCACACAGGTATCGGCTCACACCAGTCAGAAGAACCATCAGCAACAAAACTACCAACAATTCATGCTGAAGGGGTTGTGGAGAAGTGCATACCCTCTAGGTTAAGTGGGACTTTGCCGCCAGCCGCGGCGGGTCCTCAAAGTGTAGCAACAACCGACGAGAGGGGGTAGGGAACTGAACGCACTAAGGTATGGGATCAGAAGGGCACAAGCAACTGACGCTTGCAAGGCAAGTTTAATAACAAAGCCTAGCCGTATATATACCCCTAAAGCAGGGAATTTGCCTCGTCACGCCTTATCGGCATCAGCTGGTTGGTTGGCTTCTCGGCTTAGTGACACCTTATCAGCATCAGCTGTTTGGTTGGCTGCTCGGCTTCTCCCTCAAAGGCACCAATTTCCCCTCCAGGGTTGCTTTTCCTAGCTTTAGGGAACAACCAGGGACTCCCAGTAACTGAGCAGGTCCCTGGAGCGATTTGGCCAAAGGCCATCTCCTTTTGTATGTTCATACCATAAAGTCCAGGATGCATACCAAGGAGAGTACAGTCGGGCCCTGAGGCTTAGGAGGGTCTTAGTGGCGCCTTCCTCAGAGGGCAATGCTCGCCACAGGACTTCACCTGGTAAGAGGCACTAATGGGAACAGAATGGAGGTGCCTTTACAAGGTAAACACTGAGTTACGATATGATCCAGCAGGCACACTCCTGGGCCTATAACCTAAGAAAGAAGACAGAAGTGGAAAGACACAGGCAGGCAAATCTGCATTGCAGGAGTATTACAATAGCCAGGACATGGAAGCAACCAGAAAGTCCATCAACAGATGAGTGGACAAAGAAGAACAGGGACCTGTACAGATGGAATATTAGCCAAGGAACCAAAGGAAACAATGCCATCAACAGCACCATCGGTGAGGCTAGAGTTCATCACGCACCTTGCAGTAAGTCACAGAGCGAAAGATACATAGCCTACGATATCAGTTATAGGTGTTTCCTAAAAATTGATATCACTGAAGATATTTCCACAGAGAAAGGCAATCACAGATGCAATAAAGAGATTTATGGTTCACCCATGGACAGGTGTGAGAATTGTGTACATTAGGAAATTGGGTTTAAGAGAGAGATACAAACACAGGTGAAATACAAAATCACCAAAGGCCTATGGAATACCAAGAGAAGAGTACTCAACATTGTGTCATAAGCTACATGGGAAAAGGATCCAAAGACGACTAGATACGTGTTTATGTATAAAAGAGCCACATCTTTCACACCTACAACAAGCAAAACATTGTAATCAAACTTGCTGTGAGAAACAATAAACATTGAATTAAAAAACGAACAAGTCAGTCGTGAGGCACAAACATAAGGGGCTTTTTCCTGGCACAGTCCATTCTAATTGACAACCGAGAATACGACTTCCACGGAGGCTCTGTTGCCCGAGTAACCAGGTTTGGTAAAGGAGACCTGCTGCCGCCTTGTGGCCGTTTCTCAAAACAGCAGCTTTAAACCCAGTGCTAATGGTCACTTGATATTCAAAATCATTGCAGGCCTATAAATGACACCTGCCCTCAAAAACGATTCTTGGGTCGTCCATCGAGGAAAAAAACTCAAAAGACGTGCACACTTCAAAACGACAATTTCAAGAGGCATATTTTGTGCACATTTTGTCTTCTCTTTCTTTCTCTTGTGATAAATAAAAGGGCATGGAAAAATGCTCAACATCAGGAATTAATAAAGCCATGCAAATCCAGTCGACAGAAACGTTCACCCACCGTCGTCAGAATGATCATCAGCCACAGAGTCTACAAAGAATAAATGCTCAAGGTGTTTTAGAGAACTCTGTGCCCTCTAGCGGCCGCTGGGACGTAACCTGGTAACAGCTAGTAGTGAGAACACCGTGGAGGTGCATTGAAAGGTAAAAATTGAGCTAACCTGTAATCGGGTAGGCCCACTGATGGGCCTATCTCCCGAGTAGACCAAAATCAAAAAGACACAGGCTGGCCATCCTGCGCTGCAGCAACATGTACCATAGCCAAGACTTGGAAGAAACCCAAATGTCCATCAACAGAACAATGCACCAAGAAGAAGGGGGCCCATGTGCACAATGGAACATGAGCCACGGAAGAGCATGCAACAGTGCCGCTGGCACCACCGTAGAAGGATCTAGAGATACCCACCCAAAAGGAAGTACGAAAGAAACCGAAATAGAAATATCCTATGACATCACTTATAGCTGTTACTTCAACATTGATACCCATGAAGTCATTTCCAAGAGAAGGCCGTGCATAGATGCAGAAAACCAACTATGCTTAACCAAGTGGAAAGGTGTAAGGAATGTATGAATTTGGATATGGGGGTTTACAGACATGTACTGATACATATGAAATATATAATCACAAAATACCTAAGGAATACCAAGAGAGGTCGACTCAACACTCTGTAATAACCTACACGGGAAAGGATCCAAAGATGAATAGATTGATACATACATATGATGAACCAGATGCAGTACACCTAGAACACACACCACATTTTTATCCAATTGGCTGTGATACTGGATAACAATTAAATTTTAAAAAACACACAAGAAGTAAGGAGATATAAGCTCTTGGGGGTTTGCCCTGACACACTGCACTCTCATTTGCAGCCTACTAACACAATTTCCAGGAAGCCTCTGTTGCAGGAAAACCCAGAGTTGGAAATGGAGAAATGCTGCCGCCTTGTGGCCGTTTCCCGCAAGAGCGGCTTTAAACGCATAGCTATGGGTCACTTAACATTCACAAGGACTCAGGCCTCTAAAAGACACCTGCCCTCAAAAAAAAAATGTCCTGAGCTCGGCAGTGGTGAAAAACATTCGAAGGAGGCAAATGTGTCAAAGAGATAGTATGAAGAGGTAAGTTTTACTCACTCTTTATCAAAAAAAGCAAAATGGAGAAAAGCTCAACCTCAGGAATGATCAGACTCCTCTAAGCTACAAAAAGCTTTCAGCTCACCCAAGTTAACTACCGTCAGCCAAAAGACTACAAACAATAAATGCTGAAGGGGTTTTAGAGAACTCTGTTCCCTCTGTCTGCGGAGGACATGTCTAGTTGTAACAGCCAATAATGAGAACAGAAAGGAGCTGCGTTTTCAATTAAAAATTGAGCCACCCTTCCATCCAGAACACCCACAGCCGAGCCTCTCACCTGAGAAGACAGGCTGCAAGAGCTGCACTCCACGAGTTTTCACAGTAGCCAAAGACACCGAAGCAACCCAAATGTCCATCAACAGATGAATGGATAAGAAGAGCTGGTCCGTGGACACAGTGGACTATTAGCCATGGAAAACAAGGAAACACTGCTCTTTGAGGCACCCGAGATGAGCCTAGAGATCATCACAGAACATGAGTTAAGTCGGAAAGCAAAAGGCATACCGTATGACATCACCTATAGGCGTTATCTAACAGCTGACACAAATGAACATATTTCCACAAAGAAAGACACTCACACACTTAGAAAACAAACTAAGCTTAAGTAAAATGAAAGGTGGGGGGAATGGATAAATTAAGATTAGTGTCACCATATGTGTACAAATACGTATTAAATATATATATCAAACAGACCGACCATATAGCAAGGGAGGTCACCAGAACAGTCTGCAATAATTTACATGGGAAGAGGATCTGTACAAGAATATCTATATCTATATCTATATCTATATCTATATATAGATATATATATATATATATAAAACGTACAAATGAACCAGATTCTGTACATATAGGACCAACAGTATTCTAATCATTACCCCGATTTAAACAAATTAAAAGAGCGAACAAGAAGTAATGTGACATACACTTCTGGGGTTTTTTCCTGGCACATTCCATTCTAATTGACAACCTGGGAACAGGACTTCCAGAAGGCTCTGCTGCCCTAGTAACCAGAT